>NW_008796165.1:10966978-10969890 GCF_000699145.1 Aptenodytes forsteri | reverse complement strand
TCATTTTCGTGTCCCTCTTCTGGACCCGCTCCAACAGGTCCGTGTCTTTCTTATGCTGAGGGCTCCAGAGCTGGACACAGTACTCCAGGTGGGGTCTCACCGGGGCAGAGCAGAGGGGCAGAATCGCCTCCCTCGACCTGCTGGCCACGCTTCTTTTGATGCAGCCCAGGATACGATTGGCCTTCTGGGCTGCGAGCGCACATTGCTGGCTCATGTCCAGCTTTTCATCCACCAGTACCCCCAAGTCCTTCTCGGCAGGGCTGCTCTCAATCCCTTCATCCCCCAGCCTGTATGGATACCGGGGGTAATCCTTAGGGACAGAGACAACTGACAGCATTTTCCTGTGGGGCAGGTACATCTCTCTTGAGCTTTTAAATGGAACTTAGTTTGTAGGCACAGCCATGCTTTTTCCAGGAGATGAGTTACTGGTTAAACTCAACAGGAGTTGTGCCCCAAAGAAGAAAGGTTAAAATTGGTATTTTGAACTAGATGCTAATTAAAGCTGAATCTTTCCTAGTTTCAGTGTTTTGAGGCCATTAAGCTTTTCGAGTGGTTTCCAGAGTGTGAACGCCAGACTGAAAAGAGAAATACAGTTCGGTGTTGGGGTCCTTGTTAGCTCTCCTTTCAGTTTTGGCCTCAAAGAGCCAACCTTATGTTTTCAAATAGCAAGTTTGCTCTTGTGGAGCATCTGCCATCTTCTGCAAATCACACAGCTTTGGATCAAAGGACAAACGAAAAACCAGGACGGAGGAGGTTGAATCCAAACCTCCCCCGAAACGGGGAGGTGTGGCAGGAGGTTCTCGTTGCTGGTCCATCTGCAGCCTTGGATCTCGCATTTGTATTGTGCTCTGCTGGCATTTCTGTTCAGTTCGGTGGAGTTCAAGGCTCCGTTAATTCACCTGTTTTCTTTCATCTTTTGAAGTAAATTAACAGCTATTTTAGCAGTATCATAGTAAATCTGTAACATTTATTTTGAAAAGGAAAAAGAGCTCAAAAGATTACCTAGGTGTCCAGCTGTGATAATATTACCTGCCTTGTAAAATGCCGTAGGTGACTTTGAAGATATAAAGCAAATTGAGGATTAACTTCCTTCTGATTTGCTAAAATTATTAATTCAGAATCACCAACTATCAAATAGTATAGGGTTATTCTTTTTTTAAGTATATATGCATAACTATTTTTGATATGCATGGCAGAGTCCTGCCTTCAAGTCAATAAAACCTGTTTTGATTATATCTGTAGTAGAGGTTGGTACGTCTTTTTTGTTTTTTACCGGTGTTTTCTTTATAATACAAGATTATAGTAGCCTGTATTCACATTCAGCCTAAATAGTCAGAAGAATGAGTATTGCATAGCAATGTGATTTTGTAATATAATAGTTTTACATTGAAGATTCCCAATTTTTTTTCAATCTCTTTGCCTCACTGCATGGCAGATTTGTGTTACATGTTACTCAGTGCAGCAAAGACCATGTTCACACCCAAACAAGTCAGTGGCGGAACTGGAAACGTGGTCCCTCTTTCCAAAACTTTCTAGTCTAAAACATCACTAGCAATTCTGGAAATCTAGTTCTCCCTTTTTCTAAATAGGTAATTTTAGTGGTTTGTCTATCTATTCTATATAGGATCTAATGTAAGTGTTGGAAGGTGCTCTGGTTGGCTTCTCTGCATGCAGGCACTCTTTGGAAGGGTCTTGCTGATTCAGTCTGCACTATTTTAAGGGATGCCATTGCCAGGCAAGCGCTTGAGTGGTTTCAGTAGTTTTGTTTCTGCCCCTTCAGCGTTGGCTTCTGACTCTTCCCAGAAGTCTGCGTTCCCAGGGGCTGTGGGAAGAATTGCAGGGTTTGTTATTGGAGGACATTGCAATTGCAATGATTTAGAAGAGGATGGCTGACTCAGAGCTCAGATTCACAAAGCTGGAGTGGATGACACAAAACTGTATTTAAATCTTTTTAAGCTCTCCTGTGTTCAGGCTGGAACATTTCATTTCTCTGGTGGAGACGTGGGCTTATTTTTTATTCATTGTTCCTTAATCTTGATGCACTAGAGCAGGGAGTAGAAAGAAAAGTTGGGAATGGCCTGGAGCAACTATTAACCACCACAATGTAATGACAGTTTTTGGGATGGTGAGCCTCACCAGTTAGGGAGACTCACACCAGATACCTGAGCTCCTGTACTAACAGGGAGACAGAAAAGGAAATGAACAATTCTCCCAACAGATTAAAGAAACATAATTGTCTGCTGGGGCAGAATCCTAAAGTGTCTTAACCCCAGGATTAATACAGAAACATATTTTCCAGTTCAGGTTCCCTATTTAGCCAGGCTTGGCTAATCCACATTTCCAGAGCAAGATGTAAGACACCGTAGTCAATGGTATAGTCACCTATCTGCCCATGCTGTTCTGCCTGTGCTCTGCTGGTGATGCTTCCGACCCAATGAGATCATTGTTTAAATTTCATTGCCTCTTCCATTAATCAGGAACAATTTGAAATCGTAAGAGCACTGTAGCATTTCTATTAATCAATAACTAACTGAGCTATTAATTTTCTGCTAATATATTGTTCTTTAGTGTGCAGAGAGTGAAAACTTGTCGATCACCTGTACTGATCCTACCCAGCGCCCACGAGGGTTGGTGGAGAGGTTTCCCTGAACTTCAGAGAGTGCCTAGCGATGCCCTGAGGTGCCCCAATGGAGGTGCTAAGGGTTGTGAGAAAAGCAGGAACTCTAAAGCCCCTCACATCGCTGCTGTTTTATTACTTCAAGGTTTTAAAAGCAGCCCTAACCCCAATTAATATTGGCAGGCTTGGGTTGTTTAAGTCTTAGGCTTTTTTTAAGATATAGAATCATTGAATCATAGAATTGTTTAGGTTGGAAAAGACCTTTAAGATCATCAAGTCCAACCGTTAACCTAAC
>NW_008796165.1:10929729-10966166 GCF_000699145.1 Aptenodytes forsteri | reverse complement strand
GTCCTTTTCCGCCAGGCAGCTTTCCAGCCACTCTTCCCCAAGCCTGTAGCGCTGCATGGGGTTGTTGTGACCCAATCTTCTGCCTTTATTTTCCTTGAAAGTTGTTTATTGGTAAATTTGATGCAAAATTGCCTTTTTAACAAGGAAGGGAAATAACTGTGACACTAAAATACTTTACATTGGGTTATGATGTGTATAGTAAGTTTGGACAGACACTGCTGACCCTTGTCGGGACCAGCAATATACGTTCTTCCTCTGCCACTGATTATCATTTCTAGAGCAGGAGCAAGGAGGAAGTGTCCATGTTTTCATGCTCCTTGCAGTTCAGTGTGACATGTTAGTATGTACCCACCTTTAACATCTGTAACTGCCCCAGTGAGGTCTGGCAAAAGACCTCTACTAGAGTCCTTACCAAATGTCCTGCAGCAGGATGTCAGCTGGAAAATTCAATAGCTATAAAATTTTACAGTAGCAGATCTCTGATAATGAGTTTAACAAATAATTAGCTGCAGTACCACTTTGTTTTATAAAAGTACAGTAGTTGATGAACTTGCTATGCCACAATTAGGAGCTCATTAGCAAACAAAATTCAAGGGTAACAAATACCTTAAGGGGATGTTTTTAGGAGTATTTAATGAAATCCTAAAATCAGAGGAAGAAGAGTAAGGATATGTAAATTTTCTTCCCAGGCATGTTACACACCTCCTACTGGACTGGGGACAAGGTGGGATCTGGAAGTCAGGACTGAAGCTCATCTTGTTTGCTAGGGTTTGCATTCACTTACAAATTTTAGGCCTTTCTACATCATTAGAAATGGCACTGCATCCCCAGTTTATTTTGCCCAGCTAGTAAAATCCATATTGTTTTTCTACTCTATTGTTTAGTTTGATAGTTTTAGAAAAAAGAATGCATTCCTTTTGCTACTGCAAGAGGACTATATCTCAGGAAAGAGTTTTTTCTTTGGTTTTGATCTTTTTTATTTTTCAGTCTTATTGAGGAAATAGTAATCCTAACAAAGCTGGCAAAAAGTATTTCCTGGACTGCTCACAAAACAACAGGAGATACCTTCCATGAAGCTATGTACTCCATCAAAAAGTGTTTCTAGGAAATTTTTGCTATTGTTTATATGCTTATTTGAAGATGTCATTTTTTGTGGTTAACTCCACCTTGTCTCCAGAAATCCATCCCTCATTCTCTCCGTAATGGATAAAGTAATAGGACAAAGAGAGCTGGTTTTACCCTTGTCCTGAGAAAAACCTTTTAAAAAATGATAATGTCTTCTGACAAATGAGAAAGCTGGTTATCATGGGGGAGAATTAATCTTTGACTTGATTGAGAATACCTATGCCAAATTGCAAGCTACGATATCCATCTGCTTGCTGTTATCCAGCAATATAGATTTATTGTGACATTTCAGAGAAGGAGTAAGAAAACATATGAACAACTGTTTTGGTTCATTAGCCTTTTATTGGTAAAGCATGGTGCTCAGTGATGTTAGAGGTGTAAAAAAAGACAGTCGTTCGGCTGAAATCAGTACAATAGTTGCATTTACAGGGCTGTGCAGAGCATCCCTAAGGACAAGCTTACAAATTAGCTGCTGCTTTATGTTACTTGACCATGAGATCGTTCTTTCAGTTGATACTGGAGTGATTCAGCCAGTAGCTCCAGGAGATGGGAGAAAATGTTGGGGTACATCCAGAGCCCTCTGGATAGCAGCTGCTTAGGACACCAGACGCGCTCATCCCAGAGTCAGGCGGATAAAACAACCTCATCTGTCCTGCAGCTCTGTTGCCACCACGGCTCGAGAGGGCTGCCGGCAGGGCCAGCGTGGACGCAGGGCAGCCAGGGTCTCCTGCTCTATCAGAGCCAACCTGTCAGTCCCAGGGCAGGCAAAGGAAGCACCACTGGGACAGTGTCTCCCCAAATATTTCTAGTTTAGTCTCATCTCTGGTTGTCATCATCGTAAGACCTTCATTTGTGGCAGGTTTCTATGAAGGAAAATCCATCTGTGTTGTCAATTTCTTTTCTCACAAGTATTTATTTTTAATCCACTCTAGGGGGCTATTCCATGGGTGCACCACATAAGCTGTTGATGTATTTGCAATTAAGGATCTCAGAGTCAGGATGTTAAAGCCTTCTAAGCCAACTCCCTTTTCATATGGGAGAACCTTTGGAAATGCACTTTAGGTTTATGACACTGGCTTGGCTTAATTTAATTTACTGTTCACTTAACTGATTATTCAAAATACCAGATGTGACAGACAATAGATTCAGCTGAAATATTACTTCACAGGCATGTTCAACATATAGAATATGCTCTCTATATGTGAAGGTACTGAATGTCCCCCATCTACACCCAAAAGCAATCAGTTTGGTTTTGAAAGGATAGTGAGGCTGAGTGGGAGACAAGGTCCCTCATTTCTTCTGTAACCTTTGTAGTAGTTGATGTGAGAGTCTAACTAAAGCTCTGTTGTGTGAGATAAAATGTGAACATCTAAAAAGGCCGGTGGCAAAGGATTTGTCATGTGTAAAACATTTGTTGTTAAGTATTTACTGATGTTAGGCTAAGTAATTCTGCTAACAACTTCAATAAGTGCAGTAAAGGCAGACAATAAAATGGTGGCAGAAGTGTGGAACATCCCAGGTTTTTAAGAGTGCGTGTCTTCTGATGGTTGAGAAGGTCTTTCTGAAGTGAGGGGTCGGACAGAACAGCACTGGTAAAAGCGTGTGTAGGTCACAAATACTTGCTGACTTTATGGCCATCAGTGCACTAAAACCTTGAGCTGGGGTCAGGTACAGGTGCTTCGAGAGCTGGTCCTTAGAGGTGGCATTGGCCATCAGGTAGGAACAGAAGAGTTGCAGCAGTCTGCTGAGGCCTCCCTCCTTTTCTCTCACCACTGCATTTATCCTTTGGAG
Organism: Aptenodytes forsteri; assembly: GCF_000699145.1. Classification (NCBI taxonomy): domain Eukaryota; kingdom Metazoa; phylum Chordata; class Aves; order Sphenisciformes; family Spheniscidae; genus Aptenodytes; species Aptenodytes forsteri. The sequence goes on along the minus strand of NW_008796165.1, from coordinate 10,963,250 downwards.
CAGGATGGTATGTTTGGTCAAAACAAGACCAATGGAGACATGATTAATTCCAGGAGTACCTTTAGTTTAGCAGGCAAGAGACCTTGCTTCTTCTGGAGAAGCAAACGTCAGATGCCCATCATCAATGCTTTTGAAGTTTATGGTCTGAGGTTCGTTCATGTTGGGGTGGGACCTATCTAGGGTACACATCTAGACCTTTACTATTAAAGAAAGATTAAAAATTAAACTTTCAGTAATGCAAGAACCTGAACTTCGAACTCCCGTGTGCCAGTGGAATGTTAATCTGATCTCGGCAGTACCCGATAAAGTCAATCTGTCTTCCTTGCCTAGTTAATTTTTAATCATTTCTATGGAGTAGAAGAGCTGTGGTAGGTGAAACTAAGGGAAGTCTGCCTTACCACAGCCCCTAGATCCTAATATGGAATGGGGAACAATAGGAACTAAACTTCTATCATTACTTATATTCTGTATTATACCCTTGTGTTTATTTACCCAAGATTTGATATGTAGGCATGTTCTCTGAACTGATGTTCAAGGGTAATAGTACACAAAAAAATCTGCTTGTGTGTACATGTTCACAGTATACTGTCAAGCTGTTAATGGGAACAGTACTTCCTAGTCTACAGCAAATGTTTTTAGCAGTGCTATCTGGGAAAGAGGATTAATGTGATCAAAACCAAAACCACTTTTAGCTCCAATTTTGGGGTGATTCAGTAGTCTATCCTGGGGTATTTCTCTCAAACTTTATAAAAATACTTAAAATTAACTTTTAAAGCATTATTTTTAAGATAATATTTTGATTTTGCTATTGGTGATTTTTGCAATATTTCTGTTGTTCTGCATCAACACTTACAAAGCATGCACAGATGTAAAGATTAATACCCTGTGTCAGCACAGCACTTAACGTGCTGAATTTTATCATCACTGTAAAGGGAGGGAGCTCAGATTTTAAAGCACATCTCCATTACATGGACAGCCCCGAATTACAGTGCTGAGATAATGGAAAGCCCAGGCTCAGACTCTTGTTGAACCAGGGCCACCTTAGCCAAAACCACTATGGACCTTCCTGTGCTTGCTCTGCCACTGGCTCACTGATAGTAGGGAACAGGGCAACTCTATTAGTGCCATCAATTTTTTTGCGGGACCAGGCAGCCCCCATGGAAACACCAGCCAAGATCGGCAAGACCTAAAGGTTCGGGTGGCTGCCAGGGGGAAGTGTGTTAACAATGGCCATAGGACCTCAGCGGAGAAAAGTGGGAGTCAGAGGGTCCCCAGGTGGCTGCAGAAGGGGAAATGTCCTCCCTGTTCCCTTAAACATGGACTTTTCGGAAGCATTTGTGTACCTAACTTGCGCTGAAGTCTGAGCTGTCAGGCAACTAAAGGGCTTTCAAAACCTAACCCCAATTAATTTTCTGTTTGTAGAAAAAAGCTGGATCAGCAAGAAAATGTAGAAAAGATGCAGCAAGATGCTGCAGATGCAATACAGGGAACTGAAGCGTGCACTTCTATCACTCGATTACCCCAACATGTGCATAACTTATTTAGGCAGCTGTAACCTGGAATAACATTGAATTCCTATTTTTTTCCCAAGGTAGGGTGCATAGAACACTTTTGTTTGCCTGGTCTTAGATCCGACCCCACCATGCCTGTTTGTCCAGTGCCCTTTAGGGGAGTTAATTCCGTCTGGCAATGTTGGAGGTGACAGCTCTGTGCAAATAATTAGCAGAAATGCAAATCAACATAAGTACGTTTTTTAATACTTCATGCCTGGAGCTGTGCTAAACTTAGCAGCTATGAATAAACAGCATCAGCGTTCCCCTCCTGGAAAGGACGAAGAGCCTGCTGGTATTTGGGATGCCTCTGGTACGTTTGCTATCTCAGTGTAGCCAACCCAAAACATTTAATAATGTGAGCAGGCCCTCAGAAATTACTGATATTAATAAATGTTGAATGTTTTCATTTCTGAGCCTTGAAGGTGTACTTAGCTAACAGCTTTAAGCTTTTCTTTGCAACTGAAAGGCTGGGAAATTACTCCTGGTTAATGAAAGTGAGATTCTCATGTAATCACCTTATTTCAGGAGCAAGGCTTTTAAATAAACTCCAGGAGACTCATGATAAAAGACTAGGAACTGGCAACATTGAAATATGATCTTCTATCATTAAACCATTTGCTCTTAATTAGTTTTTATTTGCAATATTGACAGCTAGTCTCTCTTTATTTTACATGTGCGACTTCCAATGATTGGCGTAGCAGAGTATATATGTAGCTGAAGACAGAATTTGATCCTCCCCGCGTAAGGTTTCCAAACCGCCCAGGATTTTTTTTTTAAAAATTGTGGTGTCTTTGTATAAGACGCGTGGGCAAAAGTCAGTAATTCCAGACTTGACCTTGATTTCCCCTGGTTTAGAGATAATGAGAGACTTACGGGACCAGGGAGTAGATGCAGCCCAGTGGTCTGGCTAAAAAAGTGGTGGATGGTGGAATAATTGTATCTGGCTTTTGACATCATCCAATCTTTGATAAATAAATAAATAAATAAATAAATAAATAAATAAATAAATAAATTTTAGTTTCGACAAGGTGACATTTGATGATGTTCACTAATTTAAGAGAGACTGATTTATGCATGTTTAATCTTCACTAATGATGACTCCAGGGCAAGAAATGAAAATAAGTTCAGTTAATAATATGTGTATATATTATTAACACCTTTACAGATGGAGATGGTTCCCTTCCTGGTAGACAAATGTACAGGCGATTTGTGGAAGATCCAAATGAGTCAGGGCTGTCAGAACCTCTCTCTAACTTACCAAAATGTAGAGAGCAGGAATATTTGGACGCAGAAAATTCTCAGCTGATCAACTGTCATTCAAAACTTGTATGAAAACTATAAGTAAATACAATAAGCAGCCTAATCCCTTATGTTTTGGGGTGCTATATAAAAATGAAATTATGTGTATTGCTGTTGTTATTATACGCTGATTGTGGCTGGCTTCTCCTCCTGCCATACAAATATTAAAAAGGATGCAATCCTTGAATTCAGTCTATGTGCTGACAGACAAAACTTATTGTGAATATTAATGTGCTTGGTCTAATCCTGCTATTTTTTGTGTAATTTACTCGGTCAGGGAGTTGGAATTCCCTCCTAGCTGTTACAGATTCGAGCATTTATGCAAAATTCTCCAGTCTTGAGATGTACAGTGGATTATCTACAAATATTTGAATACATCAGTGCAGTCCTTTAAATGCATTCCCTTTATTTACATACAGAACAAATAACAAGCAACTTGAATGACAGCACTATAATTCCATCAAGGAGCTCGTGTCCTGAGAAACCACAGAAATAAAGTGCTCAGAGGCCCGTGCACTTGGTGGAGCTCCGCCCTGGAATTACAGCTCCGTAGCCTGGATTTCATTCATTTTTCATATTTTAAAAAAAATCCACAATTTCATAAATTGTGGAGCTGATGTTGTGTTTGGAAGAGGAAAGAGCCAGAGAAGGGTGGGGGTGGCACTCTCTCCTCTTATCCATTTCTACCACAATCCAGGAAAAAATCAGTTATTTCCTTGGTATCACCATGTCCATCAGTGTAACACCAGATCAGAGAGTAAACACTGGATTCATGTTATTGCTGGGGCAAGGGAAGGTTTACTGCGATTGATGGTGTGGGTTTGAAGAGCTCCTTTCAATCTGACCCACCTGGGCTAAGGACAGGTTATCCTGCATCTGTGGCTATTTTACAAGTTTATGCTATTTGCATTGATTTTTGAGGCTGCTGCACTCGCACTCAATTGCAGATTATCGCAGTGCATCAGTGGGTGGATTGACACGAGAAAACTAGCCTGGGCTTGGTTTCTGTTCCAAATCTTCCTCCTGGAAGGAAGGGAGAATAAAATCAAACCCAAAGACTTGCAGACTTACCTTTGTAGTAAGAGAGATGGGTTCCTGCTGATCCCAGAGGTAAAGCCCTAACAGTTTCCATGGAATAGTCAATTATCTGTTTCATTGCACAAGCCAATATCTTTTCTCAAAAAGATGTATTAGAGTGTTTAGCCATTCAAGTGATCCATCTGGCTGAGCATTCTGAGATGCTCTTTAACTTGATTTATCAGGCCCAGAAGCGGTGTCCTTGATAGCTTCTGGGACTGTATGGAGACTGTCCATGCATCTGCTTCGTAGTCACAGGGGCTCATGACCTTCAGTTCCTAGCGGAAATAGGGCCTGTGCCATCACACTTCTCAATCAGGACAGCCTTATTGCACATTAGCGTGAGGCTGCAGTGTAATGGTGGGATTTATAAATTGCCATTGCAGATGATAGCTGAGGGGCGACCAGATGCTTCCAAGGAAAATGCAAGAAAGCCCCCAGGCAGCAGATCCTTGATAAGACACCGTCTTTTTCTCCAGCAGAATCTGCACCTAAATCCTAATGGAGTCTGGCTAAACCTGCGGCATGAAATTGCCATTGCAGATGATAGCTGAGGGGCGACCAGATGCTTCCAAGGAAAATGCAAGAAAGCCCCCAGGCAGCAGATCCTTGATAAGACACCGTCTTTTTCTCCAGCAGAATCTGCACCTAAATCCTAATGGAGTCTGGCTAAACCCCTGCGGCATGAGATTGTGTATCGCCTCTAAATCTCCTCTATTTATAAAATACACATTACAGCTCCAGTATTCACGTTATCCCCATTTCTGTCGAGTATCACCTCCAATGCAGTTAAAATGTGGCACAGTGCAGTTACCGGGTAAGTCACTTTTCTTGTGTTCTCGTCTCGTTGCAGCGAGGGCTGCACCGATCTGCAGCCACGGAGGGTTGGGCACGGCTACAAGATGCCCATGGGAGAAGGCGGCTAAGCTCCCCCATAAAACAGGGAATCGGGATTGCAACGTATCTGGGTCAGGCATCGTTGGCGATTGCTGCCGAGCACGTGGCGAGATGCAGTCCCAGAGCCTTGGACTGCAAAGGGAGGAGGGAAACACACCCCAGGAAGGTGCTGGCTCTGTATTTAGGACCAGAGGGATGCTCAGCACTGAGGGTAGGACCCAGCTAACTGCTAACTACAGGGCACTGGGAACTGCTGTAACATAGGAGCAGCTAGAAGGAGGCTATATGTAATGTTTACGTCCTCAAAGTGCATTTCAAGGCAAAAACACAAGTAAATTAAATCAATAGTGTAATATTTTAATTACTAAAAAATTCAGGTGAAATCCTACGTATATTCTTCTGGGCTATCATCCAGCTTTACAGCATAAGTTCTTTAAAGCAAAATTATTAAATTAAATTAAGCTTTGGTTCCCACTTGCTGCTTTTTAAAACTGAAAATTGCCACTTGGCAATGATTTATTCTTCTCCACTCCCCCCCACCTTTTTTTTTTAAGCGAAGATTGCAACAAAGTTTAAGTATGAATGCATTTTGGAACAAGTGGAGTTATATACTTAATATAATCCAAAACAGATTGTCTACTCAAACACTGTTCATTAAATGAACTGTCTGCAAGTGTGATTTACAGGGCAACGTGGTCATGCGAATGTCTGTGTGTATTTAATAACTGCACAGTAATAGCTTATTGGCAGGAGTGGTAATTCGATTTTGGAGTTTTATCTTATTCTTGAATTTCTGGACCGTGAAATCCTGCTGTCTGAAACACTTTTCCGTTGCTTAATCTCCTGAGATTTGTGTAAAGAACAACCTTCCTCCTTACTGAAGATCCAGTGCCCTGCTGTGTATTTTTTTATTGCTAACCCCCCAGTGCAGCTATTCACATACACCTATCTCAGATTTATGGGCTCGGTACCACAATACAAACTGGAGTAATAGACCAAAATATTGACATTTAATGAGCTAAGACCTCCAGTCTTGGAGAAGATAAAATCTTCAGTATTGCGTAAATGCAAAAATTTTCAAGGATCATTTTCTGCATAATCTGTTGTGTTCTGTATTTAACTTTCTGAGCTTTTCTATTGATTTAAAGTCAAAACTCTCTTACTTAATGTACTTAAGGAACTAAATCAGTAGTTCTTATTCCACACAGAGACTTTTAAGTGTGCTCTCCTCCTTATGGCTTGCAAGTTTGGCAGGTTAGCACCTGAATCAACCCAAATTATACTGTAATTGTATTTTCTGAAGGCCTTGAGAAACAGTTTTAGAACCAAGTGTTGACATTTTTCCTTTGGAGCAATGTCCAATGTCTATACGTCACAGCTGCGCTTCCCGGAGAGGTTAGTGGTCTGCGGGGCTCTCCCGTGCCTACGGAGAGCTACCTCGAGGCCGCTCTGCAGAGTAAAATGAGAACACAACACTTGGGATGGCAAGGAGGACACAAGGCTTGCGGTGGCAGGATTCATTAAGGAGAAGGTGCTCTTTCTCATGGCCCCAGGGATGCCGTGCCCCATGCTTGGGTGTGTGGGGCTGACATGGTTATGGGGTAGGGAGGCTACATGCAGTCAGCCAATATTGTCTGATAGGGAATTATTATTAATTTGCATGTTTTAATAATCTGCCTTTGCCATGTCTCACAGCAAGTTAAGCTCCCGCCTTCCCACCCTTTCTTTCCTTTCTCGTGAGAAATGCACTGCACAATTGCACAAAATATTTTGAGTACCCATAATCAAATATAATTCCACATTCTGAATCAGTCAGCAGTGTAAAGGCTTCATAAGGATTCCAGGGGCCCAAATAATAGCAAACCCATCCTCTATGTGACAACACAGGCATCAGCTGTCATCTCCTCACGTCGGTAATGCAGGTTCTTTAATTCACTTGTCATTATTTTAGTGTCTTTCTGCCTAGCGGAACACTATTGTCCCCATAAATACAGGTCTGAATCAGCTAATTACTCATCCAGGATTAGAACTGAAATCCTTGCTTTAAGACTAGCTCTACCCCTGAAATCATACTATTAAAAATTTTAATTATTTTAAGTCCTATATAAGTAAGTTGTTTCCTTTAAGTGTTGGAGCCAATTAGTTGTCAAATATGGTTGGGCAGTGTAGATCCGAGGCAAAAAATATTTTTCTATTTTTTTCTTTTTAAAAAAATTGATATTAGGTAATTCATGAACCTGTAAACAGCTTGATAGTCCAGAGGGTGAGTCACAAAGCAACTACTAATGGGAAAGTAAGATGATGCAGAAGTTAACTAAAACAAGGTTCATTTATGGGGAATTACAGGTGGGAAAGAAAGTTTTATAGTGTATAGGTTTCCTCTACCCCTACAACAGTGACAACCAAACCTAAGGGACCGATACAAAGCCTTTGGAAATCAACAGACAACTTTTAGTTAATAGTGGATAACTCTGAAGTTTTATTTCTATTTAATATTTGTTATGAGGAGACAAACAGAAAAGTAAAGAAAACAAAATGGGAGAGGTTTGCATCAGCTTTCTAAGCAACAACCCATACTGAGGGCCAGGACTGAGAGAGTCATTGGAAACGTTTCAGTTAAAGAATTGTGAAGAAGTTGTTGAGCCTGAAAAGTTTGAAAACTTTCTGAATAGGAAATCATTGTCAAATAATTGTGATTTTGTTGTTGTGGTTTGATACTGTAAAATATTTTCATGTTGCTGTTTTGTTCAGATGTATTTTAATGCTCCAGATCATACTTAAACATTAATCCTCATGATATGTACTCATAGCACATACATACGTGCTCTTGGTTTATGATCCAAAATTATCTTTCATTGTCTCAAGCTGAAGCATTTTAGCATTATTACAGCAAATCTTTTGACTGTTTAAAGTAAATTATTTCTCCATTTTTATTTTACCAGAGAGGTTGAAGTAGAAGAATGGTTTGGTATTCAGCATGGCAGCATCTCCTGCGAGAGGCTCCTACTTGGAGCAGCTCTGATGTTTTGTGAAAACAACAGCAAAACAGTGGTAGAAGATATTTCATGAATGTGTTTTAAAGTAGCTTTTGCTGGCCAACCCTTCTTTACTTGAAATTAGTGATGAGACCCCATGTGACTAGAGGGAGACCAGCACCAAACAAAAACCCCATTTGAAAACCCCATTTTAAAAACAAAAATGTTTATTAGAAGAGACAAGGTGTTTTTCAGAGCCAATATAACTCATAACCATCACTTAAATGCACAATTTTCTTTCTTTCTTCCTCTCAAAAGGAGCTTCATTAACACTTGTATGTAGTTTAAGAGACATTAATACTCACCTTCCATTCTCCTGACAAAGTGCCTGGCTACGATGTGAAGGTCCGTATGCCATTAATGTAAGCCCATGCACAATGCAGATTGCCTCCTATATACACTGTTCTTTTGATAACCTGAAAATTAGGCAAGAAAGGGAAGAAAATATAACCGGTGAGATGGGAGCAAAAGCAAGCTTGTGTGTACGACTGCAAGAAGTGCATGAGGCACTGGTGGCTTGGGTGGAATTTGGTGACCTCGCTGTAACTGTTCAAGGATCTTAAAGATTTCCTCTGAGTTTTGTGGGGTTTTTTAGTTAAAAGAGCTGGTAATGAGAGCCAAAGAGGTTGGTGAGTCTTAAGCTGCTCTCTGTGCTCATGGAGTTTTATCAGTCTTATCTTCTTTCCTTTATATGTGTGTATGTTTGTATCTTATCTCTATGCAATAATACTATCTAGCAGGCTAGATAACTATTTGGTGCCTATAAGTTTGTTATCTGTATGCTCAGAAGTTTTCTATCAGGTAAGTGAACACCAACTGCAGAAGCTTTGCAAAATTGATGCGTGCATTAGGGGAACGAGGAATCTGACTGCATTTCTACTGCCTACGCTGTTACCACATACTGACTCCATCTTTAAAGAGTTCTTGTCCTGTTAACTCTGGCTTTTACTATTCTAACTGATACACCATAGGGTTCAAAAGCATTAAGGCTCTATGACAGCACCCAAGACAGTGGTCAAAATCCCCCAGAGCCACCACAGTAGCAGTGAACCCTGATTTGCAGAGTGTGCAATCTACAAGGCAGGCAGTGTTGATACCTTCTGCCATCAAATCAAAATGCTTCTATTTACCAGCTCCTGACAGTATGAAGCACAGAAGTGTTTCAGAGTTAAAAATGGGAAATAAAAGTGAAAATTCAGAAATCTGGTTTCCTGAGCGCCAGGAGAAGTGCTGACTTGCTTTGCCTTTTTATGCTGTGGGCTAGTGCAGACATGACATAGCAGAGGATATCAATACTGCAGGAGCTTCGAATGCATGCAGCAAACACTGTCACAAAAAATACTGTGCTGGTACCACTTTTCCTTTTCCTTTTCCTTTCCTTTTCCTTTTCCTTTTCCTTTCCCCTTCCTTTTCACCTCTTTTCAAAGCCATGTGCATCAGAAAACATCTGGTAAAAGCAGCAACAGCCGCTGTTTGGGCTTGGAGAGGACCAGCTGCCCACAGAAAAAGGTGTGCTGTGGAGGGGACCGGGTGGCACTGAGGACTCCACACTGCCTCTCCAATTTTGGCATCCGAGGAGGAGGGGAAGGCCATCTGCATGAGGCTTAATCATACTAGTGTATGCTCAGCCGTGTCGGCTGTTTTATCTTGCCATTGCACTCTGTGTTCGCTTCTTCCCAATGTGTCATCCAGTCCTTCAGAAATTGCTGAAATCATTCATTTGGTCCTCATCTCTGGGCTTTGTCCTGAATTTGTTGACACTGCTGCGAAGCCTGGACCTGCTTCTGCATACATTGAGCATATGCACCCAGTCCCAGCTAATACTTGATATTTGTTAGAGAGCGCCTCTGAATCCCTCCCGCAGCCATCCATCCCGCTGTTGTTCCCTATCGATCATCAGGAACAGCACTTCCCTCTTCTTCTCGGATCCAGACACAGACCTGGTTTGCTTTTTAACTCGTCACAAAATGAATCACCACCACAAAAAAATCCACCAAAAAATAAAAGCAGAGCAAAATAAACACAAACCTGACATTTTTTGCTCTTGTGCTATTGTGCGCTCTCTACTCATACCGAAAAGGCTGTTGTACATACTTATGCTGTTGGTGCCATGCCATAACAAAACCCAAATCATTCCTCCCCACTTCTCCATATCTCATCTGTTTAGGCCTCTCAAATGTTCTTATCTTAATGGAATTTTGCCTTACAATCCAGAAATTGTACCAGGGGGCTCTTGCATACCCCGGGCAATGCTTTAGTATGCATATTATAGCACTGCATTGTCATATGTTACTATAAATAGCTCTCACAAAGAGTCCATATTTCTGCAGAGATTTGCCTGTCAGCTCTTAACAATGGTAGTCGTTCACAATGGGAAAATAGAATACCAGCTCCATCAACCTTTGACAGACTAATAAGGGTTATTTGACTTTCAATTTTTCATTATCGGGTTTGGCAGCCACAATCGTCATGTTGAAAAATACAAACTGATCCGCACTCCAACAGGAGAAAACGCTCCCGGTCCTCCTTCAGCGGGTACACGAGTGCCTGCAGCACTGTGGTATGTGGCCACTGATAATACAGGACATAAAAACAGCTTGTAATGTACCAGAAGTTCAGAGATTGGCCTTTTTTCCCCGCTTTTGATAGATGGAGTAGCATGGAATGATCTTGTATTGCTGCAAAAACCCCACACCTGAGTCTGACAAAAGGATGCTACCTCTGTCATGAGGGCTAGAAACCACCCGTTCAGGAGCGTAGCACTGAACTGAGGCTCATCATTGTCCTTTTGGCCATTGCAGCTCCTCAGTATGTCCCCTGTACTCGCATTGTCACGATGTGCTGCACGCTCTTGTACAAACTGCTTTTTTTGGGGGGGAGTGACATTGTCACGAGGCAGCTGTTCTGGGCTGTGCAAAACGTGAATCACTCGATAAACATTTCAAATTTAGCTCAGATTTGCCACTGGCAAAAAATGCCACATGAGGGTTGGAAACGCAAAGGCTTTTACTTTGTGATGTGAAAAGGCATCTTTTTACACCAGGATAACTGTCGTATAAAATCTGGCAGCAATAAAGGACAATGATCTACTTGAGGTCACTGCTTTTACCACAAAGTAATTAGTCAAGACCAGCTTTATAGGCCCTTTACAGGACCCAAACTGGCTATTTAGAAGGAGAAATAAAACATTAACCTTTTTGCTGGACAAGACGTGGGCTGCGTGTCACACATTTCAGTAAGGTCCCCTGTGTACACAGGTCAGCGCCGTAGGTGCCTGGGCCTGGTAAAGCACTTGGTTATCAAAGCTGAGTCGGAGTTTGGACAAGGAAGTATATCATAAAGAAGAGGCATCTTGCGAGTTTCAATCATACAGATGAAAGGGGTTAAACTGGAATCAAACAACATAGATAGTTGTCCCTGCAGAAGACATGAAGTCTGATGTGCTTTGGTGATACCCAGAGCATGGGTGCTCAGCGGCTTTTAAATATTGGACTTTCCCTTGGAAAGTTGCCCGCAAAGGCTCTGCAACCTTCTGCTGAGTATCCACTGTCACAAAAGACAGCATCTTAGGAAAAAAATCTAAAAATGGATTTTCAAGTAGTCAGTGTTCCTCTAATTACTTAAGAATAAGCACCAGTAGTAGGTAACTCTTCTAGCATGAACCTTCATGTAACTCAGCAAGGTTAAGAGGGGGCTGCCCTGAGGACCTTGATCCATTATCCAAACCTAAATCCTAGTGGCTTTATATTTAAGGGCCATCCAACACATTTAAATATAAATGACTGCATGACTCCTGTTAGTTCAGAATATGGTCTAGCACTGGCTTAGCTTTATAAATTACAAGGGCTTACCCTTAAAAATCACAGGAAAACCTGCTTTAATGGGAACCACAGCCTAAGGTACTCAAAGGCTGTCCTGCTCTACAGACAACAGTGGGGTAGCTTAGTCCCAAAGCTTAGAGATGGAAAATTTCTTTGTTTCCTTCTGACTCTGGCACAGCAGCTGTGGGGACTAATTGAACTCATGAAATCTATTGATTTTCTGTAGCTGTTATTAAAAAAAAAACCCACACTTTTGCACCCTGTGAAAAGTATGGCTATCACTAAATTGTGTGCAATAAACCAACAAGGCTCCAGTCTGTTGAGAAACCCAGAGTCACATTAGTCTCCTAGTTTTATTTCATAGCACAGAGACTTTTATTATGTTACTGAAACTTCTGAGATAGTCCTGCTGTGCCATCAACATCATCTCAAGGAAGAAATCCTTCATGGTCCCCACATCTCTCTTGCGGATCAGCAAGAGAGATGCTGACTTGCTGGAGAAGCCACCCAGCCTTGCCGAAAGGAGGTTCTCACTTTGGCAGCTAAAACCTGTTCAGCATAAAGGCTTGTGCATTCTGCATGATCAGATGTTTGAGGAATAAATGCGACACTCATGTTCTTTATCTCCATGTAAACTCCCATGAGTAAATCAGGAAAATGAATTTCATTTTAGAAGATTTGAAGTATTCCACTTGAGGTAAGACATTGAGTTTTTTATTGCTGACCTCCCTGCTGATAGTTCAGTAAAAGGAAAGCTGCTTTCACCAAAGCAGCTCAGCAAAGTCCTCTCCACTCAGGCCTCAGGTAGTTTCCAAGAGCTGCATGTGTTTGCAACATTGAATAAATTACCTCCAGTAATAACAGGAATGAAACCAAATCGCATGGTGTGTTTGGGGCTCGTTCTTCCTTATCACTTCAGTGGTAGATCTATAGCACTGCAAATAGATTGGTACACAAGCGTTAGTTTTTATTTTTAAACACAATTGCATTTATATAAAAACCAAGTTGTATTTTAAGACCAGACCAAAATCCAAAGACAGCAATATAAAGTTTTTCATCTGAGGCTATCTATCTTAAAATATTTTGCTTATGTATATTGTCATCTTAAGTGGTGTGTGGTGGTGGTGGCAGCAATCTATATATTGCTTTAAGGCTCTCTTACTTATTTTAGTGATGAGGTTATGGATTGTGTCATCTCTACTAAACAATGTGGTTAAATAAATCCCAAACCCCGTTCTCTATAAACTAACAATTTATTGAGTCTTGTATTAGTCGTGTGCGTGACGATATATTATGAGCAAATTCCTTTCTGCCTTCTGGATTAACTAGAAGGGAATTCAGAGCAAACCTGTTAGATTTGATTTCCCAGATCACCACATGCGTACCGGTTTTTGTTTTCTATGTTTTGGGGGAGTTTTTTGCTAAGTAGTTGTTAGATAACTTAGCTAATGATTGGAAGGTGCTTTGCAAACGAAAAAGTACAAAATACCTGGTTGGTGGTCACAACATGATTAACACTTTAAAAGCTAATTCTACAATGCGTGTCTCGGGCAGCAGGAGGAAAGGAGTCCATAGCCAGTCTGTGTGTTGTACGAAAAACCAGTTCAGTCTTTGGTTTAAAGTTTTGCAGTTTGTATCTCCATTGGCCTAGGTCAAAAAGTGCTATTTTCATTCATTTAATTAAATGTAAAGCTTAGGAAAAGCATATATATTTATGAAGATTAAAGGCATTTCTCTTTCTAGTTCTCTAAAGACCTGAGTACAGGCTTATAGCTCTCATTACACATAGTGAGAAGTGTGTGAGTATACATAGAGGAACAAATAGACTTTGCTTATGTTTTAGCACTGCTGATGGAGTTTTGTATGCGTGCGTCTCCTTCAGAGGAAACATCAGCCTTTCAGGACTGCCATAATCGGAGTCTGTTTTTAAACATTTCCTTTTCGAGCCGTTTAAGCATATGGAGCCTTTCCCATTTTTCACTCCACTGTTGGCAGCGGTGCATTTGCAATTTCAGAAGTTGCCCCTTTTCAAGCATGGCAGGTCGTGTCATAGTTGAGAAACATGACAATGGTGTGCAATTGTCTTGATTAGATGGATACCAGAGAGTCAAAGGCTTAATGAGGTGCTCTGGTGCGTAATCATCATCACTAATGGGTACTTGCTTAGAGTGCATTATTCAGCTAGGATATATTGCGTCCTGCACTCTCTGGCTGTAAATAATACTTGCAACATTGCACAATTTGTTGACCAGCTGAATGAGCTTTCAGTGAAAATGTTTAAAAATCATCTTTATTTTAAGTAAGAGTCTGTGCCTTTCCATACAGTACCAGTAAGAGCTGCTTTCGGAAACTGTGTGGGCTGAATGTGGGAACTGGTTTATTTTGCCACAACAAAATGACCGCTTAGTGCTTAACTGAGCCTGCATGAGCCTTGAATAGGCTCAGACTTGGGGCCAAGGGACAGGAGGAGGAAGATGGGGAAAAACTTTTTCAGGAATGAGAACGTTGGCCATATCATGTCACCGATGAGGAAAAATGGATGTAGACAAGGGCAAGTCCTGCATTACCACGGGACAGGGGCTAAGGGAAGCTTCTCTCAGTGACGGAATTGTCTTTTTGATGTCAGGACTCAATGAACTCTTTGCACTGGCTCCCTGTATCTTTGCTCCTTAGCTGACACCCTGTTCTTGTGGTCCTGCATGCCAAAAATGGTTTCTAATGACACCACCCTTTAATTAAATTGCAGGCTGTGACTGTCCTTTGGGGGAGAGTCAGCTGTGCTATTGTCCCTGTCCCCTCTGGGCAGCCTGGTCAGATGGTGGCTCCAGAAGACTCTGTCCAACTCTTCCTTTGCAATAGTGAGTTGGTTACAGAAAACACCGAGGTGGCTCAGGTTTAATTACCATTAAATTAAGGCAGCAGTTGTAGCTTTAAATTGCATATTCTAAATGAAAGGAGAGTGGGTGTTAAACTTAATGACCTGAAGGAAACACTCAAGGCCAGAGGTGTAGGGATGGGGATTGATGTAGAGACCTGTGGTTTGTAAAGCCAGAAGGGACCGTAATAATCTCTTCTGACCTCCTGAAGCATACCCTGAATTAATCCAGCTGAGCTGGGGTCTATCTGTCAGAAAACATCCACTTGTGAAATACAGGTTTACAATGTTGAAGAATGCGGCTTAACTCTTGATAAGTCATTTCCAGTTGTTAATCACTTTTACTATTAAAAGCCAGCATCTCATTTCAAGTCAGAACTTGCCTAGCTTAATTCTCAGCTACTGGATCCTGTTATAGCTCTGTTTATTTCATAAAGAGGCTTCCATTATTGAACTTCAGTGTAGGTATTAATAAGCTGTGATCAACTTGTGCCCTCTCCTTTATTCTGATAAACTGAATAGATCGAGTTCCTTACTTTTTGCGCTGAACACATATTTACTATTCCTTTAATCATTCTTGTGGCTGTTTCATGCCAGACCCATCATGGGGACAGCACCGCTACATTACTGTTGTGGTTGTACCAATTCACGTTAACAGTGTGATATAATCTTTCTATTCATGTGTGGCTTTATTCTGCTACCATGGTCATGGAATGTATTAGCCCCTTTGCTACAACAGCAACACCTGGTCATGATTTCCAAGTTTTTCTGTTTTTTAGCCCCTGGCTTCCCAAAATAGACTTCTCCAACCTCTAAAAGTGCTGTATGTTCTTTGTTCCTAGGATTCAGTTTATCCTAATTCCTAATTAGGATTTAGGACTCATTCAGTAGCTGTGCTGCGGAGCACATAATGTTTGCTTGTGTTGATCTTATCAGGTTGCTTTGAATCAATACCTTCTCCACTTCATTATTTACCATTCTCCTAATCTTTGTCAGTCATTTGACATTTTTATCAAATAATGTTTTCGTATTTTCTTCTAGCTTGTTGATAAAAATGTTGTATAGCTGAGGGTCAATTACTCAGGGTCCTCGCAGGATCTCATTAGAAACACCCACCACTCCGTGATTCCTGTGTGGAATGATTGAAATGCAGTAAAATCAAATGAATTGATTAGTGAAGTGATAGAGGAAACAGTGACAATTAGGAAACTGCCACATTAGACAGTGCTGTGATGGTAGAATTCAACGGCAAACCATTTGGTGGCATTGTCTTTTAAAAGAATTTTTGCTATCTCAGTAGAGAAAATAACCTCTTATTATAATACAGTTGTTCTGGACTGGGACTTTTTAAGGCAAAATTTTTATATTGGAAGAAGCTTCTGTAATGACATGGCTGTGATTTTTAAAAGGTTGTGGTTCATTTCAGTTTCTTTCCTTTTTGGCCTTGTTTTTTCCTTGAGGAGCCAGTACGTATTCACGTGCATAAGCAGAGCCATACCGACAATAGGACGGTTACCTAAGTAGCTGGTGCATTCTGATACGCCTTCTTTTTCTGTAGTAGTTTGCATTGTTATTTAAGTGTAGTGGGTGAGGATGGTGAGTTACCTTGCTAGAAATGGAGGTTTCTGAGCGTTACTTTAAACAGCAGCAGGACAGGCATTGCAGGGGAAGTTCAGCGCATGCTGTTGGATGGCTGTTGAGTTTAGGGTAACATACTCTTTCTTCAAGTGTTAATGTGGAAACAAGAGACTTCCCTTTTACCTTTTGAGTAACTGAAGAAGCAGGTTTAAAGCAGAAAGTCTTCCTTCCTCCATCCTTGCATGCCCAGCCAACGTGACCATATTCCTTCTTCTGTAGCCTGTCCGTGCTCCCACCCCTGTTCAGGTCCCTTCTGCATTTGGGCTCAGAGGAGCCCCCTGCTCAGCTGCTCTCATCTGCTGTGCCTGCTCCTCTCCTGATTGCCAGGACGGGCTGTTCTCGTGCAAGCTGGTTCCCTGCTGTAGCATCGGCATCCACGTCCCTCGGCAAGTCCCTGTGTTATTTTGTGGATCGCGGCTTAGTTCCATTACGAAATTCCCCCCCAATCAGCCTGGTGGGCTGAATTTCCAGTGGAGAAACAGTGAAAGAGGTGTTCTGCCAGTGTAGCTACGCAAATAAATATAAGCACAGCTGATACACAGGGTCTTGTCAACCTCATTGCATTTACATCAGAAACTTTGCCTATTTTAGTCATGTAGATTATGGGATGTGATTTTTCACGCTCTGTAATATCAAGCCAAACCCTACCAACAAAGCTTTGTTGCCTCAAGACTAATGAGGTTGTAAAACTCTATCCATAAAATCAGAATAATAGTATTCCCTTGCATCACAAGATTGCTGTGAGTACATATGTATATATGTATATTCTGCGCCCACACGGCCTAATGTTGTGTGCTACACAGCAAACAAAACTTCATTTATTAATGTGAAGGACAAGTATCTATATTGTACAACGTTACAGTTAAAATCCCAAGGTTTTCCACCTACATCTTGCTGTGTAAATAGAGAGGAACACTGATATGGTTCATTTTATACAGTGAATAATGTAACATCAATTATTGCTGAAATCTTTATTTGTCTTTTCATGTAGTTATCTGCTATGGTTTCTTTCGTATGTTCTCATTTGTTTAATTAAATTACATTTGGTCTTTTCAGTCCTTTCTGTCCCTTCTTGTTGTGGACATTTATTAATAGTGTCACTTGGTTGATAGTCTGTTAATTTTAATCTCATCTGAATTTCATTATCTTTATCTATTTACACTTCAGAGACTTTTCCCTGAATTCAGAAGGACCCGCTCTTTCTTCCCACTGTTACGCAAGGCAAGTTGTCATGTGTACTCTGCCTAGGTGCTTTAATGGCACTAATTAATCAAGAAGGAAGGAAGACATTACAAATGAGTGCAGCCAATTTATATGCAGAGTACCATGACTGACCCATACTGGTAGTCTGAAGGGACCATCCTTACTCTGGCATTACCCATCAAACAAGATCAGAGTACTGCAGGAGTAAGGCAAATAAGATCACTGACAAACGATTAGTGGCTATTCCTTCGCACCCATCCCTTTTGGTTTAGGTCAGGTTAGGTTGTAAAGCACTAATCTCTAGTGCTTTAGGTTTCTGAAATCCTGTGGTAGTGCAGTGTAAGTACTTAAAGAAACCCAGTCACTTCTGGACACATTCAGTGCAGTTCAGTGTAACAGCATCATGTCAATGTTTAAATGAGTTTTGTCAGCTCTCAGGTGTCTTGCCTTTTTCTCAGGGCATCAGGTCTCGATCTCTCAGCTTGCTCTGCTTTTAAGTTTCTAGTGCTTATAGTTGATGGAGAAAAACTTCAAAAATGTGAACTTGAAATACTCAAAAACCTCTCTGCAAAACAGGAGATAAGTATAAACACTCGAATGCATTAATTTTTAATTCCATGATCTTAGATCATTCTCAGAAGGGCTGAGAAAAGGTTGAAGGGAGCCAGGGAGAGCCCTCCCAGGAGGGCAGCTGTGGGTGGGTGAACGAGCTGCCCACCTGTGAGCTTACAGGCTCACTTGGCTCTTGAGCTGCACTGTGAGCAGGAAAGGAGACCTCTCGGGGACCTGGCTTTTTTGGAAACTGGTGGGTGCTTCCAGGAGTAACTAGAAATTTGTCAGGGTGCGGAAATGGAGCAGAGGATGTTTGCATTCAGTTTATCTGGAATTTGCTTGAGGGTAGCCTGTGGTAGGCAGGATCTGTTGCACAAGATGGGGAAGATCCTCTGGGTAGAATTTGGGTTTCCGACACCCTAAGTGCTTTGGCGATGAAGGAACACAGAGAGAGGAAGGGACACTTTCTCTAGCTGGTTTTGAACAAATACAGTCACCTCTCCTTGTTTATCCATTTTTAATAGAAATGGCGCAGGCAGTGGACTCAAGGCAGGGTATGTCAAATGGGGGCAGAGCCTCTTGTGCTCCAAGAGAGAGATTGGACCCAAGGCACACACACCTCTTTGCTGGTTGTGTTGAGTGGCTTTTTGCCCTAGAAATTTCAGTTACATTAAAATTCACTATTGGTTCCCCTTGATCTCTACCAGAAAGTGAAATACCTCATTCTTAGCTCTGGATTGCTCTGTAGGGTTTAGGAGTTTTAAGTACCTTATAGCCCAAAGTATTGTTCTCCAGTTAGTAAGTGTTTCTTTGCATTGCACCAGTGAACAGTGAGAAGAAAACAGATCTCTATACCCCTGTCTATTCAAAGAGATAATGTGTCATTAATAAGGAGCGCTGTTGCCAATTGTCTCTTTTTCTCTCTCACAATGGAAGCATGGGGCAAGGATCACACACAGTCACCTTTCCTCATTTTATCTAACGAGGGTGAAATTCCACTGTCAGGCATATTTTCCAGTTTAAGTCGTGATGTACAGCAGATTGTTATGCATGACTATAAAGCCTAATAAATTCCTCACCATCTCATTTTTCCTGACTGGTAGAAGTCAGGGATTAAATGCAGTCCTGATGGGTGGTAAGGTGAGGTGGAAGGCTGCAGTCATAGCTCACAGCACAGGGCTGCATTTCCCCCTTAAACTCTGTGTCAGGGATATGTCACTTGTGTCAGCTAACGTGGTGGAGGCAGTATCTGTTTCACAATTTCCCTACCAGTTTGGGAGCTCACAAGCCAGGAGCGTGTGGGTCAATACACTGAGCCTGGCTTGTGGGCCAGAGCCAGAGAGAGTGGGACTTGCTAGTGCCACAGGAGTGGGAAATGAAGAGCTCATGTAATGGTCATTCAAGTGAATTTGGTTTGCTAAATGTAAGATGAGGTTCTTTGGTCACTTTGTTCCATCGTTGGTTCTGTTGGTTCTATTTCATATAGGCAGTTGATAATCTGTTGAACGATATAATATGTTTGGGTTATCTTGAGTACGTGGTAGTGCCTTAGGCAGGGCCATGTTACTCTTCTAAAATTAATATGAAATTAATTCTGATAGCAAAATGGATGAATTAAGATTTGTGAGTGCTCTGTTAGCTGGCTTCTCCTTGAATCATGTAATCCATTACTGATGTTGGCTTTAATCATACAGAACAAAAGCTTTTGTAGTTTTCATATTCATTTTCTTACGTCAACAGTCTGTCTGCATTCAGTGCTCCACACTTCCTGTGACTACTTTTTTGCTCATGAGAAGGCAGTGCATGGTAGGAAACGTTTAACATAGTGATGATCAGAGCGTGAGCCTGGAAATATTGGAGAGGCTGTTACATGATGAGGTTAGGAAGGGAGAATAGTAAGAAAAAAATATTGTCGTCTTTGTGTAGCGTTAACTATTTCAAAGGTACTTGAGAGGTTTTGGCTCCTTTTAACTGCTTGGAGTTGTGAAAATGTTAATTGAGTATCTCAGAGGGTGACTAATAAGTTTCTGGACTATAACATGTTGTTAAATTGCTTGTCTTTGCTAAAGATAGAGATCCATAATGCTAACAAGGGACAGACTACAGCTGATATTTTTTTCTCCAAAGTTCTCAGCACGGACAAGTGGCTTTCGCAGTACCTATAAGAAGACTGGCTTGGCTCTGCTCAGCGCTGTCAGATTGTTTATCTCAAGGGAATTGTCGGTGAGACAGGCATTTTCCATTATTGCTTTCCTAGTGTTAAATTTGATTTGTTCTCTTACCTAGTTCTTGTTACAAAGACTAATCATGTCCTGATTTATTTCCTTTTTTTTCGTGGTTACACAACCATTTGGAAAGAACAGTCCAAATTATCTATTCAGCTTCAGACTGGCACAACTCTGCTAAAAGGTTGGAGTAATTTAAACTGCTTTTTTATCTCCTTCTTCTCTTTCTCTCTCTTCTACTCTTCGGGTTACTTAAAACATCAGCAAGAAAAATACTGCTGCACCAGTAATTACTGGAAATAAAAGTTCTATTTAAATAAATATATACATCATACTAAGCATTGATTTTCAAGAACTGTGTAAAACATATCCACTGTAGATGGAAAAATAAGGGGGCAAAGTGGGAGAGTGGCAGAACTGGGGTACAGCTGGGTGCAAAGACTGGGTTCCTTGGGTCAACAACTGAACTGGAAATGCAGTTGGAGGGAAAATTGTGGGAATGAAATGGAATCTGTGTTGTAATAAAATGTACTGTTTAGTACATAAGGAAAAAACCACACCACTAACAAGTCAAACCACCCATATTTATGGCTAATACTGACAAGCAGGAAGTTGCTATTAGAATAATTTGAATGACCTCGGTGGAATAAGGTCACTCTTCCCATGACTTCCTTGATTCTTTAATTGTATGCTACATGTGATTTTCTGAAATATAATTCCTTATCCCTACATACAAATTTCTTAAAATTATCCTCCCTTACCATTTTATGGCTTTATTAGTTCAAATCAGTTTCTGGTCACTTTAATTTTTTTCTGTACTGACATAGTGTTTTCTTGCTGCGACGTGTTTTCACCTGAAGCACGTATTTTTGAAAGATCCTGCATGTCTGAGATTCCACCTCGTTAAAACCGTGAGTGCTGCTGAAATTGCTAAAATATAAATTCACAAACATGGATGTCCTAAATGCATTTTGCACAGCCGTTAGCATGGGTCTTTTTTGTTCTGAAGGGCACAAGATGGAATGGAGTAAGGTTTAAGGCAAATCATGAAATGGTAACATCATTAACAAAGGAAGTCTGTTAATTGATAGGTTTGAGAGGGAGCAGCTATTTTGGTTCACTGATCCCTATAGATTTATTGGCGAATGCAATCTAATCATTGCTTGCAGTGCAGTTCCAAAAGGCGGGGGGAGAAGCTTTTCAGAGCTCAACTTTATTTTAATAGGTTAGACTGGTGCAAACCTGTGTGAGAGTTTTTCAGGTGAAAGGACTTATATCTAACAAGTCTCCTTTCTGTCAAACTGGAAAGGACATGAACTATTATTTTTAACACAGAGGGGAAGTAATCAAATATTTAGGTCTTTTGTTTTCATTAACAAGAACAGGAGGATAAAAAATAGATACCAGAATATTCATTTTGATTTTCTTCAAAAGTAAGTGAGGCATAGCTATTCATTCTTCTTCATTTTCTTTAAAAGATGAAAATCAAGAGTAGTGCTGTCCTCCCAGAGTGTGCTCCAGTTTGTTGTGGTAGGAGCATTTTCTCTGTCAGCTTAAAGTGTCCATACAGAGCACTTTGTCTCTCTCTGTCTCTCTTTTATTTATATGAATGGTTTTTCAGCAGACATAAGTGCTTAAGTGCTAACTTTTTTCCCTTGAAGATAAGATGAACTGCATGTCAGTGTATACAGACAATGGATGAAAAACAAACAGAATTTGTTTCAGAGGTATTTTCATTTACACATTCTCAGAGCTTGATGTGAAAGTGCCTTTAAAAATGCCGTAGACACACCGGCTTTTGTACGCTAAATGAAGACTGAAATTTTTTGCTTTCCAAGAGAACCATTCAAAAGGATGAAACTTAACAATTATACATTGATCCCTCAACAGGCGAGTGTTTTATAAAGATATCCTGATCCCCGTATTAGAGGTGGAGAAACAGAGAGATACAGGGAAAGAGATTTTTGCAGGGCAGCATACCAGAGGGCAATGGCAAATCCAGGAGCATAACCCAGGTCTCCTGAGTCACAAATGAGAGATGGTTAAATTCTTTATACAGCAGAGTCTGGGCTGTAATGTAAGAATTTATTCAGGGACTGCTGGGACGTATATTGCAATATGATAATCATTTGAATGGACAAGTGTCCCACAGGCTGTCATTGAACGATCCTAAAGTATCGTTTGTCTGCTCAGCAAAGAAAACTGTAAATGAACTCTCTTTCTATTCCTTTTGTTTTGAAGACCTTTTTAACTGGAGAAATCATCCTTATGATGTCAGCAGGGAAAGATTAACCCAGTACATTCTTTCTGAAGGTGAAAAGACACTGAAAATTGCCTTAAAAAATTACATACTATGTCCTGTTTAAAAGCCATTAATGCCTAAGGCATTGGGAAAAAAGGCATTGAAGTTTCAAATATGTTGGACAATTTTTTTCCCTGGCACTTAAAGGAATGAGTGTATGCTAATTATTTTCTTACTCAGATTGGCTTTTGTAGGTTTGGTCCAATATTTCTTCATTGTGTGAGAATTAAGCATTGCAGAAACATACCACTTTTTTCTTTCTGCAAGATATCCTGGACAATTTCCCATGAACAGAGAATTCAGTAGCTTACAAGTCATGTAATTAGGGCATTAAAATTTAGTGTAAAAGGAATTCTGAGACTCAGGTAACAGCTGGAATGAGCAGATTTTCTTTGCAGTGTCTGTAGGAGGCTGTCAGAATTAGGATCCATCTTACTAAAGAAAGGTGTAAATCCTGGAGCCAAGGATTTTTCTTTCTGCATGCTAGTGGAGAGGACCTCTGATTTAAATCTTGGTTATGTGAATGTTGCAGGGGAAGAAAGTTTCTAATAGATCCAAAGTGTATTTCATATATGGCTTTGTGATTCCTATCAACACTCTGACTTGCACTTGGAAGCAAATCGGATTCACTGCATTAAAAGACTGACCAGAATAGCCCATTATTGGTTTGGAAAAGCTGGACTCTCTAGTAGCAGTTTTAAATCTACTATTCATGGGAGAGGGTGGGAGAAACCTTGGAATAAATGTATTTTAAATGTCTGCCACTGATGTAATTTTCTGATAAGCTGACCGTCATGCTAAGAAATGATGGAAGATTGGCAGTCCTTTGCTTTCTCTCAGACTGAAACAAATAGCACCAAGATAGAGGTTGCTGCATTTGAAATGTACTTGACAACAAAGTTGATGGAAGAATTTTTTTTTTTTAGTTCTGTACCCTAGCACCATGAAAAACATGCTTCCCTGTGTGAGGAGAAACAGCCTTTCGATAACTAGTAGCATGTAAGAATGAAGGATCAAATCTGCTGTTCCTTGGACTGGATTTACCAGGTTGCATCTTCACTGACCCTATTGACTGGAGCAAGAAAACGTAACCAGCTGCCAGCAGTTCACTTCCATTGCTTTAAAAGCTACTGCCCCCAGCTGAGATGCATTGACTGATTGTATGTGTCCTTCTAGTCCTCTGCAAAGCCAAGTGAAGCAGCTCAGATTAACCTGCCACTGGGCTGAAGTCTGTTTTACTGCCCGTTATGGTAGACCAGGAGCATGAGTACCACTGCCTCTTTGATTGCTTCCTCTGGAGGAGGCAGCAACTTAAACTGCTCTGACTGTAGCTCATGCCTTTAGGCAGGTCTCTGTCTAGATCCATAATTGTTATGGACGTGATTCTGGTTTTCAAACCCTTCTCTGCATCATCTGCAGTAAAAGATGCGCGAGTATAATCATCTACATGTGTACATAGCCGAATTCTTCCTTTAATTGTGCTAGTACAACCCATCTTTTGAGTTAAGTAAATGCAGGGTGAGCTCTGCCTCAGCACATTTTGATATGGACTGCTGACTAGCCCACAATACATATTTCACTTTACCACCAATAGGACCTTAACCTCACTTAAAAAGAATAATGACAAAACAGCCCAATTATCTGTTCCCAGAGAAAAAGTCTATTACCGAGGGGGAACCAAAATTACTCTTTCTGTGCAAACAGCCCAGTTCTCTATTACATTTGCATTAAAAAAGGGTCTGAGATTGGGTTGCCTTTGTGTTAGGCACTGTGTGAACACGTAACAAGAAATAGGTCCTGGCCCAAAGAGGTTAAAGTGTAAATAAGACAGAAGTGGAGGAAAGGCAGTGGCTTTTTTCCTTTTCCTAAGGGGAAATGAGGCACAGAATATGTTACATAGCAGAAGTGCACAGTTAACTGTGAATGAGCTAGAAAAGTCCAGATAGATACACGTATTACACTGCCAAAAGGTGAGGCATGTAGTGATCTGGTTAGTTTCTTTCTGGAATCAGGACTCTGGGACACTCGAGTGATGTGCGGACATAAGCACTCATTTGAAGCTTGCTTGGGTTTCTATGTGGAGGTAGCATTTAAAAAAACATTAAAACAGATTGTGGGACCTGCAGTGTTTCTTCTGTCTCTGTCTCCCTTATTGGAAAGCACAGAGCCCCAAAACCTCAGGGCCCCTGGTCATGAGTTAGGTCCCCTTGCATTGCTGTCCCTGGTGCAGAGAGAAGCATGTGCCAGGTAGGACTACCCAAGGCAGTGGACAGTGGAAGTCCTGATTCCCAAGCAAACCAGCAAATGAGCTATTGGGAAACAAAAGCATTGAAGGTTAAAACATCTTAGTGTCAATAAATCAATATTTTTCCCTGAAAATCTGTTTTGTCAGAAATTTGCTGATGAACACTGCTAAAAGCCAAGCTCTGTCCCTGTTCATCAAGGGAAGTACCTAAGGGGTAGGCAGGTAGGAAGAAGCCAAGGATGGCTTTGGCCTCCTAGCTGTGTCCTGCTCCCCCTGCCAGGGTGCTCTCCAGGTCCCCTCGTGTTGGGCAGTGGGCCCCAATGCAAAGCAGAGCTGCCTTCAGCTCCTGGTCTTGCCCGCTGCACCCCTGGTTTGCCTTCCACTGAGGGGGTGAAGTTGAGAAATACCAGTTTGTGCTAAAAAACCAGCACTGATCCTTCCTTCCTGCCTTCCTTCCTGACTCCCTTCCCTCCCCTCCCCTTTTTCTCTCCCTTTTTCTCTCCCTTTTTCTCTCCCTTTTTCTCTCCCTTTTTCTCTCCCTTTTTCTCTCCCTTTTTCTCTCCCTTTTTCTCTCCCTTTTTCTCTCCCTTTTTCTCTCCCTTTTTCTCTCCCTTTTTCTCTCCCTTTTTCTCTCCCTTTTTCTCTCCCTTTTTCTCTCCCTTTTTCTCTCCCTTTTTCTCTCCCTTTTTCTCTCCCTTTTTCTCTCCCTTTTTCTCTCCCTTTTTCTCTCCCTTTTTCTCTCCCTTTTTCTCTCCCTTTTTCTCTCCCTTTTTCTCTCCCTTTTTCTCTCCCTTTTTCTCTCCCTTTTTCTCTCCCTTTTTCTCTCCCTTTTTCTCTCCCTTTTTCTCTCCCTTTTTCTCTCCCTTTTTCTCTCCCTTTTTCTCTCCCTTTTTCTCTCCCTTTTTCTCTCCCTTTTTCTCTCCCTTTTTCTCTCCCTTTTTCTCTCCCTTTTTCTCTCCCTTTTTCTCTCCCTTTTTCTCTCCCTTTTTCTCTCCCTTTTTCTCTCCCTTTTTCTCTCCCTTTTTCTCTCCCTTTTTCTCTCCCTTTTTCTCTCCCTTTTTCTCTCCCTTTTTCTCTCCCTTTTTCTCTCCCTTTTTCTCTCCCTTTTTCTCTCCCTTTTTCTCTCCCTTTTTCTCTCCCTTTTTCTCTCCCTTTTTCTCTTCCTTTTTCTCTCCCTTTTTCTCTCCCCTCTTCTCTCCATTCTGTGCTCTGGCTGAATTTCCATGCCTTGTATCAGTTTTGTATTGCTGGGAGGGTAATACAGCCCTGAAGTAATCATTCATTTCAACACCTCCATCTCTTTGTCTATAGTTCGAGGTCATTTTTCTGACCTGCAAGAATGAATTCTGAATCTTCCGTGGATCTCACTTTTTACTTAAAACGCAGTTGTTGGTCACGTCTTTTCTTTTTGACTATCTTCTTTCCCTTGGAAAATCCACGGGTAGAATCCTGACTTCTATGAATTTATTGGTAAACAGGCCAACAGCTCACCTCACGTGTTTGGTAAAAGACCTTTCGCAACTGCTACAGGAAGAACTGCCCTTAAACAAGAGATCTGAAGAGTCTGGAGTACAGCCAAATGGGGAAACAAGGTTGTTATTGGCATGATTTTAATCATGATAGACAATTAGCAATGCTTAATTATATTGAGAAAGAAAATCAGAGCAAGTGGCAGTAATGAATTTTCCTGGTAAGTCTCTTGTGCTTCAAAATAAAACTAGCTGACCTATAAGTACAATGAAATTAGAAGAGGTGTTTGCCCATACGGCTTAGCTCTGTGCTGCGTGCTGCTTGCTGCTTGTTCTGTGCGTGCGGCTTCTCCTACGAGTCCCTTCTTAAGTATCTTCCTCTCATGCAGTAATAATCCTAGGAACAGTATTGCATTTTAGCCATTTAGATGACATCCAGTGTCAATAAGTGGCAGGAGGAGGCTTTTTTTTTTCCTGTAGCTGAACTTTGTAGTATTAGAAGTTAATAGGCTTATAGAACCAAGGATTTTTAAAATACTGCCGTTAGCTAAAATAAATATTATTTAGAACTTAGTAAGTGGGTTATTTTTTAATATTGTGAAAGTCTTGAATATTTCCAGAGGAATTTCTGGCTAATATAAAAATACTAAATTGAGTACTATCAGCCTTAAAATATTTCAGAGAGGGTTTCTCATGTTTGTGTTAGTAGTGTATAGGTGTGATACTCGGCAGAGAGTGAAAGCATCTGGCTTAAATCAAGAGTGCTATTTAAATCATTAAACCTTTTAATAATTCCATAATAATGGAGCTTATAAAACAAAGAGGCTTCTGATGAAAGCAAAGAAAGCCCTGTGAGTAGTTTTATGTTAGACATCTTTAAATGAAAGCTGTGCTTTATGAAGGTGTGAGCGGTTCTTTCTCTTACTTGTTTTAAAGCCCAGGAGACCAAAATGCATCTCTGTCCTGGTTTCGGCTGGGATAGAGTTAATTTTCTTCCTAATAGCTGGTACAGTGCTGTGTTTTGGATTTAGCATGAGAATAATGTTGATAACACACTGATGTTTTAGTTGTTGCTAAGCAGTTTTTATACTAAGTCAAGGACTTTTCAGCTTCCCGTGCCCTGCCAGCGAGAAGCTGGGAGGGGGCACAGCCAGGACAGCTGACCCAAACTGGCCAAAGGGATATTCCATACCATATGACATCATGCTCAGTATATAAACTGGGGGGAGGTGGCCAGGGGGCAGCAATCGCTGCTCGGGGACTGACTGGGCATTGGTCGGTGGGTGGTGAGCGGTTGCATCACTTGTGTTGCATCGCTTTTAGATTCATAGGTTTTCCCCTAGGTTTTGTTCCTCTCTCTCTCCCTCTGTCTTTTGTTGTTTTACTTTCCATTATCCATTACAATGTTGTTGTTGTTGTTATTTTATTGCAAGTTTTAAACTGTTCTTATCTCAACCCATGAATTTTCTTACTTTTGCTCTTCCGGTTCTCTCCCCCATCCCCCAGGGGTGGAAGGGTGAGCGAGCAGCTGTGTGGTGCTTAGTTGCCGACTGGGGTTAAACCATGACAATCTCACTGGCCAGAGATAGCCAGGTAGGTCCCACTTCTTGTGAGTGGTGCTGTGAGCCTGAAGTGACCTTGAGAAAGTCAAACCCGCTCATCTAGATTTGCATGATGGCTGACGACTGAGGACAGAGTTCGTCCCTGCTCGTTGCACTGTGGTATGAAAGCTGGAGGCTTCTGGTCCAGCAATTTATTTGAGTCTGGGTAGCTTGAATACATCTCATGTAAGGACCCATCTGTTCCATGGGTGGCAGTGCTGTGTTAAAGTTGTAAGCCGTATCAATTCGCTCCACTTGCACAAATGAGGGTTGCTATTTTGCAAGTATTACATATGTGCAGAACTGCGATTTCAGTGGGATTAATCAAACGAGTGAAGTTCAGTTGGGTGCGTTTGCAGCATCTACGCCCCAAGCTCTCTCTTCTACTCTCTCATTTGTGAATTGCACTTCTCCTGACTGAAAGATGAGACGTCTGTCACTGCCATGCTAATTTGCACTGCTCTGCATGCTCCTCAGCAGTTTGCAACACAGCTGGATGCATAGAAGAGGGGTGTGCTGGTCCCAACCGGCATCCAGCATGAACATGCGTGAACTGGGATCGCACTTTCCTGTGTTTTGGGAATTCTCTTTGCGTTGGTGTCCCTGGGGAGGGTGCCGAGTGCTCAACTTGGTTGAAACCAGAGAAGAAGCAGGAAAAGTATGTTTGTATTTTTCTGGCAGTTATGAGGATGTGCTGGGTTGCTTTACTGCTTCAAATTGGCTTTTCTGTTAAACTCAGATATGGATCTCCATGGCAAGTCACCTGCGATAAGGTCAGCACAAATTTAGATTGAACTCAGATATTCAAAACTGAGAAATTCCACATCTGGGTCTTTACTGTGGAACTCTTCTCAATTTGGCTTTTTTAGTCTCATCTCCAGACTATCTAAGCTGATGGGAGTGAAGGTCTGCTCATGCTGCCCTTCCTAACAGAGATCCTAATTTTGACTGGCAAGTTGTATTTCCCCAAACAGAGGAGAAAACCTGAGAGAGTGTGTCTTTCCAAACCATTTCCGAAACCCAATTAACTCACTGGATTAATCTAACTATCCTTGTTAGACACTCCAGTGCCTAAGCAAGGATACAGAGCAGGATTCTTGTTTTTGAGGAAAGGCTGCTGTGTGAGTAGTGACAAACAAGTTCTTGCCTGTGGAAAAATCTTTTAAACTGAAAGAAAAATGTTTTAGCATTTCAAATAGCTAATGCTCTAAGATCAAGTGAAGTTCTTTGCTTTAGGAAGTGAAATGAATCTGACGGGATATTTTATTAATCGGTTTTAAGTTTTAACAGTTTAGTTTTACATTTCCATTAATATTGTAGTATCATAGGAATTCGAGATAATATTATTGGGATTATTACATGCAAGTCACTAATAGCAGAGAAGATGTAAAAATTCATTACCATCATTGAATTTTAGAACGAAGTTAAGTCAACCTAGTTATGTGTGATTTGGGTGTAGAACTATATAAGCTGAAATAGCTCAAAGCCTTTAATCTGCATTTTGTTGTGTTACTGAGCCAGCAGGATTTCAGTTGTGACAGCATTCGGACAGCTTCTGCTCTCTCTTACACCACGGTAAATCCTGTGGAGCTACCTAAGATCAAAAATGTACTGGAAGCTAATTTGTTACATGCAGTGTATTACAAATATTTTCCATCTGTAGTTAAGAACACAGAGAAAATTAACAAAGTCCCATGTTTACTATTTGCTTAAGGCAAAATCATGCAATTAGTAGAGGGATAGGTTGATATGCAAAAAGGGGCAGCTTGTGTTGCTATCTTGTTTGCAGTCCCTGTTCAAGAGTTGAAGTTCTGGAACCGGAATTATGCTGAAATTATGAAAGAAAGAACGGGGAAAATATGTATACAGCTCTGTACATCATCCTTAGCTGGACTGTTACAGCATCATTGACTTCTGTGAAGCTATGCCACTATGTCACCAGCTGAACAATTACACATCAGGGTGTATTAAAAGCACACAAATATCTGGGATAGCACCTAATAAAGTCATCATTTGCTCTGGTCGCTGAATTTAATCCCTCTGAATTAAGTTATTGCATGGGCACCAATTCTCTTTCTTTAAGTTTCCTTACTGATATAAAGCTGAATTATATAATTGCAAAGAAAACATTTACTCACTGGGAAGCGTGTGCCCTGGTCCTGCCATTGTGCAATTGATGAAGTGGATTTTTCCTCTATAGCGCCAATGATATGAGCAATTGAAGGCAAGATCTTTATATATCCTGTCTTTTAACTGCTAGACTGGTATATCTGTGGTGAGTGTCTGCCTCCAGCTGACTTTGGGGAGTGGGAAAAATGTTCATGCAACACAGTATGGCTTTTGAAAATGAGGTGGAGGGGGGGAAGTTTTTGTTTGTTTTTGTAATGAGAAGTACCCTAAAATATTTGTGACCTTTTCTTTGTAGATTCTAGCCCTTTGTGCTTTGGACTACACACTTAAGAGCTAGTCACTGATTTTGAATGCCTAAATCAACCTTTTTATTGGCTTCTTGTCTACAAGATGGGATAACACGTTCTCTTCTATGGAGGTTAATAAACACTTATGGAAAGCTTATATTCCATAATGCCGAGTGCCTGGAACAGTCTATAAAGAAATGAGCAATCTCTCTCTTCAGAGACTGTTTTGAATGGCATGCAGTAAATACATGTGGGATTACACAGTGCCCAGGCAGATGAAATACTCTTGCGTAGCTGCTTGCTGCATGAACAGCCCTCATGACTTCTCCTTGTATAACCAGCCTGCAACCAAGAAATGAAAAGCTGGATCGAGCGGCAGCATAGAACAGGGCTGAACTGAAATTGTGTGGGGAAGACCTTCCCGAAGGTCTCAGTTCTAATGCAGGGTGAGAGCTGCAGCTCTGGGTCTGTCCTGAACCTCTATTTCCCTTCTGTCTTTTGGCTCCTCTGTGGACAAGAGACTTGTTTCAGGTTTTCGCGTGAGGTTTTGTTTCCTTTTCCTAGTTGCTGTGTGGAAGACCAAAGAGCAAGGGAATGCATGTAGAGTTGTTCACTAACCTAGATTTATGGAAGTGCACATAGGAGGAAAAAACCTCTACTACTTACCTATGTTTAAATTAACCCAGACTCCTGTAGTAGAACCAAATGGAAGAAGTGAGTGATCAAATGTAGAGCTGTGCCAGCAGATTGGCATGGATAGCACCCCTGGTGATGAAGAAAGGACTGGCTTGGGTGCAGCAACGTAACTCAGCTTCTCTCAGAATCACGTAGTCAAGGCAAAGGTGACAGAAGTGTTTCTACAAGTTTATAATAGTAGATTTTGTGCAAAGCATTACACTAGTCTGCATTGAGAGGTCTTATTTTCAATAAATCTTTCATTTGGGGGCAGAAGGCAGACTTCTGCTTCTATCTGTAGTAGTTAAGGAAATTAATGCAAAAGCATCCTTGCATTTAAAGGAAGATCAATGGTGGGTGAAAGCAATGGAACATTTATTCTTTTATTCTGTTTTTGTCAATGGCTAGTAACTCTAATTCAGATAGAAGAAACTTACTGTGAAATACTACACCTGTAAGTGCCAGACTCCTGTCAGCTTACGGTTAGCACCTCAGGTTTTCCATTTTTAGGAAAGAAAAGAACCATAGCAAAGCTAAGAACAGTAGCAAATCTGTATTATCCTACTACACTTTAATGTTTAGCAAGGGCTGTGGAAAAGGGGTCCATGGGTTAATTATGCATTGCACAAAAAAGGAATTTCCTTTTAACAGGTTTTTTTTTCTGAATTCCACAGAACTTATTAAATAAATGGCTATCTGCCTGCATTGTACCATTCATTTCCTGCCCTCTCGTTTCCTCTCTAAACTAAACAGGCTCAATAATATAAGCTCAGCCTTTTGAGATTGCTCTTTGTGCCACTAACCACATAAAACAAGTGTATGCTGTCCCGGCAGTCAGAGGGCAGATATGCCACTAAGTATTATCACCTCCTCAGAGCCATTTTGGGTCAGACCGCACCTCTGGATGGCTTGTGCTGGCTCGTGTCAGTGCCTGCCCGGGTGTCCGGCCACTGTGTCCCTCTGCATGGTGTAGACGTGCCTTTCACTGCCTGTATGGATGCATTTCCCCATTGTGCTCCTTCTGGTCTGTCAAAATAAACCTGAGTTATTACAAACTGTAACTGGGTTCACCCACGGCGGATGGTGTGGGCATTACTCACATGGGTCACAGCTCCTGGCATGATGCGCCTGCCAGGTCAGTCCTGCAAGCTGTAAAACTGGGAAACTTATTTTTAGCGTATTCCCAGCCTGACTTATCAGTAAAGCACTTTGAGGTAACGACTTCAGTGCATTTGATGATTGTTCATTTTGAAAGATGTCATTTTAAGAATTTCTGGAAGTTTCAAAACTGCCCTGTGGGAGATCTGTTCCATGCCAAAATGTCATTTCAGATTCTAAACTACATACTCCCTCATACTTTCACTTTATAAATGTTTCACAGCACCTGCATTTTTTATCATTGCACTTTTATGTGACCTATGAGTTCCTTGTAGCTAACCTACAAGGCCTGTCTGAGGGAAGTAAGTAATATATTTTTTTAAATTGGCTTCTTCCTCTGTCAGAAGATAAAACCACCACCCAATTATTTCTTCCTTGTGCATAGATGTTTGTATTAATATTTTAACAAATGCAATGTTTATAGCGTCACTCATAGGTCTGTGTTAAAATTAAAACAAATGTGTCCTGGAAAGTGAATGCTTAGTTTCATTTCTAATAGTTGTTAGAATCAGGCCTTACTTCTTCAGTAGTAGATCAATCTCATGATATTTTCTGCAAGTCATCAAACTTCATTCTCAGGCTGTAATTACGTGTGAAATCCTGCCTGATCACTTTGCTGGCAACACTACCGCTCAGTGCGCAAAGCTAACATAAAAATAACCTGAGCTAATATTTGCATTGCTATCCTGTGTACAGTGAGCACCACTGAAACATTAATGGTGTTTCCCTTCGACGAGCTGTCATTAAGGGGAAAGGTAGTGAATACTTTAAACGTTCCTACAAAGGCTGGTAGGATGGGGAGGTAAACGTCAAGTGCAGACATGCAGCTCTAAAAACGGAAATGTTTATTAATAACAACACAAAAAGAGATGAATAGCATGCGTAATGACCAAGAATCAAAAGCTCTTTTCTATTCACAGCCCTGTGAAGGCCTGTGAGATGGCAGTGTGGATGGGGAGAAGCACCCCCAGGGAAGCCGGGTGGGCATAACAACTGGGAGCAGGGGTTTTAACCTGTCCTCCTACAGTCATGTGGAGGGGGATTCAGCCACAGGGCTGCGGATTTGTTCTGTTGCTTTTGATCTCTTCTGTTTAAAGCCCTTCCACTTCATAAGAATAAATATTAATTGAGCTAAAGGGGAGGGGAATGAGAGACTGAATACTTGGACTTGAATTAGGGAGGGCATGACCTTAAACCTGGATTTCTCTTATCTCAGTCTCTTTCATGGATTTTGATCAGAAAATTAATCCTGGATCTATGAAATCTTTGCAAAAAATGTTTTAGGTAAATGGATTTCTCCTCAACCTCCCACAAATGCAATGTTTTCAATGAACCAGGTTGTGCTGGTTAGTGTGCATGGTTAAAAACTAGTAGAATCATAGAATCATAGAATCACTGAGGTTGGAAAAGACCTCTAAGATCATCGAGTCCAACCGTCAACCCAACACCACCATGCCCACTAAACCATGTCCCTAAGCG
>NW_008796165.1:10912835-10928808 GCF_000699145.1 Aptenodytes forsteri | reverse complement strand
TCTGCAAACTTACTGAGGGTGCACTCAATCCCCTCATCCAGATCATCGATAAAGATATTAAACAAGACCGGCCCCAGTACTGAGCCCTGGGGAACACCGCTCGTGACCGGCCGCCAACTGGATGTAACTCCATTCACCAATGTAGTAGGGAGGGCAAGCCTGAGGGAAATTTGCTCATTAGTGTGTCAGTCACACAAAGATTATAAGGATGTAAACTCTCCAATTTTCAGTGGGGGTGTCTGTACTATGCAGCTGGAAAGTTAAACCTGCTCCTTCCACCTGTTTGGGTTTTGCGTTTCGGATTATTTTTTTCCTCCACGAATAACTTTTCTAGGATTTCTTGGTCCCCAGAGTCCTGTATTGGATTTTCCCTTTCTACTGAGTTGTGCATAAGATGGTATAATAAGATCTGATGGTTATATCTTTTCTTACAGCTACAAAGTCATGAACTCCAGGGTAGTATTCCCACCTCACAGCAAGCTTCAACAGAGCAATGGTAATGCCTCTGGCAGCCTTGGGCTGCTGTGTTAGGAGGAACAGTGCTGATTTAAGCTCTACAGTTAACATTATTTTTAAGGACTCAAGACACAGAAAACCTCTGAGAATAACTGGCTGCTTCTGTGTTCTCCCCACAGAGCTAATACCGAGTATCAAATGTCACAGCAAACCTTTTCAGGCAGTATCGGCTAAAATTGTTCAGAGGTGTCCTAAACAGCAAACAACTAATTGCTTAAAATCAAAGATAAAACCTGGGAGATACTTCTCCATAATTTAACTGTCGGGAGGAAGAGACTCTGGTCTTAGAGGTAAATAGGTCCTGTGGAAAACGTTATTTTTATGCTGAAGATGTTATTTTTGTGATGCTAATGGAAACTAAAGTCCTGTAATGTCACCCCGCCTTCCATTTCCTTTTGTTGCTTGCTGATGAAGACGTGTGACCCTTCCCACCACACCCTGCACCTCCATTTCCCCGGCTCTGCTTTCATAAAGATGTTTTCATAACCAGGCATGCCAGTAGATTTCCAACAGTGGAGAATGTTAATGAGCAATTGGCACTGATTGCCCTTTTCCAGGCCTGTGAAGTAGGGAGTCCCATGAGGATCAGGGACGCCTCCCCAGTCGTCCTCCCCGGGGACATGAGGGATCAGTGGCCAAATAGCAAGAGATTGGTATCACTTTGTTTGCAAGTAGTGCTCCCTCCCTACTCCACTGTTTTCTGGACCAAGCTGGCAAGTGCTGTAGCGTGACAAGGAATTAATTGCAAAAACTAGTCACCCTATAGCTCTTTATTAGGAAAACTAATTTTGTGCTTAAAACAAGCTTTTTAACTAAGTCAAGGAAATGAAGAAATACGTTTGTCAATACCTTGAAGTAGGCTCCCAGACAGTAGTGAAGCAGACAATGGTACACCAGAAAGGTATAATATTATGTCCAACAGCTTGCAAGACTTTATGTAAGCTTGTAGCAAGAGCACTGACTGGAAAATGATAAAACTGTCTTGATGATGTCCCTCCACCAAGTACAGGTCTGGAATAACACAAGACAACAGGGCTTGTTCTGAAGTCAATAATCAATTTTGTTTACTTTAAGTTTAAAAAATGACTTTTTAAACAGTGAACAAATTTTGCATGAGACAAGCACCAAGGAAAATGAGAAGTTACTGTTTCTGTTGAAAGATTAATTTAATTTGCATTCAGTTTGAAATTAAAACATTGAGTTAATACACATTTAAATCATACTGTTACCAGGAACCAGCTCAGAGAGAGTGCTTTACTGTTTTTGTAGAAAGTGTTTGTAATCTAATTAAGAAATAATTAAAAAACCACAAGAAAGCTAGAGGGAAATGGTCAATGAGAATAGACAAAAATTCAGACTGTGTTTGCAGTGAACTTGTGACAATAAGGGGAAGTTTGGGAAACCTTAGGGGAAATACTCTTTCCTACAAACCCATTTATGGCCAAATTTGTTCCAACCTGCTATGGTGATTAGGTTTTTTGTGCTCTTCAAAATAAAGTCTGCATAATGGTAACAAACCGTAGAACTTGGAAGCCCATTAATGGTGTAAATCAGGAATGTGGCCAGAACGAATCAAAAGCTGTTTTTGACATGCTTGTTTTTAAAAACAATAATGAATTTGTTATGCATAGATCTGCCTGTGCAAAAGCTGCTATTAGAAGAGTTTGTGTTGTTTGCCCACCCACAATCCATGGAGGGACCTGTGTCGCAGCCTTGCTCTGACCCCATCTGTCCCTTCGGCACTGTACCCCCATTTCAGCGTTCCTGCACATGTGCCTTCCTCACCATGCTTTTCTCTGCCAGACTTCCCTACCCTATCTCCTTTTGTTCTCATCTCATTAGGTTACCTAATAACGCTCTTTTTCTTCATTCAAAAATCACAAATTAGAATAATAAACTTGTTGCTATCAAAATATGTGTTCCAGGCTCCTTCCAGTCAAAGACTGTATCAGCTATTTAGATGATAGGTTCCTCAGGGCACAGGTCCTCCTGACCTGTTTTTATTCAGTATCTAATAGGACAAACTCATCGTGGGCCTTTGGGTCTTGAAGGCACAACTTCTGTACTTTTTCATAGTGTGTGGGTTACATGTTCAAATTCCTCAATGCAAGCATTTAGAAAGCGCTTGCTTAGGTGAAGAAAGTTACCACAGAACCTCTGCCTTTGATTTTATAGCAATTATTTGAGAATGCAAACTATGTGGAGACTTTCTTTCCA
Source organism: Aptenodytes forsteri (assembly GCF_000699145.1). Classification (NCBI taxonomy): domain Eukaryota; kingdom Metazoa; phylum Chordata; class Aves; order Sphenisciformes; family Spheniscidae; genus Aptenodytes; species Aptenodytes forsteri. The sequence continues at coordinate 10,926,075 of NW_008796165.1, read as the reverse complement.
AATACTTACACCTTTAAAGGGATACAGAACATCTAAAGTGATGATTAATATGTACAAAATTACATAACTCCAGCACTATGGATAAGACTTGACATAGAGTCTGCATTCATTAAGAGAAAATAAATAGCTATTGTAAAAAAAATCCTATAAAGAAATCCTTTTTCCCTTGATCTTTTAATGGAGGCATAAGTTAATAATCCCTGTTAAAATGTAAACATATTTAGTGAGCTATTATTCAGAAGTCTTGATAGCTTTTAACTTCATGATTTTTGAAAGTCTTTTAAATACTTTCCATTCTTTATGAACCATAGCTTCTCTTGTCCTGAGAAGAAACCTAAAAAGACAATGGTGATTGCATGCTCTGTAAAGATTCAGAGGGAAAGGCTGAGAAAAGAATAGTATGATTGTACTTCCTTGTCACCGCAGCAAGTAATGCACGGGGGGGGGGGGGGAATTTGGCAGGCTTCTCTAGAATAAGTAATTTAAAAGCTGTCACAGAACTGTCTTACCAAAAAGACTGGTTTTGATTATGCTTATGGAATAAAGTAATATAAACAAGAAAACAGTTTGATCAGATTGGGTGGATTCTTACACAGTTGATTCTGTTGTGAGATGATCCAACGGGAGCTCATTTTCCTGCAGTGTAAGTTATGTTCATTGTACATTATCCCCATGCTGTATCATGTACCTCATATATTTTGCTTTATAGGACAAATCAGATAGCAGTTTAAGGCTGAGTGGTAGCTGACTATATATATTCCTAGCTAGTTAAACTGCTGGTTGTCAATGGGTATCTTTCACGTGAAAGGCAATTTCAAGGGGATGAGATTCTATCTAACAGAAGTACCTCAAGTACATTTTTATACTTGCTCACACGCAGTATTTATTTCATAGCTATCTATGCAGAAGATAGATGTGAAAGATAAAATTACTGAAAATCCCTCAATCTGCTTGTGTCATGTGATTCTTTTTGGCTCAAAGAAAGGTTTCAAATGATTGTCCCTGACACAAAAATGATAAACATGATGTTGTTTTTTTATAAAAGCAGTTTTGTCTATTCTTCAATTTCATGTTGCTGGAGAGGATTTCATAGTACGTGTGCAAATGTTTGTTTATATTTGATAGCCCACAAGCAGAGTGACAATTACCAATTTTTGCTAAATCAATTCCAGCAAAGAGATGATAGGAGATTTTGGTTACTTTACGGCTTCTAAGTTTAAAATAATTCATCGAAAGTCAAAAATATAAATTGGATATCTTTATGGCTTTTCTGTACATGTTTAATTGGATGTTGAGAAACCAACAAATGTATTTACAGAATAAAAAGGTTGTCTTAGAAAATTGGCTGAAAGAAATAATCTTTAACCCATGTCTACGGTGATGTAGAAGATGTGAGGTTGTGATGTTATGAGTCATGTTGTTTACTCTGTTATATTGATATAAAATTATACTGATCATATTAACTTTTGTGTTTAAAATGTTCTCCCTCCTGGCTGTTGATATATGTAATATCCTTCCTTTTCTAATTTTCTATTCTTTATATAAAAGGGATGAAAATGGGCCAATGTCTATTCCAGTTCAACTGTCTTGAGACACTTCTGTATGGATTTTGCATGCCTTCCAGAATAATAATAGTACAAACTTTCAACCAAATCTGTAAGGGCAAGATACTTTAGAAATAACTGCACATTCCTTTCAAGTTTCTCAGTGTGCTTTACCAACACTACCTCATCAAAGCTTACAGTGTGTCTTAAGGTGGCTGGAAATACTCCCATACCCAGCAGAAGAATAGAGACAGGAGACAATACGAGAGAGCGCTATAAAGGTTTTTAGGTACTTAATACATACTGATTTAGATAATGTTAAACACTTTTAAAAGTTAGGCCTTGCTGTCTTTTCCCAGGGTCCTTTGCAGAGTGAGGAATACAGCCTACATCTTCTATGGGGACTTTGTTTATAATTTCCTGTGGTCCCTTTGTGCAATGGAAGAAAAATCCAGAAATGGATGCTCTGGCCTGCAAACTGGTTGTTAAAACCAAGGCTGTTTCAAAGCTGCCCAAATATAAAAAAAGAGGCAATGAATTGAAAATGTGACATTCTCCTCTGTTTCTTTGGAAAAAGATCTTGAAGTATAGTAACATAAACAGTATCTTTTTTCCTACTGTTTTAAGGTGATAGATATACTGGTCCATGAGCAGTATTTTACCACATGTATATCCAATACTGCAGATATGTTTTCCTCTTAAGCTTATTCTATAACCCCGTGCTACTCTGCATTCTGTAATTGTACTGATCCATAGCATACTGTTTTTTTCCCAGTTGACCTTTGCTTTTCACTGACATTTGCAAAATGTAACTAAATGAAAGCAGACTAAATAGATGTTAACAGCAAAATCTTTTTGCTGCTCTTCTATTAAAAAAAAAAAATTTTCTGAAACTGCAGAATGTGAGGAAAATTGCAGAAGTTCAGATACTTGCTGTTACTACACTACATCCAAATGCAATTAAAGGCATTGACCACTTGCTTATTTTTATGTGCTGATTTACACAAATCTAGTCAAAGTAATGAGAAGCCCAGCTGGTACAAATCGTTACCAAATGCCTTTCATAGCCACCTTTAGCTGGAGAACATTTGTTCTGTGTTAACTGAGAACAAACTGTTTCAAATCATGCTGGAGTCTCTCAGAAGTATTAGACACAAGTTTATCAACTGTTTTGAAATGAAAAATTAATTTACATGCTTCTCTACTGCCAGACGTGTGTTCTGACAGGTTGTGGTACAATAGATCCCAGTGTCTCAGTGCAGTGCCCCAGTTTTTGGGTAGAGGGGACATTTCCTTGCTGGGTAAAGCAACCTTGGCAGCAAAAGCTGCTCAACAACCTATTTATTAGTATCTGTACTCCTCCCCTGCTGTTATATTAATATAATGAATTGTTCACAGGTGCTTCAAATGAGATTTAGATGATCACTGGGAGCTTTGTTACTCAAACAAGCCAAATTGAAAGGAGCAGATGCAATAGTCCCCTAGCAAAAGTACAAAGTATGACTTAATGAAGATCATTTTGCACATTTTGGCCTTGGTGACCCTAAGAACAATCAGACTATCATTATTTTACTGTTTCTAGACAGAAAGGTGATTGCTTCTTGCCCACTTGCCTTGATTTTTTTCAGTTGTTTTTGTTACATCATTGGGAGCTCTTAATTGCATTTAATCCTACTCCCTTTTAACTAAAATGAGATAGTTCCCATATGATTGTTGCTAAACCGTGCTCTAAGTCATGTTTGAGCTTTAATGCTCTTTTGTATGGCGATGTTTAAATCACAGTGAGTATTCAAACACTAGGCCAGGTGAATAGATAGTAAAATGGACATTCTCAGCTGGATATGCAGACCAGGTAGAAGAGAGGAGTTAAGAGGTTGTGCCAGATGCATGGCCTGAATGCGTCCTACAGCTAATATTTGTACTGTCTGAAGCTTGTGGTTTTCTTCTCTTTCCTTGTTTTGTGGCAAATACAGAGCAACTAAGAAACTGCCGTTATCCCAGAAAGGCCTGTGTATGCAATTAGCTTTGTAAATGTTGATTTACTGGTCTACAAGGTCTCTTCAAAGGCTATACACAATGTGAAAGAGCTGCAGTCCCTGGAAGATGAGGTCTGTGTCACAGATGCATGGTTCTGAAGTGAAGGTGTCAGCCTAGCAGTTGGCAGAGACCTGGGTCCTTCCCCTGGCTTTGCCACAGATTTCACTAGGATTTGGGGGAAAAACTCACTTATTCCCTATGACTCCTTTCCTTATTACGGAAACAGGGATGAGGATGTTTTCTTAGCAGCCTTTTTAGCTGTGTTTAGTTTATGCATTTTTGAGATAAGGCTTTTCTCTTGCTTTATGTCTTACGCTGCTCATCATAAAGGGATTCCGGTCTCAGCTGAAGCCTCTAGGGGCTATAATAATTGCAATAAATGTGAAGGCTCCTGTACCCAAAGACCCGCCCAAATGGAAAAGAGAAGAGGCTCTTTTCCTTCCCTTTTTTTAGATGTTTAAAGGGAATGCACTAAGGTCACAATGTGCATCAAAGGCCTATCTTTGCATCGCTTGACTATCCACTTGGCAAGCTCTCTAACACATATACTTTGATAGTTCAGAGACAGATATCACCAAGGAGAAAGGACAGCATTTTAACTTTGAGTACACATTGCAGGAGAAAATTACACAGGGACAGAAAAACCATGTACAACTCGAGTGCAATGAGCCGAAGAAAAGGATCTTCATTGGGCTTTTCATCTAGAGAGGGTTTTGGAAGGAGCTGCCAAATGCTGCTGTTTTGTAAGAGGGGGTTTACAGTGTGTTCGTACTGGCTGCAAGTGGTCAGTGATGGAATTGCCAACAGTATACCATTCCTGCCAGCAAATATTACCAATGAGAGTGAAATTATAGTGTAAATATGGGCACAATATTAATAGTTCTTCCCAGAAGAGACATCAGTTTTGTTCTTTCTCCAACAGTGTATGTCCTTCTTTGTTCCCACAGGACATAGTGTATTCAAGATTAGATATAACCTAACTCTTGGGTGGGTTTTAGTGTGGAAGATGTGTATTTGGATGGTTTTTTGGCTTGTGCCTTGCTAGACTTTGTTTATAAAAGTTTACACTGGACTCCTGGGGTAGGTGTCTCTTTCATGCTTATTGGGCTTTATGGCAGAGTCCACAGAGTGGAGCACAGAGGTAATTGTTGAATTCAACCATGAAAACTGCTATTACTTGGTTTCTCTGTGACATCTGTTATATCCTGTTGTGCATGTGATGAGAGGTAGATTTTGTTTCATTTTGAAATCTGTTGGTGAGCTTCAGTAGTATCTAAAATAGTTGATGGCTCATCAAAACACATACAAAAGCCATGCTTCCTGAGCTCAATGCAAAATCATCTTCTGAAGGTGTAGCAAATTAGCGTTCTATAGAGAGAGGGATTCAGTTTCCAGGCTATGTTAGAGGCAAAGCAGTGAGTAGGTGTGTCAGGCAGACTGCAAAACCCCCCGTGGATTAGAAAAGGAAGATGTTAATAGAATAGGAAAAGTGGGAAGGTGGATTTATGGCTACCTGGATACAAATGTTAGCAACTTCCAGTTTTGTTTACTGGTGCTGTTTAATTTCAGCAGATTTTCCCATGAACTCTACTTTCTCCAATCCAAGTCATGCTCGTGTTTTCACGGGAGATTACATACCAAGCACAAATATAGACAGCGATATGAAGGACTGGAGCATACGTTACTACAGATCTGAAGTTAACATACGGGCATGAGGCTGAGGAAGCTGCATGCTTCCATTTTCTCATCCAGTATGCACCCTTGCATGTGTTCCTGGTCACACTCCTGTAGCCGTGAGTTTTAAAGTGCTCTTTCTTCCTCATCAACAGGCCAGATGGATCTAGTCTTGCTTACCACCCACTCCTGAGCTGTATTATTTATTGACATTTGTCAGTCCCAAGCACTTGTATTTCAACAGAAGGTAACTATTCAGTTGAATGCTATAGATCTTTTGTAATCCATTATCTATTTAATCAAATTTGGATTTTGTTCCCTGCTAAAGATCATGTCTATGATGTATTTGAAGACCAGAGTGAACATGCTTGCATGTTCAAAAGCCTTGTTTTTTAAACAACATGGATTTTTCCCTGCTCTGAAAGCTGACAAACATCTTGGTGTTCTTGTTCAAATTTATTTTTATGTTGACGAAAGAAACTTCATTGTAAAGTGAAATACACTTAGGCAGATGTTAATGAGAAAGGAAGGAATCAGAAAGGAATGGGTTATTCAGCTTAACAATAACTTGGATTTCTTTTTATTCTGTACGTAACCTTGATTCCATGTAACAACTTCTCTGAATACTGATGCTGCTGGTTTTGTCAGTGTTGCTAGAGATTGGCATACAGACTCAGTCTTTGATGCACAATATATATGAAAGTAAGCCTTCCAAAAGTTGCAGTAGTGTGTGCTTAGCATCTAAAACTGGAACTTGGCCCTTGGATTGAAGGGGTACCATTGTATTCTCTGATTTGTTGAGTGTTATCCTGATTTGGAGAAATACCACCTTAGCCAGAGGAACCACATATCTGAAAAACTGTTGTATCTTCTACGTATATGCTGCATAGTCCCAAAATGAGCCTTAAGCGTATGACAACCATCGGTCATTTAAAAATCCCGTTTGTTAACAATCTTTGAAATTATCCTGGTTTTGTGGCAGCGAATGAGGACTCCAAAACTGGGTTGTATAGGTTCTGTCTTGGTTCTGTCATAATTTCCTATTGAATGTGAATAAGAAAGCCAGGAATAAAAAGTGACATAGACATTTAGGAACCTAAACTGTACCATTGAGCAGTTTTCTAATATAAATAAATAGTATGCATTTGAGATGTTTTGTTAAACCTCTGTGTTTTGTCTCAGGCTAATGTTATAATCTCTTTCACATGAAGGATTGTCCTTTTAGATAAACAGCAAAATCCCTTTAGAAATGAAGCCCTGATCTAGTTGACACCTGTAAATTTATTACAAAATAAAAATACTTCAAACATCCTTCATTTAAATTGTTATTTGAAGATTTATATTATTGCATTGAGTTGCTATGGTGGCACTTGCAATTTACATTTCTGCCTGGAAAGCTTAAAGAGAAAAAAATGTGGATGCCAAATGTCAGAAAGTAATGATTTGTCAAGTTTTGAAATGTACTACAGAAATACCAACTTAGGCAAATATGTTTGGATGAACTCTGGCATGCTGCCTAGAGCTGAGGTTTCCAAACTTGTGCAAACCTTCACTGTGCAGAGTGTGTGGGGATTGGGAGCTCCAGGGTCCAGCCCCCTTGCTGGACAAAGAGGAGACTGGCATCCCAGGAGCTAGTTTTACCTGTACATTAACTTCATGGTATGTTGTAGGGGTCCCAGAAGCACAGAGATCTTGTATTTGAACTGCAGGTGTTAGCCCTGGCAGTTGTTTACTGTTGAACCACATACATGGAAGTCTTGAGTTCATAAGCAAGTGAAGCAGCTTCACATAATTCCTCAGTCCTTAGCCGCAACATACTCCACAGCCTGAAGGGTGGATGAGCTTTGGGGATGCTCCCATCAGTGTCAGTTCCACTTCCATCACGAAGGAGCAGTGGCAAAACAGTCAATAATCAGCAGCTGTTGAAGAGGGTTTGGAAATGCTGATCTTGGTTCTGAAATGGCAAAAGGAAACATCTATGCTTTGGTAACCATGAGCTAGACTGACAGGCTGAGTGGTCGGCCTTTTTTAGCAGAAACAAAATGAGAGGCTAAAAGGAAAGGTCAGAAATGTAGACAGTAAAGGCAAAGAAATGTACAAGTTACTATTTAAACAATAGATTTAAAAAATGTATTATTATTAAAAGGAAAATGATTAAGAACTGATTTCATAGTTTCAAAGATAGTTTTACATAACGGTGGGCTCAACTAACTTGAAAGTGGGCTAAGCAAGTTTCAGAGGAAAGTGTTAGGAATCTTTTCTAATGTCTAACAGAAATAACACATTAAATCTTACTTGAAAATGCCTTGTTCAGCTAGTGCTCGTAATACCATGCTGAGATTAAGAAAAACACCTACTGAATAACTAGTGCCACTTACTTCAGCACTTGAGTTTTCCTCAGAGGTCTTCCATCCAATTACTGACCAGATCCAGTGATATTTAACTTACCAGATCTGACAAGAGCCGGACCCAAGGTAGAATGACTGCTTAAACATTTATTTGTGTCAATGACACGTTTAAAACTCTCTTCTCTGTCTAAATATTTAAAGGAAAATATAAAGAGGAAAATGTAATGTGACATAAGAGGAAATGAAAAACAACCTTACTCATTGAGGGCATTCACTACACACAATTGCTGTCTTGTGAATAGCTGTTATTTTGGCAGAAATTGAGGGGAATGCCGTTCTAAATATCATGTTTGTCTGTCTCTTTTTAACAAAAAATGATTTTTACAATGGCAAGTAGATCTTTTGCTGTCAAAATCACGGAATATGAGAACAGCCAAGATCTTTAGGAACCTCTGAGTCTGAAGTTTTTGATTGTAAAGCTAACATCTGAAAATGAAGAAATAATAAAGATAAATATATACTTAGTAAAAAGAAGTTGCAGCATTGTCCAAATCAGAGAGCTTAAATGTGCTGACTGCTTGTTAAAGTAAACTACATCTTAAGAACAAGCTGCAATAAGCTTTCTTCTTGAAGAAGCGGAGAGTTTAAAATTTTCAACCCCCCTTTTACTCTCTAATTCAGAATAAATCCAAATTTCAGAATTCTCTATAAAGCAGATCTTCTGTATTTTCCATAGTAGATACATATTTTCCATAGCAGATACCCTTTGCTGTCAGTTTACATGTGTTTAAACTAGTGTGAGTACCTTCCAAAGTAATACAGAGCATGTGGGCTTTCAGTATATACGGGATGCTGAGAATTTTCTTCATCCGTGAACTTTTCCTAGAAAGGAGCTTATTAAATTCAGAGATTTCTCTGTGTGGATCATCAGTGATGTCTGGGGGGAGTGAGAGAACAATGGAACTCAGAGTGCGTGCATATATCATGCTCTTAGCAACACGTTCTCTGTTGGAACCTGACACTTATGTTTGCAAAAGCAAACCCACTCTAAATTAGTTTGCAGTTAATTGGCTGTGAAGGGAAATGCACCTTGCCAAAAAGGATTTGAAATATGAAGCAGTTTGGATTTGTGAAGAAGTTGATCGCTGTACATGAAGAATCACAGACTCTTCCATGGGCATCTGGGAGATAATGCGGTTCATAATCTCCAGTGCTTTCGCAAATTCCATTATTTGGCAAGACGGGCATCTACTTGCTGCCGTCTACTTGAAGACCGATTTTAGAGGGGCAGTCTTAGAATGTATGTTGGAGCTGTTCATTTGCAGCTGAGGAAAGAGATTTCATTAGGGATAGTTCAGTAATGTTTTGAATATGTGATGGAGAATAACAGGAGCTAGCAGACACAACAATAAGATCTTTTTTCTATTTTTCCTCCCGGGACTGAAAATAGAATGAATGGTCACATGTATAACAATGGTTAGTGTCTGTGTAGCGTTATATGTCCTTGCATGTCTTTGTGGTCTTTCCAAATATTAGTGGAGAAAGTCTCATAGTAGGCCTGTGAAATAGGTGTGCTGGAGATGGAGATGGACATAAAAAAAGTATAGGTTGACTTACTCAAGGTCACACAACCAGTCAGTGACAGAGCTGGGATTTGAACCAAGCTCCTGAATCCTTTTTGCATGTCTAACTACAAGATTGTGCAATCTTTGCTGAGGTGCATGAAAGGAAGAGTTCCTTCTGTGATCAAGCCATAATACAGCAGGAGCTCCATCTTCAGAAACCAGTGATGAGTCTCTGGAACTTTCAAGACTTACTTTCATTTTTAGTATTTCCATGTGCTGGTTTTTAATAGATATCTGGGACTTTTCAGGATAATACGTTTCACCAGATTGCACTGCGTGGTCAAGAATTATCATAACCTCTTCCTGAGGTGCCACTGCCAGAAGATAGAGGGGCTTCTCATTTTCCATGAAGGATCACCACAATTTTTCTACCTAGATCTTTTTGACGAGCAAGAGAAGCATTCAGCAACATATTCCGTTCAGTCACCTATCAGCTGAATAGGTATAAATAGGTAAGAAAATATCCCTAATAGATCCTTTAGTGAAATGAGAGCACTGAGTTTCATCCCATTTGAGAAAACAGAGGATGAATACCAAATCATGATTAATTCTGCTGAATGGCTAAGGAGCTGTGTGGCTACAATGGTAAGAGGTGGGCTACCATAGCTACTGATAATGCAGCAGGTATTATTTTCAGTCAGTGCCTAATTGCCTTAGAGGAACTTATTAAACTGAAACCACTATTGCGTGAGGAACTATTCACGTAGAGTATCTCCAGAGTGATCAAGATGATCCTGCTGTGGGCTACAATACAGATCAGTAAATGTGAAGAGTGGTTTTGTGAGGAAGCTGACATTTTGAGGGCTCAGTTGGCAAGGGATGGGTCTGCACATTGTTCTGTATTTTAGTAAGATGTTAATAGCAGAAATAATGGCTGATTCTCTTTTCAAATATTTGAATACCCACTCCAAAAATCACACTTGAATCAAGGAAATTTTTCACTTCTAGATTCTTGGAAAGCACCACCTAAAGCTCCTTCTCAAACATCTCTCAAAATTTCTCTGCAATGTTGTTTGGTAGCCCTTCACAATCAGCACAGCTTGAGATACGTGAATTAGTTTAATGAAAATAAGACCTATATTCCATCTCAGAGAATGTCCAGTTCTCATTAATACTAATGGGTGCTACACATATGCACTGACAATAACCTTAAAGGGTTTATGGCCTAGTGATTTACCATTTATGCAGGATGATACTAGTTTTACGGCATGTGTACTGTCTTAGCATTTCACGTGAGAAACACATAGGCTTGCAGCTGGACAAAACTCAGTGGATTAAACAAAAGAAAGCTTTCTTCTCCTTGGCCAATAGAATGCTAGAAATTTGCATCACCAGAGCAGATTTTAGGAAGGGAAGCTCTGGAGATCCATCTTTCAGCAAATGGTCCTCACTTGGGTCTGCTCTGAAAGGAAACTAGCTCCATTCTTAGCTTGTATGCTTAACCGGGGTCAGCTGATGCTGATTAAGTTGCCGGTGAAACTGGGAAGTTTTTTGACTACCCTTTTCCTAGGGAGTCAGGAAACTTGATTGTGAATTATCAGTGAATTCACTGTCAATAATTATCCTGCAAATTATCTCTTATTTCCAGGTAAACATTTTTGCTCTGTGGGGTACTTCTTACAGCAGTTTACTAGGAACTGCAGTTCTTATTGTAAATTGGGTAGTATAACAAATTACTTAAAATCCAGGTGTGCAGGTTATCAGTAGTGGATATTTTAATGTTATTTTGAGGCAATTCTTTAAACAATCTATGCAGTGCTCTTGGTTGTAACACTGAATTAATCCCTATCTCAACTAATGTGTACTGGAACACTTAACTAGCTTATGATCATTGTCCTGTTAGCTCAAATCTAATCAAGAACTAAGAAGATGATACTACTTTCTATGATTCTATGATTCTATACTTTCCCTTCAGCTATTTTAGCAGGTACTAAGGGACTGAGTGCTGCAGAAGTAACTCTTCAACACATTGGAAAAATAGTTTAGAGAACTACTTTTTTAGGTTCCTATCTTCAGCTCCTCCAGCTGGTCACTGATTAGTGGAAATGACATCTTTGGCCTACAGTTCTTAATATATAACTCTCAATGGTTTATCACTTAATCTGTGATGGTATAGTACATCATCAGAAAGGAGAATATAGGAATGTTGAGTTTAAATAAGCTTTACAGATAAAGACAAAGAAGGCGATGTCAGTCATCACACCAAATTTCTTGCTCCTTTCCATCTTGGTCATGTTTTTCACTTAAAGAGGAGGAACTGTGACCGTATAAATGTTCTCATGTGAGAATTTGTGTTGCAAAGTTATGGCCTAAAAAATATTTTACATTAAAACAGAGCAGATTGCTTATGGCAACTCCTGCATAATGAAGGAACACAATGAAGAACTGCAGTTCATATTGCTCTTCAGGTCTGTTCTATTTTCATAAGTTTTTTTAAAAGTAGAAAATTGCATAGTATAATTACAAGTTCATTTTCATTCCTATTACAAGCTGTGAGCTAGTACAGTTTTTTATATTTAAAAAATACTGTTAGCAAGTGTGACTTGCATCCCTAAATTTCAGAAATGGGAATGAAGTTTACACTTACTCGAAGTTCCTTCTCTTCTTAAGTCAACTGCTAGCACCCTTCCTGTAAACTGCAGGACCTCAGGGAGGCCAGCAACATGGTAAATGCAACTTTGTTTTATAGTGTAATGGGCAAGGGTGTAGAGCAGTTCATTTACTGTTTCCCCAACAAGAAAAATACGCCTTTTGGGAACTGCGGATCACCAACATTTTATTGGACTTAATAGTTACAGACAAGCATAGCCCCATGTCATCTAGAGGATGCTGTCTATAATTTCCTAGTGGAAAGGTGACTTCTGTTACTTTATTTTTTAAGTTCTTTGTCTTCCTGAGATGGTGAAATTCTCACCAATAGGAAATATTGCTGCAATTAAGTTTACTACTAGGACTTAATTTTTTAAATCCACATTAGAATAAGTGGGTTCAATTGATAGTCCTGCCTTTCATTTCTGTAATAAATGGAATTGAAGAAAACAGGTCTATAGTAAAAGTCTCCATTCCATCAGCTGCTTCTATAAATGTGGTATGACTTTTGAAGTGCATTTTTGTTAAGTCGTAAAGGTTATTAGATGACTTTATCTTTTATGCTTAATACTTAATGTGCTATGGAAAGAATAATTGAGGAAGATGAAATTGAAAATACTTGAGAATGTTATCGGATCTCTGCAAGCACTTTCAATCAGTCTGTTTGCTCAGCCTTTCCCTCCACTCTTGGATGGGCGCTCCCTGCCCAGTTAAGCATGTTGCCACATTGGTTTAGATCTCCTGCCTGTCAGCTGCAGGTAAAATAACCTGTAGACATCTTTCTACCTTGTGAGCATCTTGGTGATCACACCTTGACTGTCATCTCGAAGAGGGCACATCAGCAGTTAGATATTTGTGTGCCTGGCATAACACCTCGCTCATAATTTCTGATCAGATCAGATACTCTGTAATGGTTTGAGCCCTCTTCCCTGTCAGTCAAAGGAGATGCTGCCACTCAGACCCACGAGGCGAATCAGATCTATCTGGATGCTGCAAAAAGCTTTTCTTTTAGTCATTTACCTCAGTTAGCTAGAGCAGAGCTGCTTTTACGCCTTGATTGGAGATAATACTAGTGAAATAGCAATAACCTCGCGAATGTACTTCTCTTCTGTATGTAAATCCTTTCAGGAAGTGCATGACAGCCTCTGTTTTCTATGGGTCTCCGTTTGTAAAGAAGCTGTTATCACAGAATAAGTTTAATGGGTCGTGAATTCTGTGTTGAAAGGAGAGTCTCTCCATGACTTCTGATCTGCCTGCAATAGACCTATTGGCTCGGCAGCAAGTGCATTAGGCTAAATATGCTTCCTCCATTGACTCTGAAGGTAACAGCCCTAAATGCCTCATTAAATTTTCATGGGTGACTGAGAGAAGCCATGAGAAAAACACCACGCTAGTAGCGGTGTGACGGCGGGGCCCCCCGAAC
>NW_008796165.1:10904938-10911159 GCF_000699145.1 Aptenodytes forsteri | reverse complement strand
CTGGGCCAGAGACCGTCCTCGGGAGCCGCCGTCTCGTCCTCGGCGAGGAGCCCCCCAGCAGTGTGCGGTCAAGGAAGCGGGTGTGAAGTGAACAGTTGCTTTATCGGGTGCTGTGGGTTCATGTACCTCACCTTTACGGCCCTTACTTTGGAAAAAACATAAACAAAAAATACCCTGATCTGAATGTTTTGGGTGCTTTTTTGTGTTTGTGCACGGCCACCGAGTCACCAGGAACGTCTTAACAGGCAGGCTTGAATTAGTTAAAGTTCAAATTGCTCCTCGGCTGCCGTCTGTGGGAAGGTGCGCGCACGGGCTTGCTGCCAGTCTGGAACAGGACAGTCGTGACAGATCCTACAAGGACTGGGAGGACAAGCACGGGACTGTACACTCTCCGGGAGCTAGAGCCACCTCTTTCTTTCGTGTTTTGCAGGGTGTTTCACACCATGGGAGCTCATATTCATGGCCGGCACATTTGAAATGCCTCTATGAATGGTAAAGTAGTGAGGTGGGGAACTGGGACTAGTATTCATTTGAACAGTAAAGAACAAAGCTTGTTTCTGGTTTGGACGGTCGTGGAGCTTGCAGATGAATGGGCAGGCTTTAATTTCTCTATGAACTTCTGTTTTATTGTACATTTCAAACTGGTTAGGTTAATTTTTAGGTTTTTCCCCAAAGTAGTTTTAAAAGCAAAGTCCTTGGAACTCTTTGCCATTTGTCTAAATTCTGAATGCATGTCTGAAGCATTTAATCATGTTTACCGTTTTCAGCCACTCAAACGGAATAAAAATTACTTATCGTTGATGAAGCTTATCTTGCAAGCTGTTTCACAGTATGTTTCCGTTGCAAGACACAGCGCTGTGTTAAACTACTGATGCAAGCTGTTTCACAGTATGTTTCCGTTGAAGACACAGCGCTGTGTTGGTTGTATTGTTTATTGTTCTTTCATTCTCCACCCTCACCCCCCATAACGGCAGTGTCAATCTGTTCCTTACTACTATACTCAAAAATAGTGGAAGAGCAAGTTTTCACCAGTTAGTTTGATATTTCCACTTGTGTTTGAGATTTATATCTTTTACGTTTGCTCTTAAGCTATTTTTCATTGAGTGTGCTAAAGGCAGCTGATATATTAAAAAAGGAATTAAGGCACAAAGCTAAAGGGCACTTTGACACTCTTGAAATGGAACTGTAGGTGGAATTGGTGCTGGATTCACAGTCATTGGCTATTTCTTTAGCCACATACATAACACCTTCCCGAAACATAAGATTCCTTGTCCCTTTGTCATTACCACTGTTTCATTACACATTTAAAATGCACTATTCATATTGGTCTAGAAGTCCATATTTATTGTTTGGAGTGTTTTGATACAGATGCTGATCTTGGACTATACCTCATAGGTGATTTTGCTGCACTTTAACAGTATCTCAGCACAGTGATGGAGGACACCCATCATGTTTTCTTGTAGGATTACCTTTGGGACTCTAGTGACTGCACACATCAGTGGTTACATCTTAGGAGGATTGAAATTGATTTTCTTCTTTTTCTTTTTTTTTTTAGCTCAGCTAGTGAAAGACCCTGTGTATGTCCTTTGACCCGTGGCCTCACATGATGAAGTGACACCAGTAGTGGAGGATGTAGACTTGAAGTAGCTGCTACTAGGGCTTCAAAAGTAGAGGTACCAGAATGAACACATTGTTCTGGTGGTCAGCCTGCTTGGTTCTTTGGGCAACGCACAGTTTTTAAATATACTTTGGAAGACCCCTGCACATATGTATCAAAATAATTTTAAACCATGAACCTTGTGATTCTTTTGTAATACTTTTGAGAGGTCCTTGCTCAAGCAAAACACAGGAAGATTGACCTTTCCCTCTCATCCATAACAGGCCCGTTTTCTTTTAAATATTTTAGGTTTCAAATTTTGCAAGATAGTTGAGTTGAATTTAGCAACAGCCAAGCTACCCAGTTTAATATTGGTTAGGTGGGAGAACCTCTGTTTTTACAGTTGTGTTTACATTTTAAAGTGATAGCAAATACTAGTAAAGAGGACCAAGATTTTCTAGACTTATAGTTCAAATTAACTTTCCCAGTCAATATTTAGTCAAGGTCTTGATGGTTAAGGTTAACTGTCCAAGTCAATGTTTAGTCAAGGTAATGACTTGGTTTTTATAAACACTACCCAAGCATTCTTGCAAAATTAATCAGAGTTGCTGGGTCACAATACGTTTGCTCAGCCAATTACTTAGGAATAAAAGTATGTTGTTACTTGGTCTCTCATATGTCCTATACTATTTGGTATTATTTCAGTGGTACTTGCCTTCAGCCCTTCTGTGGCTTCATTTTTACAGTACTAGTTCTATCTTTAAAGGATTTATCTGCCCGGTGGATTTGTGAGATAAAATAAGTCATGTACTATCCTGGTTTTATGGGTAGGAAGATGAGGTGCAGAGATGCCAGGTGCTGGCTCCCAAAAGGAACTGTATAGCCTTGCAACGTATAGTGCAGCAGCAGCAACGTTTACTTATGTAGTTCCAAGAAGGTCTTTCAGGAGCCTGTGCTGGGCACCCAGCTCCTCGTACAGTGTGCAGGAAGAGGTGGGCGCTTCTGATAAAGCAATCATTGGATAAAATATGAAAACAGTTTTGGTGTCTGGGACAAAAATGATGGAATTGAGTTTGTTGACATTGGAAATCTTTATTGCAATTCTTCCTTTCTTGGGCTTGAACCGGGATCTTCATTCTTCCAGGTTGTCACTTAAATCTCTTAAACTGACACTAAAATCACAGTCTGGACTTCAATTGTGTCAGTGGTTTTTTTTCTTTCTTTTTTTTTTTTTAATTGTACCACTTGCAGATGCATTCCATGCAATTACATGGGTTTTAGAGTAGATATTCATTAGGATTTTACTGATCTGAACCTCAAGTGCTGTTCTGCAAATTTGCCAGCCTTTGTAAGGGAGTGCTTGACTTTATCAGCTGCACTGTTTTATTATGAGTATTTTGATACAGTAGAATGAAAAGCATATATTCTAAACCAAGTAATTAATCAGATTTAAACATTTTCATACTTTGACTTGTCACATAGAGAACCCGCAACTCTGTATTTTGCCCTTAACACTAGTTTTTGCCCAGTGTAGCTACAGCAAAATTACATTTCATGGTGCTGGTTTAAGAATTTCATCTATGAATCACTCTTCCATTTCTGTTTAAAGGCAGCAGAATTGTCACAACTTAGAAAAAGTGAGTAAACCCAATACTGTGGGTTACAGGACAGCTACCATGTTACTGTGTGTAACCTCATCTGTGTATCTGATCGTACACAGCTGTCAAACACATTTTCAAGTGTTACAGGTATAAGCAGTGTTCATTGGTTTTAACTGTGCAGTATGAACTTCCCAGTCTTGTCCTTGGAAAGAGCTTTCAAGTGTTTAAGCAATAAACATTGTAAGAACTTGTGTAAAAACGGTTGTAGTGAAAAGTCCTTAACTGTCTTTATTTTCAGTCATTCAGTCACACACACAAACCCTCTGTCAGAATCTGCTAGCGTGAGCCTTGCTGGTTACAGTGGGGTCTGCGCAACCTATTTTCAGTGCTGGATCTGTTTCAAGATGTGTGCCATTTTGAAGAACCAGATCAGAGGGACACCTGTCAGCTTTTGTCTCTTAATCAGTATATTGCTTTTCGAGGAGTTAGAGGGAAGCTTATACCCTGGGATGACCAGTTATGTGTCTGTGCAGGTGCAGAGGCTGTAGGCTGTCATGTCCCCGGCTGTGGAGGAAGCAGCTCTTTAGAGAGCTGCTCTTTAGACTCAGCTGCATGTCCTAACCAGATCCATCCACAGTGGAGCAACAGGACTGCTGAAGGACTACTTGTCACATCTTGCTCTGACTCAGTCCTCTTCTTAGATATATGAAGTAGTTGGCGTGATCTTATGGCCCTTGGAGGCATGAAGGTTTACCTTAGTTGCTTATGAAATCAGAAAGGATGATAACTGTGGGTAAGCTTTTAAAAATGCAGTGTTCCTGAGCAGGAGAAGCCTGCGGGGGAGGAGCCTCAGGGCAGAGTTTCCAGCCCGTAATCCTTTGCACTTTCTACGGATAGTGCTTCTCTGTCATTCCATTACTGTTGGTTTAATGAGGATGCATAAATTGTTACTTTTCTTAAGGATATATACAACGTAAAAAAATAGGGCAGTGTAATACCTAAATACACAAAAGCACTTGCTGTTTTTTTCTGTATTGAATTTTGTATATCTCTGTGTATGGATACATGTATGTATGTTATATATATGCAAAGATTTACTAGCTGCTCTTTTTATTATATGAAGATTTCCCAGGTCTCCAGATATTGTCAAGTGGTTACACTGAGAGATTCCCCCCCCAAATAGTGATTACTCTTGTGGGTAGAATATCATCAGTTTCTTGAGAGTCTTTGCAATTCCCCAAGCCTGAAGGCAAATGAATAGAAATTTAGTGGACCACCTAGTTCTTGACACAGAATTCTCCAAAGAGGAGTCTGACCTAATTTATATTGTATTGAATCAAACAATCCTATCATGCATGTGTGCTTGCCATTTTGTTTTCTTTTAGCAGGCATATTGCTGTCTTGCGAAAACTTCAGATTTAGATGTTAGGCAATGTCCCTGTGGTTTTAGGAGGTGTTTTCCTCAGTGAGTAGTTACCGGAATATTACATTTAGAGGACATTTGTGAAAAAGCAGACAATCAAGACATAATATTAAGGCTGCTAGAATTATTCATACCTGAATGTGAGAGTATCATTGTTTGGTACTGAGGGTAATCAAGTGTCCTCTAATACAAAGTCCTCTCATTATTACTAAAGATAGAGCTGGAATCACCCCAAAATGCTTTTTGTGGCAAAAAGCAGTATAAATATCTTTGTCATCAGTGTGATAGGGATACTGGTAGGTGTGCTTTGCTGTGGGTGATTGTTGCATTTCGTTTTTGCAGGGTTGCTGATGATAAGTGGTACTGAATGTATTTGTTGGGGCCAGCATGCTTTGAAGCTAATTGGGAGCTGATTAGCATCCAGGCACTGCAGTTGTGGCCTCTTCAAGCAATTCCTGGTGTGCAAATGCCTTTTCTGGTGTTACTCTCTAGGTAGTAGGACCCATCAGTCTACCTGTGTTAGGTCCCAAGATACGCTCTGAAGCTTATCAATCGGTCTACGTATGTTCATGTTTTGGAAAAGAACTTTTTAATCCTGCACAGTTTTATTCTTGGAAAGCTTAGGAAAGTTGTGGGTCTGCAGAAATTCAAGATCATAGCAACAGTTACCTGAAAACAGTTCTTACTTTTTGAGTGAGTTGGTATCCAAGCTGCAGGACTCTTACGCTTATTCAGTGCCATTCAGGGAGGTTTTGCTTAATCTCTTTTGGCAAGAGCTGCTTTTTTGCTTAAAAGTGTATCTCTTCTCTTTTAAAATGTAGTGTTTAAAACCTTTTGGCTTTCCAGTTAGAGGTTGTTTTTGCTTCCACTTTCATTTTAGGACAGCTGAGCATAAACACCCCTTTAGCACGGGTGAGTGATTAGCGAGTTAATAGGTTTGACAGTCACTGGGTGACTCTTCTTGTTTTACGTCTCTGCAAAATAAGAAAGGTCTTACTTCTTTTCCAGCTGTGGAACAAATTGTATGAGGTTACACTTTCCTTGGACTGTGTGTGGTCAACGTGAGAGAGAGAACAGAATAATGCACTGTATAGTGTTCTTAGCCCATGTAAATGATATTCGAAACCAAAAGAGGTTCTTCGATGGATATTTTCCTAATTCCCACAGTGTCACATTGCTACAGTTTTTCTCTTCTGGCTATCTTTAAGATTCACAACATACTTAACTAGGAAGAAAATCCACAGTCTGAAGATGATTGATTATGAAATTTTAAAATAATTTTTTTAAAAAATGGAAAAAATACGCATGCTGAACAATAATGGGTATTAAGACTATCATGGATGTAACTTAAATAGTACTAAATGATTTGAAATGGATGCTTTCCAGTAAGTGCAAGAAGTTTCAAAGGTGCAGTGGATTCTGCAGTGTTACTATATTCAAGTCATGGGAAAATTTTCTTTTTTATTGTATCTGGTCATCTGGTTTCAAACCTGCATTCATACCAACTGCTGTTGGTTAAAAGTTGACTCACTAATGCATAGCATAAAGTAGCTTCTTAAACATATGGCTGTCTTAGTTGTACCTACCAAAAATAAGTTTA
>NW_008796165.1:10895248-10903250 GCF_000699145.1 Aptenodytes forsteri | reverse complement strand
TGACTTCTTAAACATATGGCTGTCTTAGTTGTACCTACCAAAAATAAGTTTATCAATCAATTGAAACGTTTAAATGAGATTATTGACATTTGTAGCTTCACGTGTAGAATTTGGAAATGCAAAGACTTTAAGTATGCCCATTTGAAAATTAAGAACTTTAATTACTGGGAATCCAATTGATACATACACGTTTCTCATTTTTCTTTTACCTAACTGTCTTCTAACCTACTGACAGATTGGTTACTTAAAGAATTGCAGGCATCATATTGGTCATTTCTCAACCTAAAGGATTATAAATTTTTTTTCAGTACTTGAAGTAACTGAGGGAAAAAATGTGAGTGATCTCTGTACACGGTACCAAAAAAAAGTTTCATTTCTGTTCCTAGTTACACGAGATGCAGCTCTTAATAAACTATGCTAAAATGGTGAAGAAAAACAGCGCTTCAGCTTAACCTTCATTAGATTTATTCAGGTGCTTCAAGTAGTTCCTGAGATCAAGCCAGAATGAAGAGATCCAAGCCAGCAGGATTCGGTGCTTATGCAGAAGCAGACAGTGTGTTAGTAATTTGACAGCGTTTCTAGGACCTGTCAGTCTCTGTCTGGAGACTGGCCATAACAATTCAATTGGCATGTGCTTTTTGCCAGATTAACATGTAGTAGGTCACTTGAATTCTCCCCTTATTGAGTTCATACCTTTCCTTTAATTTTCTCTCACAATAATCTGACAGTATTGATGGGAGGAAAGAAAAACTTTCTCTGTATTTAGGATGGTGGGCATTTTTAAGAGGTAGGTAGCATGGAGAATTTCAGTTTCATACTCTTTTTGATTTTCTTGTTTAACCTTTACCAATCAAATAATTTTTAACATACCATATTTTACTTGTGGCTGTGGTGGTGTAGGAGAGACTGCTTCCTTGATCTTTGCTAGCTCTTGAAAGTTAATAGTGATGGGCTGCTAGTGCACTGATAGCTTGGACTTCAGTGCGTTGCTGCAATAGAGGATTCAGGGCTGGATTTTCCAACTAGCTACATGATTAAGCGAAGCATAAAGGTAATTAAGGAAAAACCAAAATTAAATGTAATTAGGAAAAAAACAAAATACTTTTAAACTTTAATGCAGTCCAGCTGATACTCATAAAATTGTACTGCTATTTAGTTCATTGACATTCATTGACAGTCAATACTGGGAATATTTTGTTAATATTTCAATTTTCCTTTTCATTCCTTTATGTAACAAAACGCACAGTTAAGTTAGTTTTGTTGTTACTGCCTTTTATGTCAGTTTTCTTCAAGCTCTGAGGCATATTAGCAAATTCAAACATTTTAATGGCAAGATTAGATGACCTGTTAGGTGTATCTTAACTGTAGCAGCTATACCACTAATATCAAGGGTCTTCCCAGTAGGTGGGAGTGTTTTTCCCCCTTTTTTAACATAATGAAGGTTTTCCCATGCTAGGATTTTCTTCCCTAAATGTGCATACATTTTAAAATTTGGTCAGTGTGCCACAGTAACACTGGCAGTATCATTTGAAAATGTTAAGGCCCTTGTTTATTGTCTTAAAACACCTGGTAGTTGATTGCAATAAAGACTCCCCTTTTTAATTACGCTATAATTAATACAAAACAAATCAACAGGAAGTGCTACTTCACACAGCATGTTGGCAGTTTGCTCAAGTTTAAAAACAGTAAAAAAAATGTCAGTGAGCTTAATAAAGATTATTTTAGGAATGTTTTTTTTGTGGCTGCTGAAGTAATCAAATCTCAGATTATGGCTTCAGGACAGTTTTCCACCCACCATCCCTGTGTGACAGTTTTCATACATTCAGCCTCATTTTTCTTCCTTCTGAAAAGAAGAGAAATAAAATGTTTGAAAGTCCTAAAGAGGATAACAAATTGAATTGACCACTTACTGTTCCTGGCACTCAAATTTTATGATCCTTACCTCCCTAGTGATAGAATGAGCTATTCAGAAGCACTGTGTGAGAGTTACAGCTGATGAAATTTGGTAAAGTTCTTTCAAATCAGAAGAACTACACTGATTTACATCAAATGAGGGCTTGTCTGCTGTTGCTATGTTACGTTTGTAGCAAATGCTAATTCATTTTGGTGCATACAGATCCTCAGAGAAAAGTGAGAATTGTTATTGAGTGAATCCCACTGTGTCAAGCTTCAGTTTCTGGATTTCAGTGCAGGATGATCCTGGAGAGGACATGAAATCCTCTTTACGCTGTGACACAACACTAGAAAAATAACTCTGCTACAGCCTTAAAACTGGTCTGAGACTTCAGCACTCCCAATTTTGGGCTTGGCAGAGAACAGCACTTGACCGAGAACAGCAAGTGATTTTCATAAAGAAGCTCTCTGTTTGCAGCTCCGTTTTTTTGTGGCAGGACTGTTGATCCAACAAGCTACTTACATGTGGTTGTCCCTTTTGAATGTAGTGTTTCTCATGTTTCATTCTTGCATAATTTGTTCTGTTGGGCTCTTGGATAAGGTGAAGAGATGGTAGAGAGAGGACTCTCCATGGGATGGTTCTGTCACTCACCGTTCTTTGAAGAAGGAGCCTAGTTTGTTAGCTTGTACAAGATGCCCAGTCCTGACAACTAAAATTTAGGTGATAAGAATCCTATTCTCAGTCGCTGAACTCTAGTTGCCTTGCTTTTTCCAGACAGCAGAAATCCAGGGGAGTGGTTCATGTGCATCAAACTTTGAAATATTGCTCAAGCCTGTGTAGAGAACTAACTCTGTTCTTTATTGCAAAGATCATCTTTAGTTCAAAGAACAGATTGCAAATGACCCGTAAACATTGTGGGTGGCTGATTCTGCTAATTGGTATTTTTAGATAGAACTTTCTGGTGGAGATGGGAAGTCATACAGTACAGAGAAGGAAAATAGTACAGGTAGATGTCATTTGTTTTGTGGATCCAATAACAAGAATAAATTCTCTTGATGAATACAGTGTTGATTTTCTTCTTTGTGGCTGGAAGTGTGTACATAATTTGCATGCAGACAATGATTAAAGCAGCTATAATATCAATTGTAATGTCTGTAATGGACTACTACCTCTGAGATTTTTTTCTTTGGTGGACTACGCTGTACTATCTTCGGCTGCTTCACAGTGATTATTTATTTATTTATTTAAAGATAAGTACTCTTGTGTTGAATGATAGTGAATGTATTTAATTTTCATGTGTGGACATACATTTTCATGAGAGAAGCTAACACTAGATTTTGCCAAGACTGTCTAGGGTTTGATTTGTTAGGAGAAACAGGCATCAAGAAACCACCAGGAATTGTGCTGGTTTCTAAGAAATTAGGGTATGTACGGTTTCTTCTACAAAAAACGTTCAGGAGATCAGTGTAGGGTTACTGTTGTGTATTCAGACAGTACTGGAAAAACCAAACAAATGGGAACCAGGATCCCTGAGGATTCCTTCCTGTTTTGGACATGAATGTTGCAGGTGTTAGGTAAAAAGAACAACAAGATTAGTTTGTAATAGCTCTCTATTACAAACAAGAAAGTTTGTAATAGCTCTCTAGTTTTCACATTAATAAAATGTGAAAAAGTTCAGCCTAGAGTTACAGAAGATTGCTATACAGGTTTTGATCACTGCTGATGTACTTCTGTTGGACTGCATCCTTAACATTTTAGTATCGCTGCATGAGATAAGATGCAGATGTGACAACGTAGTGTATATTAATCTTGTAAAGTCCTTATGAGAGTCCTGATTGTTCCAGCAATTACTTCCTGTAAGAAGTTGGCTACATTGGGTGCATTAGGGAGAGCACAGTGCTAAATAGAATGAATTGTGTATTCAGATGTACTTTAGCTTGTACTTTAGTTGCAAAAAGTGGAGAAAATCTTGTCTGCCTGTCTTCAAAGTATGGGGGATGATGTCTGGAGGAACAGTTCCAATGCCTGACAATTAATAATAGCACTTTGTAGAGAAGCTTTTAACAGAAGACGAGCACATAGGTTACAGAGAGTACAGAGAAGATAGAATGAATTGTGTATTCAGATGTACTTTAGCTTGTACTTTAGTTGCAAAAAGTGGAGAAAATCTTGTCTGCCTGTCTTCAAAGTATGGGGGATGATGTCTGGAGGAACAGTTCCAATGCCTGACAATTAATAATAGCACTTTGTAGAGAAGCTTTTAACAGAAGACGAGCACATAGGTTACAGAGAGTACAGAGAAGAATGTATTTTTTTGTGCTGTTTCTCATATTTTGAGATCAAATAACTAATTAATAGGAGGACAATTTACAAGGATGATGCAAGTAGGAAAGCTTCTAAATATATTAATCTATTGCCTATATTCTTTATTGTTGTAATAAAAGCTTGAGAAGTAGACGCGGGAGACTGAAATGCCTTGCAACTTGTAGTAGAGTTCACAAAGTGCTTTTTTAAAACAAATTTCCCTTAAATGAAAAATGCTAGTGTAACGTTTTGGTGAGATGCTAGTAATAACTTGGATTGATTCTTAATGCATCTCTGCAGTGATGTGAGAAGAAGACTTCTTAATCATGGTGCAGCAACTCAGTATGTCTGCAGTGCTCTGAAAAGAGCCTGGAGCTAGAGGAGTTACCGTTACTCATTCTGAGGAGCAAATACCATGTAATGACTACGACAGCAGGGAGAAGGTCTAACTTACCTGTGGAGTATTGAACTAGGCACAGGAGAACTGAATGCTTGTGAGTGTAGGGGTCCGGTTGTGGTATGCAGCTGTTTTGCCTGAATGAATCAAGGACGTTTGTTCTCTCCATTTCTTTAAAGATTATTTTAAAGCTTATGAAAAAGATCTTAATATATGTTATGTATGTAATATATGTATTATATAAGATATATAAAAGCTTTTCTATAAAAGTAGGAATCACTAACAGGGTCTGTCTTACGGTTTCATAACAATATACCACACATAAGAAGAGAAACTCTTGAGTTTTGGCACCCAGAAAAGAGTCTTACTGACCCTTCAACCTCCAATCTCACCTGCCAAAGGTTACCTTTTTACAGTTAAAGAAGCCTATTACATTTTGTTGTTATAGCCTTAGAAGCTATGCTACAGTGTACCCAATATTATTTCAAAAATATAATGTGAGAAACAGATTAGGAAAGAGTCACAGTACAGAGAAGAAACAGTTGCTATTGTAGGTATAATGTGTTATTACCCAGGGCCTCCCTTTATCTTTACTGAATAATTGTATATTTAACTAGTAACTTGTGAAACAGTGTAATGGTCTGTTAATAAACTGGAGTGGGATACCTTTTAATTGTTGGTGTTTTCAAAGGTGTTATCTGCTGGCCGAAGTCTTCAGGAGCATGTGTATATGTAGATGAATATGTTATGTATTCTTTTTTTGAACAGCCCAATCTTTTTGTAGTACAAAGGCTTACATATTTCTAGCATTCAAAGACGTGACCTAATAACTCTGAATCCCCTCCTGTGATAATTCTGATTGATCACTGATGCATTTAAGACACCAATACAACCTGAAGATTTCTGCCATATGCCAAGAATTCTTCTATCTTGCTTATTTTGAAGAAGTGGAGTTCACAGATGTTCACAAAGATTTGTAAAACAGTTCCTTGTAAATCTTAGCAACGATTGTAAGTCAGACAATGTGTTGTAATGGAGACTTCAGCCCTCTTCATATTTTGTGAAAGCTTTTCCATACATTTCTTCTTTTTGTTTTGTTCTTGCATGATTTTCTGGCACCTATTGATGTTTGAAAGATTGTTGTCACATTTCAGTACAAAGGTTTGGGTAGAAAACAGCTTTTCTGATGTTAACTAATGTTAGCAGTTAACTTTTCTGGTATAGAGATGCTCTTCCTGCCATTAGGTAATCTTCATATATTATTGCTGTTGATTCAGTTGTGCGTAGGAATGTGTTATGCTTAACATTAAAAACGTTACTTGCCCTTGGTTTTATGCTGTGGTAAAACAGACATTCTCATGCTCTTGTTTAATGCTTTACGCTGTTGTGTGGCTGTAAATCTTACAGGCAGAGATTCTGTACTCTGGGGCTTCAGTTTTTCCTTGTACCCGAGTGAGCAGTAAAAAAGCTCTTGCTCTGCACAGAAACCTGTAGGCCTGTAAGCTCTGCATTTGCTTCTGACTTCAACGCTTTCATATGTATTGGATGTAGGTAGAAAATGTAACACTGCTTTCCGAAATGGCCTTCATAGCTTTCTAATTAGACATTTAGATTTCTTTTCTCTTGTGACAGAGTTTAAATGTTACATATTAGCAATAATGCTTAAATTGATGAAGTGTAAAACTAGTGAAATGGGTTACAGGGAAAGGAAGTGAAAATACTGTGAACCATATGCCCTAATTTATTTCGTCTTAGAAAATTTGTCAAATGAAATAAAGTATTTGAAATAATTCCACTTACAATATTCAAGAAGAGGTACAGCAGTAATGGTAGGATGATCTTGCTTTTAACATAGTAAGTAAAATACAACTCCTATTTTGTTTTGGGGAGGAAGAGTAACGACAAATCACATTGTGTTGAGATCCATATGCATCATCAAGACGTGATTTTTTTGTCCTTCCTATGGACAGGCTTACACCATTGGGTTTAACTGAGTAGCTGTGACAGCAGCTTCTGCTATGTTCTTTGTGACCCTAAATAGAGGCAAATGAGATGCATGTTCTTCATGTTAATTCTTAATCCCAATTTCCTGGGTACCACAAGTTAGTTCTCCTTTCCTCCTAGCCCCTTATCTGGACACAGCACCTCTCTTACAGATGATGACTGTCTCCATCCACTCTAATCCTCCCCCTCCCCTGAAGCCGTTTTTGCCTCTTGACTCCCAGACTAAACTTCCCAAGTCCTCCATTACTAAATAGCAGTCATAAATTCTTCTCTTCTGGTTCTTGTGATACAAGACTTCACGTCAAAGTCTAATCCTCTCTTCTCTGGTCTGGTTCTTGTACCTTCTGCATTCAAATCCAGCAGCTTGCTGGGTGCCTTAACAGAAAGATGAACCTCTTGCTGTCAGTTCCACTGTTTCATGTAATTTCAGTTCAGAGCAGTAATTATAGGGATAGCCCATTTTTCAGGAGAACATTTATAGGAATGTGCATGCACATTTTAGTTCCTTCTGGAGGCTGCAGGAGGGGTGATAGTGTAGAGGGATTTTAGTATAAAGGAGTCGTCACTAGACAAGTGCAAAATCTGTCACTTTTTATTTTAGGTATTTTTAGTTTTGGGGGTTTTTTTGTTGGGTTTTTTGGGTTTGTGGGTGGGTTTTTTGTGTGTTTTTTTGTTTCAGGATTAGCAAGAAAACCAGATTCATGATATGAAATCCAAATCTTACTCCCTGTTTCAAAACTCAGAACGCTTTTCAAATATAAGTTCATAATGATTATTTAACATGGTCAAAACACAATATTTTCCTACAGTCTAAATCTTGGAAGTGATTCAACTCATTCCTCTTCCCTCATGTCCTGAAAATCACTCTGAAGCAGGCACACTTGATGTGTAAAATTGTAGCCTGAACAGTTAAAAGTCTGGCAAAGTTGCAAGCAATTGAAAGGAGACTCTTACAGTGGGAAGTGCCAGGCAACGTTAATAATAGGTGGTGCTTCCTGCCCTAGCTTTGAGTAGAGAAAATTTAAATAGGTAACTTAAAGGGAATTATTTAGCAATGTTACTGTTTGTAGCAGCATCTCACTGAAAAGTTTGAGCAATTTATTTGAGATACCTGACCTTGAGATCAAAGATGTAAGAGGTAATTGGAAAGACTTATTGCGTACAGAGTGTGTACTCATTAAGGTACTCTGTGTCTGGTCATTTCAGTCAGACAACTGAAGGAAAAACCTACCTTCTTCTATCATAGAATCATAGAATCATTGAGGTTGGAAAAGACCTCTAAGATCATCGAGTCCAACCGTTGACCCAACACCACCACCCACTAAACCATGTCCCTAAGTGCCTCATCTACTCGTCTTTTAAATACCTCCAGGGATGGGGACTCCACCACTTCCCTGGGCAGC
>NW_008796165.1:10882367-10895146 GCF_000699145.1 Aptenodytes forsteri | reverse complement strand
CAACCTTTTTGGTGAAGAAATTTTTCCTCATGTCCAATCTAAACCTCCCCTGGCGCAACTTGAGGCTGTTTCCTCTCGTCCTATCGCTTGTTACTTGGGAGAAGGCACGTGTGACTGAATATTTTGAGAGCATGTGTTACAGCTGATGACTCCTGTGAGGTAGAGTGCAAAGGTCATTCGTACCAAAAGTCCTGTTGACTCCTGTTGACTGGGGAGAGCAAAATTTAAACTACACTGGTGTTTAGGCCTTGGTGAGAAGAGGATTTGAAATGTGAGGAGCTTGGAAAATGAATCTGACTTGATGAACTCTTATACTTGGGAAGTGATTGAGAGCTTCTGAAGAAGGAGGAATGCTGTACGTGTAGTCACAGCCCTCGGGCAAATCCAGATGTCTTGCCTTTTCTGTTTGTTTCACAGTTCTAATGCTACCAAACTACCCTGTGGTGATTCAAACGTGACTTATTAGAGTTTTCATAGCAATTGGTATGTCATTAGCAAGAATATAGTAAATGTATCTTCTGCCTCGTAATACCGGTATTGACTGTTGGCTTCAGTTTTCAGGAGCATATAAAAGTACCTGCACCTCTTATCTTTCGTATTCAGGAAAATCATGGTGTTTTTAATGGCTATACATGTACGAAGCATTTTGCTTAGGTAAATGAGTTGGGATGTGGTGTTGGAAAGTAGGGGGAGGAAGATACATGAATAAAAATATTATTACACTTCTTGGGCCCTCACTAGAGAATTCAAGACATGCAAATACTAAGTCAGTGAGTGGAAATGTCATCCTTCAAAAACATAAGAAATGCAAGGACCATGGTAGAAGTGTTGTTCACTTTAAGGTATCTGAGTTACAAAGAAAGCTTGTAGTTCATGGAATTGTATCTATGAGCCTTGTAATATACTCAGGTTGTTCTTTATCTCCTACAGAGCATTGCAGAACTTGTTTCCCTAGTGGTGTCTGAAGTAAGGCTAGAAAAATCCTACCTGATCTTTAATAATCCCTCACATGCATGGTAATACTCCAGAATTGTACTATCATTGTATAATTTACACTTAAATCCTTTCATTGCTGTGCTCCCACCCTCAAAAAAATCCTTTAGTGTTATAGGGAGCCAGTGATTGCATACTTGAAATACCTTGGCCTTGTTGCCAGTTTAGCCGTACCTGCTTAGACTGATTTATTGTGGGGTTTTTGTTTTGTTTTTTTTCAGAAAATAAGACTGAAAAATACACTTCTCCCATTATAGTTAATAGATTGAGGAAGTAATTTGCAGATTGGGAAACAATGGAACTCATATAATAAAAGCACTGCCTAGGTAATTCATAAGGAAGATAAACTTGTATTGTTAAGCTTGCACACTTTACTCTTATTTGTAGGCCATATATTGCTCTCCTGTGCTTTCCACCATTAAGCAGTAATGTTATTGCATTAGTAAAAAAGCACTGCTACTTTGACTGGCTTTCAAAAACACACACAAAATCAAATAATGTATTTTACTGAATTATGAAGAACTGTGTTATTTGTTTATAACCGCTCACTTAGTTATTGCTCTCAGTGCTCCATGTTACAATTTAATCACTGCTCTGCATCTCTGGAGTTCATGCAGGCTGGTGTGAGGCAGCAAAGGGACAAAGCAAAATGACTGGCAGTTAAGTGTTTCAATCAGTCAAGATACTGATTTATTTATTTGAGGAGGAGTGTAAAGGAAATGAGAATGGCTGTTTTTTGTAACTGAAGCACTGAATAGTCATCAGTTAAACTGTGGAGGTCATACATATAAGTTGAAATAGTTCCTGAGAAAGGAAAAAAAAAAAACAACCAACAAACCAAAAACCACTAGAGTATGTCTTGTCATCCACACTGCACACAGTCTTTGTGAAGCTTGTGATGTTCAGCATGTCCTGTAAAGGCAGCACGAAGGATGAGTCTGGAATCCTTTCACTTAAAGGATTTTCATTGCAAAATAAGTTATATGAAGAATTAAAACACAGGGTGTTAGAAATTCTTTGTCTGTCTACTTAGTATATACAGCTGCAAAGTTTTTAACTGTATTCAGGATGATTTTATGTGTTCATATTGCAAAGTGTTTGAACTGGAATGCCACTCGGCTAACAAATAAATCCTATCTCTTTGGAATGGGGCAGGTGATATGAATATCTGTGAAAATGGATCCTTATTGGAGTACAAATTATAACTCAACTAGAGCAAAAATAGGAGTAAAAACATTGGCGGAATTTTATATCTCTGCTTTAAGAATACTTATAGGTATGACTGAGATAGGGACAGATACATTAAAATTTTCAGTGCCCACTTCAATGCAATAGAAATCACGTAATTTTACATCTCTCTCCACCCCTGGCTGAACTTTGTCCATTTAGTAACAATTTTTTTTTCTTACCCTGAAGTGCTGTTTTTAATCTGAAAAAAACCCCCCCAACCTTTGTAGATAGTCAAAGCAATAAATATTCTATCGCAAACCTGACAGCATTAGATGGTATTTATAAGGTACAGAAAATTCAACCAAAGTTTTTTGCTAATGGTGAATAATAATTTCTTTTGCCCAATTCTATATTCCGTCTGAACTCATACAGGTATAAAATCCAGCAGAAGCAAGCAGGTGGTTTTGAATGAAATTAGGTCTTTCTAAGACTTTAAACCTCCAGAGCCCACTGAAAATGTGTGCTCGACAATCATTGCTTTTACAGCAAGAAAGATACCTTACCTATCAAGAGATTGCTTTAGTGGAGTATTCCCTAGAAAGCCCACTATAGCCTAGCCTATGTTTCATGATCTTTTTCTAACCTAAATCCTGAGGTTTTCAAACAGTTTCATAAAATGTATGAACTAAAATTTGATGAAAATGTGGCTACATACAAAAAAAATAGAACTACTTTAAGAGAAGCTTTCGGTGCTGACAATAGAGAAACTTTTCACTGTCTCATGGAAAACTGCATGGCTGAAACTGCGACTACAGAGAGAGAAAAGGTGACTTGCCTCTTGGTCAGAGGAGAAATTTCCAGGCTTGCTGCTAAATGCACTCTGGGGAAGTGAAGGTATCTGCGGCATGAAATGATAAAAACAGCCCTTGCTGTCGCAGTGGCTGGTTGGCAGAGAGAAAGCCCCAATTTTTAATGACACTGATTTCTGGATGTTTTATGCATGTTACATGTGCTGCATCCAAATGAATTGGTATTTATTTTGATGACACCCATTAAGACACAGATTTTTGAGACCTATTTTGTCTCTTTCTCAAGGAACATGCAAGATATGGTGATGGATGTATGATCACGATAGTTTTCGAAGATGAAGGAGAAGAGAAAGTGTGCTGTGGGCAGGAAACAGCTACTTCAGCATTTCTTTTCCCTTCTTCCTTTTTTTCTGAGCTAACAGTCCATTCAGTCTGAATACAGATCTATTCTTAATGTGTTGGACTGCATTATTTAGCCCACCACTGCAAGCCAAATTGTTATCCCTGGAGATAAAATTGCTAAGTTGGTTTAATGGAGCTTTGTTAATCTAGAATTTCATTTATATCTTCTCTTGGATCTGTCCATTGTAGGTACTTTGTGTTTATTAAGTACGATTTTGACAAAAAGACAGAAATATACACTAATAGCAGCTATTTAGCTAGCTCTTCAGTGCCCGGGAGAAAGCTGTTGAGGAGGCTCTTGTCTTCTAAGAAGCAGTTAGAACTTGCTGTTCAGTCCTGTAGTGCCTGTGTTCGCACCACATCGATCCTTTAGAAGTGAGACACTGAAGAAGTAGATCTCTGTTATGCTCCTTGGCTGCGAGTAATTTCTGAGAAATACAGAAAAAAATACCTGAGTGTTTTATTTATCATTTACTTAGTGGCTGCATTCCTTACTCCTGCATGTTTTGAATACCGTTTGCTAGAACGACCAGTTGAATACACAACCGACCGCTGGCTAAAAAGATCTGCAGTGGTTAAAAATACTGAGGTGTGCTTGCTGAGAGAGAGATCAAAATAGTCCCCTAAGATTATAGATAAGGATTACATAAAAGAGAGAATTTGCAAGTCTGGAATGTGTTTTTCCTACAGTATCTGTTTCCATTTTCTGTGAAATGACTTTCAATTTTTAGGTTATTTCACATTTTGTTATAATCTCTCAGATGGAGAGCAGATTTGAGATTTACAGTCTGAAAACAGGTTGCAGCGGTTCTTCATGATGTTTGGAATGTTTGCAAGGTTTTAGCAGCTGATATGATGCAGATGAGTGCATAAAACAAATAATAGCATTTATTATCTATTTATGTATCTATATTGCCATTCCATTCCCCAGAACTGTGGACATGGATTGGGGCCCTCCTTCCCTTCAGTTTCCCTCAGTGGTGCTAGGCACTGTATAAAACCGAAAAAACCCCAAAACCTCTCTCTCAGAATGATTGATAGTAGAGACAGTAACTGTTTTCTGGTGAGGAAATACTAGAATGATGGGACTCCAGTTATCAGCTGGTCAGTGGTGTCAGTACTTGGATACCAACATCATCTATCCCTTTCTTTCTCTTTCATTAAATTGCACAATAAACGATGTATTCGAGGTGAAATTGTAACAACAGAGACTTGGCTTTGGAGAACTGTGTGGCACTGCTTTAGGAGGGCAGCCTAGACACCCCCTCCTCCGCCCCCCGAAGATGCTTGTTTGGCAGGAAAGTGTGGTGATGTAGCTAGAAAGGGTCAGAAATGGGATGAGTACAAGTTATTTAGTGGTTTAACAATATTACATGTGGTAGAAATGGTAATCCCGGTATTCATTCTCCTGCATCAAGGAGAGACACGATGAAAGAGGCCACTAAAATGGTTTTTGCAGTAGTGTTTTGGATGATTATGAATGGAGCAAGACTGAGATTTACAGACAAGAAGCTGTAGTAATTGACTTGTGAGACAATAGCTCACAGACAGGCTGTGTAGCTTTTAAGCTGACTTGTGGATCAAGATGTTCATAATATTGTACTGAACCTGGTCACTCAGTACTGTCTCTAAAGAGGGAGGGGGAAAAAGTTTTTATAACTGTGATAACCTCTTAGCTTTCCTATTTTCTTCAAGCACTGCATTCAGTAGACCTTTCCAGGTTGAATTTTGCATGATGCCTGATCTGCTGCAGCTGCATGTAAGCTCTGGCTACTGAGCAAAGTAACCATCTCACCTGACTTGAGTAAGACTTACCATGGGCAGTAAGTCTTTCTGTAACAGTTTTTTGTAGGATCAGGCTTCTGTTTGTGGGATTTGTTTGTGTATTTCTTAATGGAAAAAGAAAAAGTTCTGTATTACCTGTAAAATGTTGAGCGTTTAAAGCTTTCTGCTTGCTAACAGGTTTCTAGTTTGTATTTGTTTTCTAATAAATATCTATTCTTTCCTAAATTATTCTATCTCCTCAGAGCAATCTTCAGCTAAATGTGAGGATGGATTTGCACCATTAGCATATATTGTCTCGAAGCTGAGATTTGCATGACGGAAAATGTGATTGTTGTGATGTAAGGACAAAAGGTGGTCTTGCCCATATTGCCATGTTTGTCCATAATTTACGTATTTCTTTCCTATTAGTTTCAAAGCATTTATTTCTAGTCGGGAGCTAAATGGACCCATTCAGTGTTTACATTTATGCAAATGATCGTTGTGTCACTAGGGTTGCAACATTAAAAAAAAAAAACAAACCACAGTGCCAGGTATTTTACATGCCTTTGAGTGTTAAAGTGATTACAATTACCTGCATAAAAGGAGTTGCTTTATTAATTAATTAACTTGGAGAAAAAAGGCTAGTGACTCTCTGAAGGAATATCAATAACTGAAACATTAATTATGCAAATAAGAACTGTCTTTACTGTTCATTATTCATAGTTTAACATGAAAATTGCCTTTTAAAATAATGCTTCATTCATATATTTCAATAAATAATCTGCCTGGGCTGTCACTTGGATCTAGATTTTGAGACAAAGACTCTGCAGTGACATTGATACAGACAGACCACTCGTTACCTGTGGCACTTGTTCAAGTCACCAGTACCCAGTTCCTAATTGCTGGGCTGGTATTTTTTTGAAGGCTTGCTCTCTGAGGCAGCAATCCCCTTTGTGAATGAGTTCTTGCAAAATTTGTATTCAGTGAGACAGAGTTACTGCATTTCATAGGTGAGAAGGGGGGGGAAGAAGCAGCAAAACATTTGAAAAGCTTTTGTGGCTTTCTTGTGGTTTCAATATGGAGGCTGTAGCAG
Organism: Aptenodytes forsteri; assembly: GCF_000699145.1. Lineage (NCBI taxonomy): Eukaryota > Metazoa > Chordata > Aves > Sphenisciformes > Spheniscidae > Aptenodytes > Aptenodytes forsteri. Next base: position 10,888,915 of record NW_008796165.1, on the reverse strand, counting down.
AGTTCTGAGTCCTGTTCTAGGCTGTTAAGTTGTGGGATTGTCTTTTTCTTTGGCGAGTCAGTAGAGGTAGTACCAAGGCAAACAAATACCATAAGGAAAGCAAAGTTAGACCACGTGTTTGGTAACTCTGAACTTACATGCTCAGTAAACTTGTTGTTCCTTTTTACATTTGAAAATGTGACTATATGCCACCTGTCAAGTGCTGCAGGTGATTTCATGCAGATTGTGAGAATACTGTCCTTGTGAAGAGCTCTGCCTTTTTATTTTCTAAAGTTTCACAGAGTGCATTAGCAAATTCTGATGAAGGATTTCCTTTTCGTATCCCTAAAGACAACAGTCAAAGGTTTCCAGGGCTAGTTCTCACTCAGGTGTCCGTAAGTATTCCTACAACAGGAGAGAGAAGAGGAGCTGTGTTTTCTTTTTCATCAGCTGAAAGGCTGTGCTGCGAATAATCTTGTTTTTGTTTTGAGTATGCAGACAAAAAGTAGTAGCTATGCAGTCCCAGAAAATCTTTTACTCTTCACTCCCTGAAGATTCAAACATACCCGCTTATAAACATAAGACGTTAAGATTTCCTTTTTTTAATGCCCTAGAACTTGCTATGCCAATAGCAGAAAGGGCTGATGAAGAAGTATGCCACTCCCTTCCCTTGTAGCGTGATGAATTGTGGAACTCCTGATTGAAAATTCTAATCACAGCCTTGCAGTCCTTCAGATCAGAACCCTTGACAGTTGATTCACTCCTTTTCATGCCTGCTCCCTCTGACTGCTTCTGGTGCCTCTTATGCATGAGTCTATCATTAGCACACAAAGCATGATGGATTGGTTGGGGTACCTCTGTCCTTAGAACCTGGGAAATGCTTCTTTTTCAGAATCAAAGAACCTGTGTGTGACATCGTCATGAATGAGAGAAGAAAGTAATACAGTATTGGATGTGCCTGTTTGCTGCCACTGTTTAGAGAGAAAATGATGCATTATGGGGAATGTAAGTATATGGCCTGCCTGTTTGGGTTTTTTACTCCTCTCTAGCGAACTGTGCAGGAAATCATGGATCTTAAACAATGAATAAGCTGAGTCCAGCAAATGCATGGAAGCTGTAATACTTTTTGGAAATCTGAACTGTAAACGCTTCCAAAATTCTACTTAAAGATCAGCCTGTTTATGAAATCTCTTAACTTTCAGTGTGCTCTGATTATGATGATTAGGAATAATTGCTTTTGGTGCTGACTGTGGACTTCATTCACTTTCATGGATTCTCTTCTATAGACATTTTCAACAGGAAATTTTTCCAAATGTTTGCAACTGCAAATGCAGATGTTAAACTTGCAAATGCTTTTATTCATCTGTGTGACTTGGCATTTAATATTTCAGTGAAAAAGACAGTTAAGTTTTGGCTCCAGTGAAAGATGATAGGAACAATTTTCAAATGTGGTATCAAAACAAAGTGAAAATATGTCATGTTCAAATACAGAGCTCTGATGCGTCATGTCGTCTTGTAATAAATGAAATAGCACTACAAACCTGACAGATTTGCAAGAAAATGTTTTTAAATTTATGATGATTAGTTTTCAAGATGAACTGCAATAAAAAAAAGTGTTAGTAGATACTTAAAGAAGGTAAGGGGAAGCAGCTTTCTGAAATGAAAACAAGCAGGTAATGATAAGGCTGCCTTCACTTTTATATCATGCTTTCTAAAATTTGTGCAGTGAGTAAATTGATATTCTGGCTGCTGCAGCTGGCAATAACAGCTACTCATGCAAGTGTAACATCTTGTGGAAATTCCACTTCTTGGATTTGTACTTTTGCTTTGTACCGGTTGTCTCAGAAATAGGAGTAACACAAAGCAGAACTGAAGATTTTCTACCAGGACTGATGATTCTCTCTGAGCCATCAAAAGAAAACAGCACTGAACCTAGTGAGAAAACGAAAGTAGCTCTGTAGCTCCTTGAAAGAAAACCAAACTTTTCTGAATCTCAACATGTTCATTCATCTTGAGCACTTGCCACTTGAAGATTTACTTCGTTTTGCATTAGGACAATTAAGTGCAAAGAATATTGTTTGGTAAGATATAAACTGATTTATTTAAACATTGTTAGGTAGTATTGGGCTAAACCCATGCCTTGATACCATTTATACTTAGCAAGAAGTCAGCCATACATGCCAAGTGCTTAAGTTTTATTTGTATTGATTTAGGTTTATTTCTAACGGTAGGGTTCCTTGCTTCACTTCTTTCCATTTCATTGTGTTTGCACAGATGCCTTGGCAATCGACAGGTGCAGAATAGCTTTATGTACCCATTAGTACAATGTAGTTGCTGGCAAATGTGATTTAATGGAGTGAATGAAGGAACTATACACTGGGACAGATCCTGGGTCCAGTGTAAATTGGCATAGCTCCATTGCACCAGCATAGCTGTTTTGAAGTTGTTTGTTCCATGCTGTTACAGATCAGAAACTACATTAAACTGGGTGATGATTTGCATGTTAGCTCTTTCTTTGGTAGCATTTAGCTTAACCAACACTTGCTTTTTGAGTTACAAATTCCCAGTTGAAGACTGTCTTAAGTAGATATAGGCTTTTGTATACACACACACACACACGTATAGACCATCTAGTCAATATATGAAGTAATATATTGAAACAGTGACATTATTTTGCTACTTACTTGAGCATGTGTTTAGCAGTTTTTCCCCCTGCAAGGCCTCTGTGCTGTATATGTCTCTTGTAGTATCAATTCCTGCTAAATGCAAAATGGTAAAATGGTATCACTCCCTAGCAGTTAGCCTTACTTTCCTTTATTTGAAGAAACTGCATTGCTATGAAAACTGATACAACTTTTGCTCATGTCAGTTTGTCTGCTTTTTTAGTCAAATCTATAAAAATGTGTATATATATGCACAGAACTGATGTTTCAGATGTTTATTTTAAAACTAGGTGCTGAAATATATATTTATGCGTCTAATTAAATGAAACTGCTACTAGTGGTTCATGCTTTGGTGGGACCTGATTGTGCTCAATGTTTCTTTATATTGGGTATCTTTTTAACAACTGAGGCTGCATTTCCATGAGCAGCTCATTGCTGTCAAAAGGGCAAGCCTTACTTATCTCCTGTGTATGCCAAACTGTTGGGTCTCTCCTGTTTAGCAGCTGAGAAGACATTTCTGTTAGAAGATACGAGAAACTTTTGGAAAGAGGGTATTAGGAGGGAAATGGGATGCATTGTGACTGAAGTGTGAGAAAGAAAGGAATGAGCTTTTATGGTGTGTTTGGGCAGAGAACTAGCTTTGTCTTAGGCCAGAAGTGAGCTTTCAGGTTGGACATGGGGGAAAAAGCTTCAGAAAGGATGTGAGCTGTACTTTTTCAGAACAGGAGTTCAACAGGGGAAAAAAAAAAGTATCAATGTCGTGTTATTTTGAAACAGCTAAAATGCATTTAAAAGGAGATGTTAGAGTTATCATTAGCACTATAAACTTTTAGGTGGGAATGTTTTATTTTGGTAAGAAGTTACATGGGAAACCCCAGCAATTGTCTGCCAACCGTTAATTTCAGGCACTTTGAGGACACCGGACTTGCAGTACCATCCTCATCTTCAGCAGTGCTCCCTCTTCTCTGTTAAAGAAACACACTTGATGGTCCTAGGATTTTCCCTGGTACCCTTGGGACAGTGGGTGTGCAGCTCAAAAGCAGTCTTTTGTCTGCAGATTATAATTTAAGTTCACTTGGTAGATAGTAGAAAAGAAAAATTCTAGAAACCGTTTTGGTGAGAAATAATTTTGAGCTGGGGTTACTGTCTGAAGATAGATCTGAATGTGCTTGTCCAGTTATATTACGTTTTTTCAGCAGAGATGCATGTCATGAACAAGGTCTCTGCTGGTCCCTATCAGCTCCCTATCTTACTGTGCACAGAGAAAAGAAAAAAACAAGGCCCATCTGAAGAGTGTAAGGATCCAAAGATAAAATTACTATAATAAGCAGGTGAAGGAGAAAAATACTGAAGCAGATGAAATGTGTATGCAAGTGTACAGTATATTGTGGTTGCTGCCTTTAGTGCACTTCATAATGGCTTTCAAATGCAAACAAGTTGCTTTGGTCCTCAGTCCTTAATATCAGGAATTGGTTTTATCCACCAAGATCCCCAGAGAATAACCAAGATCATGCTGAAACTGCATGTTTTTTTCCTCCAACTAATGCCAATATCTATGCTGGGGAAAAAAAAAGTAATCTGTCCTTTGCAGATGCTTGCAGCTGTGTGTTTTATCCATAACCGTAGAAGGAGAATGCCTGTGTTTTGTGCTTGTCTAGAGTGCATGTCGCTTTTCATATGGAATCAGTATTTGTAGGGGGAGTATCTTTCATCAGCACATACATATTTTCATGTGTTCAGTAGAGATTAGCATTAATTAGTTTCTCAAAATTAAAATACATATGGATTTCCAAAAGTTGACATGTATTAGGTAAGACTTTCAAATGACCACAAGAAATTTAATCATGGTGCTTCTGTCATTTATATGCTCTACTTCGAATGTCAGAATCCTGGTATCTAAAATGTGTCAGATTACGTTCTGTACATCACTGAACAACTGAATAGCATATACGTTTACCGCTTACCATTTGAAAAGTATTATACAGTCATCCTACGTGGGCTTGTTTACACTGGGGCCATTTTCCATTCCCATTGAATGCTTTGTCCCCACTCTGGAATTGCCAATAATCCATTGACGATTCACTTTCACCGAAACCTGAATTTTTCACCATCTTAGTTTGTTTTAGAAATGAGAATACTCTGGAAGACTTTCATGATCATGACTGATCAATTATACTGTGGCATTTACATTTGGATAGAATTCAAAGTTTCTTAAGCATAAATATTCACAAACATACGATGTCTCATGTGAATGTGGTGTTTAGTGATTCTGTTGTCTGTTAGCACCTGACATGAAGTGACCAGAAAAGTGTATTCATTACTTCCAATAACAATTGGATTATATCTCTTTTGCAGTTTCTGACAAGTTTAGCTATCAAATAGCTTGTAGTTATTTACCATCTGAGCTGATAAAGCTTTACAAGTTTTGGAAGTTAATTCAGAGAACATTTGAGTTGTACTTACTGCTGATGAAGTTCTATACATAGTAGGCTGAATGATACTTAAGGGTGTAAAGCTTCATGATTGTTTGTCTTAAGGATTTACATTGTCTGTGGTTACACACAAAATCTAGTGGTCTAAAGGCATTAGCAAAGTAGGGTCTTTCTAATAATCTCTTCTCTCAGTTCTGTGTTTTGTATGTGTTAACTTAGATTTTCTGATATGTTTAAATCAATGAAATTTCATCTAAGTATTCTATTACATAAGCATTGTCAGAAAAGATGTCATAAAATGAATGTACATATCCAAATTACTCTTTATTACCATGTAGAGTTGCAATTCTGGCCTTTGTAGCTGTACCAAAGTTAACTTTAATCTAGGCAGCAGGAGTACTTACTGTTCATGTCCCAACTGTGACAGCTCAGGTTTCAAGGAGGCTGTGCAAGCCTGCCTGCCACTGTCAGTGCTCACTCTTCACAGCCTTATCTTGGCTAGTTCAGTTTCTGACTTAGTTATATTCACACAAGCTGCATTCCTATTATCTAGGTGTGTGTGTAGATGATTCTTACTGCAACTGGAGATTTTAAATGCAAACTCATCAAATTTTAATATCACCGAAACTAAGCTAGTTTGTGGATCTTCTGCGTGGTCTTGTAGTGGTCCTGTGTGTGAAGGTTATCCTCTTGCCTCCTACTGCCCGCTGACAGACAGTGGTGCATTTGTGTTGGGTTCCATTGACTTGTCTGGAGTTTTGCATAACACTGGAATTGGCCTGAAGAAAGAGTTGCAAGATTTTTTTTTTTTAAAAAAAACTGTAAATATGTTTCACTAAATAGACAATGTGGTTTCTGTTTTCAAATTTTAACAAATACAGATTTCCTGATGTCCTTTGCTTGCAAATCTACTGTGAAAGGCTTCTTATTTACAAAATAAGGTGATATTTATGATCACTGTAATGCAAGTATGTAACTTCTTAGCACAAAAAGAAAATACTTGTAAAAATAGGTTGATATTTGAGATTAGTATTCTGAATCCTATCAAAAGTGCCTAAATTATGTTCACCTCAGGGACTTAACATTTTGACATTTACAGCTGGGCCTTTGACTTTATAGTTTGTGACCTGCATGTCCTGGACTATATCATATCTGGAATCTACAGTTTGAAGATGGAGTCCATCTGTGCATGCAAAAAAAAATTTATGAATTTATTTTTAATAGTTCACTATAAATACTGTCTATACCTTAATATAGTTCTCATCTGTGATGTATTACCAATATTGATATAGTTATTAGATTAGAATTATTAAAGTATTAGAAATAATTTGAATTAAAGAGTGATTATGGGTTGCAGATCATATGTAAAAACTTCCAAAGATAATGGAAAGACTCCCATTGAAGTTAGCTGACTTTGATGTCACTGTATGTTATTTCTTCTGATACTTAAATCATAGAATCATAGAATCATTGA
>NW_008796165.1:10872307-10879343 GCF_000699145.1 Aptenodytes forsteri | reverse complement strand
GTCATGAGAGTCACCCCACCATGTTTCTGTGATGGCGACTAAGTCGTATCTCTCCCGCTGCACAATGGCTTCCAGCTCCTCCTGTTTGCCGCCCATGCTGCGTGCATTGGTGTAGATGCACTTGAGCTGGGCTATCGATTTCGCCCCCGGCATTGGCACGCCACCCCTCGGCTCATCTCTAGTGAGCCTGGTTTTATCCCCTTCCCTTAAGGCTGCAGTTGTGCAGTCTAGTATGCATGAACCACATTGTAAGAATGGGGATTTAGGATTTGTCTAATATTCTGATATGCACTTTGATGAGATGAGCTAAGTTCTTAGTGGAGATTTTAGTTTACCTCTTAAATTGGAGAAATGTTTTTCCTCTGAAGACTGAGTGTAGAGTATTTCATCAGATTTTGTATGTGTTGAACTTTTCTATTTTTCAGTGGAGCAGCTCATACACACCCTCTGTACTTGCTCAAAGGGAAATTTCTGTACTTGAAAGTTTTGTGAAGACACTTTGCATGTTCAGAAAGTTGACCATGTAAACTCAGTGTATGTGCCTAGTGGTAATTGCTGGGAAAATAAAAAGTGCCGAGAAAGCTAAATTTCCTTCCTGCTCTGCCGTTGTTTGGTGGGAGTTAACGAATCATTTTTGCAATAGGGGATTCAATATTCTAGCTTCCTTTTTAATTTGTACCTTGGCAAATACAGGCAGACCAATCAAAAGAGACATTGTCAGATTACACGTGAAGTCAAGATTTGTACTTTCCCAAGGAAAATGTGCATTTCTATATAGACCATTTTACAGTCCAATACCAGAGTTTATTAAATATTAAAAATGTGATCTGTAATAAAAATGAGAAAAATGTATTGATATGTTCATCTTTTAAGCAATAATCAGTGTGGCTTGTCTTAAATGGTCTAGACTTGCATTTTAATATCTAGTGACAAAGTGGAAAGGCTGTACAAACATATGGTACTTCAATTAATAGGGGCAATATTAAGCTTTGAAAGTCTTCTGGAGCTTTTGTCTCTGTTGGAGCACTCTCTGTGCTGTGAATCTTCCCTAATAGTTACAGCAAATGAATTAAAATAGCCTTTGGGCTATTTTGTTGCACTATGTTGTTGGGCAAAAATTAATCCTGTGCCATTTTGCATTTGCTGTCTGTGAATCAAACTGTGAAAGCTAATTTAAAAACTTTCACACTTGACTTGAATGAGGACTGCCAGTGCTTGGAGAATGTTAAATTGAACACAATTAGCTCAGAGTGGACTAGCTTAGATATACCTATCAGCCTCAAAGTGCCCGGGCTTAATGACTGCTCTGATAAACTAACACAGAGGTTACAGAAAAGAATTTAAAGGCATTAAGTTGCTACTAAAAACTTACCCTGTATAGAATAGATCTTTAAAACCAAAATACTTTGTACACCGAAGAGTAGGGGCCCTATTGTCAGGGAGGTGGTGAAGCCCTGTGGAAAGTTACATACAGCACAGTGCTCCATCCATGAAAGGGAAACAAAACAACTGATGAACCTGCTCAGGAATTTTAAAGGCATAAATAATATAAGTATAATACATTGTAATAGCAATAAATCGCTATTTATGGTCTCTGAAGTAGTTGGGTGTCATAGATATTTAAAGAAGGTTTTTTTTTTTCTTCCCTCTTCTTTTTCTTGGAGAAGACTGCCTGCAGAGTTTTATCTCCAGGTGCTGAGTGAGGTCTCAGCTCAAGTTATTCTATGAGGATTGTAGTAAGCGACCACTGAACTTCCTAGTGGAGAGAGACCCTGATGGTAAATTTAAAAGAACCGAGTCTGTAAAGTAGCATTCTACATGTCATCCATTCTTATGTGAGCAACAAGAATTGTGCAGACAACAGCAACATTTTTAGTTAATGAACCCAGCGATAAGCACTATTCACACTTAACATGCTTACAGGGGGTAACGTCCAGTCAAAAACTTCCATTAATTCTTTTTGCATGAATATCGTGTGCATGAGTGCATACATTTATGTGTGGATTTGTATATATGTGTATGCTATTAGTGTATGCGGTGTTAAAGCATATATAGTAATTCAAAAAGAACCACTGAAGAAGTTTCATTATGCGTGTAAATATATTCAGCAGAAGACTTAAATAACTCTTTAATGGGAAAAAAGGGAAAAATTATGCCATTTGACATGAGGAATCTATTTTGAACTATAGTATATGCACAGTCTGTTTTCTGCCTTTCCTTTCTTGAAATTGTTGCCTGAAATATTATGATGGCATGCAAAGGCTTTGCTTTAAGTTTAATTTTAAATTTAATTTCCCTGAATGCTTTCAGGATACTTTTAAAAATACAGTAAAATTGGAACTTGGTAATATTTGGCACTCAGTTTCTATAGAAATGGCATTCAGGATACAACTTTGGACTCATAAGTAAAATAAGATGAAATCACACATGTTAATGATGATTTTCAAATATTTTCAAAAACCTGTAAAAGTAATTTCTGCCTTGATTTGGTTAGTAATATGGGCAGCAGGGGGGGAGGGTTTGTAACAGTTGTATAGATATAAAGCCGTGAATGAACTTTTTCAATCTGTTAATCCAAATGTTCTTTAATGGATAAAAATAGAATCAAATTACTGCACATATAAAAATCTGGGAGTTACTTACTGAGCTTCAAACAGAATTATTTTTCCAATAATATTCTAAATATTCTCGTGGTTTGGGTCTTGAATAGACTGGCAGAGGGTTACTTTGCTGCTAAAAGGCTAGGCATCCTCAACTGTGTTCACTTATGATCTGGTGACATCAATTGTTCTTCAGTTACACTTGAGTCCTGATAGGAAGGCTTGCTGAAAAAAAATAAAAGCTTTTATTAATATGAAGTATTTGCTTTGAGAAGATGTTCAACCTATTAATACATTTGTTACCAATATAACTTCCTCTGAAATCACGGCCAACTTTGTGAAGATTTTTGTGAAGGTCACTGTGGATCTGTCTCAGTTATTCTCCTCCCGTTGTTTCCGAGCCGTTCAGCTCTGATGAGGAGCCAGCCCCGGCCTCGTGGTGCTTACTCCAGTGCAGGTTCAGTCCCTGCAGGTGGACCCAGCCGGCAGAATCGATACATTTGCTTCTGCTCTTAGCAGAGCTGTAGCATTATAGCAGAGTAAAGCATAAATCACAACAGGACATTTCTACTGTGGGTCTCAAGGCATGTGTTCCTTTGAAAGTCATCAGTCTGGAGAAAATAAAAGGAAAATAAAACCCTGTCCAGAACATAGACAGATATCCCTTTTTGTCTGTTTGAACCAGAAGCTGTATTGCAGGTGTTCTGAACTTGCCCTCATAACCCCTCTATCATCGTCTTGGGCGGTTACAAGATTTTGAGCTAGCCTCCTTACAGGAAACTAAACTGGCAAACAGTCTTGCTTTCTTCAGCCAGACTGCTTCTCAATGTATCCTGGTGCTGGGTGAGCACCGTGGCAGAATTTTATTCCCAGTTGATTAGTTTGGTCAGGTCAGCCCTGTTGATTGACTTGCCAGAGCTTGTAGAACCAGCACCCTGCCACCCTGCTTTCTAGTCAGTGCTGTGCATGAAAACAGATGGTTCAGGAGTGACCGTGGTACTTTGTTGTGCATTTGAGGTGGTGGTAGATAAAGTACCACCAGTCTTCAGTGGTGTATAATTTGTGGAAAGAAACGGAGAAGATGAGAGAGAAGTTTTTTTTTTCTTGGCTGAAAGTCATATTTCCTAAGGAAAGTCTTTGGCTCAAAGATGGACTACTGTGTGTGTGTGTGGTTGGTTGGTTGGTTTTATTTAATAAAGTAGTGCATGGCTTATAATAATAGAAGCCCTCTGTGAGCATTCAAGGCCTCAAGACTGTTTTGTCTTTCCAAGCACTTTTTGATACTGCTTTGACACAAAGAGATCTGAAACTCACAGTTACAACCGGACCTCCTGTCTTTCTTTTCTATCCTTCTCTGCCATAGTCTTGTTTGAGAGATAGTCACTTCTGCCAGACTCTTACCACATATTGCTAAAGTAACTTCTGCAGGAGTAGGTGCTGAAAGAATGCAGCTTGCAAGCTGAAGACTGCAGAAGACACTGCAATATGGTTGTGGTACACCTGTGTTGCCTCTTTTTCCTGTATGTTATTATACACATACATAAAAATGTAAATTACTATTACAGAGCCAAGCACATCAGTAAAGAAATGCTAAATTTAACATTGTCCAGATGGAAGATAACTGAATGCAAAGTGGTGTGTGCAGTCACATAGTAACTTTTCTTTCCAATTAGAGTCTTCGTGCAAAAGAACAGATCTCTGCTGGAGGATCAAAATCAGGATTGCATGATAAATGCAGTCACTGTCTGTGGGAAACTTTGTTGCTTAGTGAGCAAGGTAGAAGGAGGAAGGGATGATCTCATGCCTCAGGGCAGCAGGACGAGGTCTTGGAGATTGAACTGTATGTATCATTGCTTTTGCTATGTGGCGTGGAAGATTTCAGCTCCAATAGATACACTTTGGTTTGGTAAAGTTATAAGAAGCTAAAATGAGAATTCATAATGGGAAATGTCAGGCAATTTTAACAACACATGATGTTACCAAACACCATTATAATTAAACCAAAATACCTTGTCAGTATCCAAATTAGCAAAATGACCAAAAAGACTAATAAAATTCTTGTAAAAAACATTAGTTTTGACTCAAATTTTATTGTCATGTTTTGGGCTACTGTAATGTGCATTTCTTTGAATGGATTACCTGAGTTAATGCATTAAATACCATGAATTGTAGCTACTATATAGCCACATGTAGCTTCTGTGTACCTACGAACTAGAAGTATAAAGTGTTTTCTGCGAGTGTGGTTGGAAATAAATCCAGGAAACTCTTATAAGCGTAGTTTGCAAAAGAAGCAAGATTTTTAGACAATGAACCGAACTTTGCTTTGCTGATCTGATACCATGTCAATAGTCGTCTTTGTTTTTTCTTTTTTTTAATTGACTTTATTGCTAGGCACTGTTCTGTACTATTACCAAGGTAATAATTAGTAATCTGCCCTTCTCACTGTGTTTTTGGAAAAAATCTATCTGAAGATGGAACCCAGTATGCATGGGGTTTTTTTGGGAAAAAAAAAAGTAATACCTCTATGCTGTTATTAAAATTAAAGAATATGATGTATCTTGGGCTTTTTAAAATCTAAGTAGGATGAAGAATTCACTGCAGATGATACTGTGGAAAGGCTTTGCAAAAGGAGGGCAATCAAGTAGGCATAATTAGAGTTACTATTTAAATATGCAGAAAGCAAAAAGCTTATCTGGAAAAGCAGAGTGAAGTTATAACAGTGTAAGACTAATGTAAGAATGATTTGCAAGCAATAAAATCACATCTCCCTGACTTTGTAAATACAAAATAATAAGCAATATTGAATAATGGAGACTGTGATAATCTGGTTTATAAACCCAGTGGTATGTGATTTTACCATTAGATCTTACCGGAAGGGGATAGATGGGTTTAACACTGATAGAATTGAGCTATGTGAGGATTACGGGTATTTGGAATGTGTGTGCAGTAAGGGACGAGAGTAATTGCTCAAGATAATCTCCTAGCAGTTAACTCAGAATAATGGTATGAAGTTGGCGAAACCTCTATTCTCAGGTTTTATTTCTTCCTCCGAATCAGTCTGAATGTATGAACGCCTCTGAAGAAAGGAGATGTGACTCTTACTGCCAGCATCATTTTAAAAGTTTGATGAAGAACAGAAGAATGTGCTGTTAAGAACAAATTCTCCTTGGCAGAGAAATGGGTAGGATGGTCTTAAAGTTCTTAATCATCTCTGATTTTTGTAACTCTGTCATTATTTTCATTAATTAACTTGAGTGGGTAACACAAACATCACGTCTTCCAAAACTAATATTATTGCTGCCTGCTATTTAGTCTGTGGAACTGAAAAAAAACAAACCAAACCAAAATGTTAAAGTGACACATAGGCAGTAACTTCATTGAATGCGTATTTATCCGAATGGCTTTAATTGGACATCGTCTACAGTCTCGCCATATTGTACTGAGAGCCTGTCTGATTTCACAAGCTGGGCAAGGCCAGGCCTACCGAATGCTGGGCATCGTGAGGAAGCTCCCGAGGAGCTGGAAACGCTGTAATTCAGGACCTGGCGTTCTTCCCTGGGGCTTAGCTGGAGGGCACGTGGCTGCCAAGGGTGCCCTGCTCAAAGGAGAAATAGAGCCGAGGGCCTGACCACTGGTAGTCATTTGAGTTCCCATGGCCCTTTCACAAGGGGATGGGTGCTTAACCCAATGGTCCTGGCTACCTTCCAAGTGCAGTAATTAAATTCTGCATTCCTAAATTCCCTCTCATTTTAATTGGATTAGGTATTCTTCACCTTTTGGCTTTAAACTCGGCTAAACAACTGATTTTCATTATAGCAGAGTCTTTATTTCTGATTAGGGTATATTATCCCTGAATATAATGTACATTGTTTTAAGTGTACCAGGTGTTTCAGGAGAGCAGTATACAAGGTAGATCAACATTTTACTTACATTTTTAATTGATTTTCTTTGCTGTACTGAAGTACACTCATTTGATGGTTATTCCTGATTGCCCTCTCAACTTAGAGGCCTTGTTGAGACTGTATAAACAAAGACAGTTTATAAAAATATTTTACATCTTCACTACATCCAGGAAACCCTCTGTTTGCCTGTGTGTGCAACTTTCATCTCATTTGTGTAGTCAGTGAAAGCTAGGGCATCACTGGAAGTTTAGTCTTCAGCTTGCATTCAAATGTTCACTTGATCATTGAGATTGCTTAGTACTTCGCAGAAACAAGCTTGTAAACAAGGGAATCTGTGCTACATCTCCTCTAAAATATGGCTTGGTTTCTAGTGTGCCAGTAACTTCTATTCAGGTACTGGAGCCTAAATAATTGATTTTTCAGTGTGTGCCGTTGCACAGCATTTTAAAACCCAGGCTGTTGTTAGAATCATAGAATCATAGAATCATTGAGGTTGGAAAAGACCTCTAAGATCATCGAGTCCAACCGTCAACC
>NW_008796165.1:10868480-10869459 GCF_000699145.1 Aptenodytes forsteri | reverse complement strand
GAGCCTGGTTTTATCCCCTTCCCCCTTCGAACCTAGTTTAAAGCCCTCTCAATGAGCCCTGCCAATTCATGAGCCATGATCCTTTTTCCCCTGTGAGACAGCTGAACTCCGTCTGTCACCAGCAGGCCCGGTGCCATGTAAACCTCCCCATGATCAAAAAAACCAAAATTCTTCCGATGGCACCAGCCCCTAAGCCACGCGTTGATCAGGTGTGTTTTCCTGCTCCTTTCAGTATCCTTCCCTGCCACTGTGGGGATTGAGGAAAACACTACCTGTGCTCCCGATCCTTGAACCAGTCGCCCCAGTGCCCTGAAGTCCCTTTTGATCACTGCAGGACTTCTCTCTGCAACCTCATCACTGCATTGTTGATGCATACTGTGATTCTGCAGAAATTTTAATTAATGAATGGGGATATCCAGAAGACGTATGAAGTAGTGAGAGTGAATACATGTTTTAAATCTGAGATGTTAATTTGTGGACAGTACAAATCTTTTGATATGGATAAAATTCAGATTAGTTCACTTAACGGTTCACCTGGCCCTAATGATATCTAAATTTAGAACTTGCGAGCACCACTGGCCTGTAATCAGAATATGTTTTGCCCTGCATAAAACGGAATTATATTAGTCAATTAGCATTAGCCAAGTCTGAATGCTGCATCTGGTTAGATTTAGTTGCACTCTGCTGATGACAGGACTCTATTTGGCATTTTGTTTGACCTGGATATGTGCATCTTTCTTAGTGCTGTCAATCTTCTCTTATGTTGCTCACTGTACTTGTGTTACTGAAAATCCAAGTTCCATAGCCCTTTATTAAATTATAGAGTACATTTCTTGTACCTGTAATATTTACCTTTGGGCATTAGGACTTTTTTTCCTAGGAAATAACCTGGTACAGGATTTTGTGGGAGTTTCTTACTCTAGCCTCTCTGAAAACTCTCGAAAGGGGGGGGGGGGAGGGGAACAAGAAGACATCCAGG
>NW_008796165.1:10797502-10868419 GCF_000699145.1 Aptenodytes forsteri | reverse complement strand
AATGAACACATCTGCATTTTATTTTTTTTTTAATTAAGGAGTATATTTCTTATAAGTAATTGCACAGAAATCTTTCTAAAAAAGCAGGATCCCACCTGTGTTATGGCCTATAAATGCATTTTCTATAGCATTCTGTCCCCTTTCTCTGTATTAATTCTAGAGGACTGCTCTAAACTGACATAAAGCCTTTTCGTTGTGGACTTGATTTTGTTGGTATGCAAAGAGGGAGGGTAAAAACAGCATCCTGTCTTTCATCCGTCTGGATGAGGATTAATCATGATCACAGCTGCAGAATAATGCAGATCTTAGCTGCTGGGGTTGGAGAGGGGGAAGGGACAGGCAGTAGGGAGAGCAAAGGACATAAGCTGTCTTTACTTCCACATGCCCTTTCTACCCTCGGAGGCACTGCATTTCATGGAAGAGTTGCAAGAAGCAGATACTCAGAAATTGTTCCCCTTCCATTGACTTAGTGGATCCCCTTGTATTTCAATTTATGCTTGCTGTCTGCCAGAAGCATTCCTTGACTTCATGTGCACTGTCCCTTACTACAGGATACAGCACAGTACTGTCTTTATTATATGACAGCAGTTCATATTAAATAAAGGCACAGATTTGCTGTTGCCCCAGCTTACCTTTTTTTTTTTGACTAATTAATTTTCCATGCATCTTACGTTTTTCTTTTAATCGTGAGGAATGCATTCCATTTACCAGTAAGACACACACACACACACACAGTTTTTGCATGGCTTACTTGTTTTCTTGATGATGCATTAGGCAAAGGATGCCGAAATGCTGCTGGCTCGAAGGTACACAGATTTAGACCAGTGACTTTTACTATGTCTCTGTATATAGCCCCTAAATGCTCTGCAGGTCAGCTGTTTCTGAAATGGATAAAAGTGTGCTAATTCCTTCAAGGTAAATCAGAAGGATTATGACATCTAGGAAGAAGAAACTGCCAGACGCCTCATGAGCAATATAACTAGGACTGACCCAATAGCATCTCTAAAGCTTCCAATAAAATTGCCTGAGTCGTCTGCCAAGAAGCCAGATGCTGCTGCTGGAAAAATACCTTCTGTAGCTTGGCGTTTGTCCTGTAATTGCTTCCAAGAGAGAATAAACTGTAGCATGACAGTAGAAGGTGAATGGTTCCTCACTGCATGCTACTTGAGTGATTTTTTTAAAATGTTTAGAAAATAAGCATGGTTTTGTGATGCATTACCACTGGTGCAGGTCCGTATACTTGTTCAGCGCAGTGGCTTGATTTTTCTGTTTCTTTTACGTAATTCCTTTGACAGGGCCTCTAAGCAGATCAGTTAGGCTTTGATTCTGCAAGTGTGTGATGTGGTCATGTAGACCTCTCCAGTTGCAAGGTTATAGCACAGTGGAGACCGGTATGATTCCCTGTATGGATGTTGCTCTATGGAATTATGATACAGAAAACAACACCTGGCCCACGCAGTTTCAAGGGTTAGATTGTTGGGTGGGTTTTTTTTTCCCCCTAGACTATATTTTCAAGCTGTGGGAAGAGTGCTGTCTTTTATTATTTAGAAACACTGCTGAATCTTACCCATGAACAGAAAATGTGTAGAGCCTGACTTCTTATGGAAGGTGCTTTGACCCTTTTAAAGTGGTTAACATTCTTACTGATGTAAAGCAGAGGCATTTGTGGAGCAGTGTATAACATAATCAGATACAAGGCACTGCATTCACAAATGAGATGGGAACACATAAGTGAATTCAAGAAAATTATTTATGGTTTGAAATTTCTCCAGTAAAATCTAGCAGCAGTTCTCAAATACTTCTGTTTGTATCGTTCAGAAGTCTGCCTGCTGTTCATCTTAGCAGTCATGTGGAATTATCTTCGTGAGTGACATCGCTGGTTTGAAGACTGGAGTGTTTAAATGGAATTGTCAAAAGTCTTTCTGTAGCTAAAACTCACTTACTAGACTATTTCAAATATTGATATTTGTTGGTTGTGGAACAACAATGTAAAAATAATTTTTGCTTGTATGTGTAAATTCATACTTAAAGTCCCAGAAAGCTTTTTGCTTTTTCCCCTTTGCTCTGCTAGTCAATGAACTTTGGTAGAAATCTGGTGGTTGGGTTTGGTGTAATAAATCAAAAGTCCGTTTACAGCGAGGTGAAGTCCTCTGATTAATTTTCCTAATACTTAACTGTCAGGGAACAAGGGCTGAGTGTTGAAAAATAGCAGTGAATAAAGATCCTGGCATAGGGTTTTTTTGTTGTTGTTGACATTAGGAAATTTTGCTTTGCTTTGCTGTAATGTCAGGAAGCATTCAGAAAATTGAAGGGCACGATGTATAGGTTAACTTGTGTGACTGAGCAAATCTCAAAGGGACCTGAAAAAGTTGGTGCAAAATTCATGTCTGTTAAGAAGGCCAGTACAAAGCATCGCTTCAAGCTCTATTTCAGATTTCAAAGTATAGCTTAAGTTGGATCTTGTGTAGGTATTGTGCTGTACTTTATTTTAAATGAATGAGAGGGTGAGTCCCAGTTCAGTCTCACTTGCAATATTAAGAAAGTCATCTTGAAATTAAAAAAAAAAAAAGAGCTGAATTAAGGTATTTCTGTAAAGGACAGGAGATGAATAAGTTGCCTTCAACTTACTGTGCCACTTAAAAACATGCTGAGCTGTCCAGGATGCGAGACATTTCATTCCATAACCTCTTCTTCCAATTAGAAGGCACAGATTCTGATTGTGAGGAATTTGCATTTAAATATAAAACGTGGTGTCTCTGACATTGCTTTTACCTTCTCTCTGATGATGCTCCTGACTGCATACTTCTCCCTTTCCTTCAGTGTGATGATTGCACCACTGTGCTTTAGTAATCATTTAACAGCTCTAATTACAGAATACTGTGATCCCAACTGTGTACTTTGTCCTTTTTCCCTTCTTAGTCTTCACTCTGTTTCTTTGGTGTTGAGAGGACTGCAAAAGAGCCGTTCTTTGCAAAAATAAATTCCAAAGACCCTGCTTTGGTAATGTACAGATTTGCGTTTTCTTGTTGCTTTAGACTTAATGACATTGAATTTTAGACACATAGGGGTTGGTTGGTCTGGTGTGGTTTACATCAGTCACGCCAGCATAACTTCACTGACACTAATGCAGATACACCAGCATAAAATTGGTGTAACTCCAACTCCATTAAAATCAATGGAGTTACGCCAATATAAGTCAAATGCAACGCTATTGATTTTGTGCTGGTGTGACTTTATTGACTTTAATGGAGGTAAGGCAGTTTTCTGCTAGTGGAAGTCAGATCGCAGTCAGGCTGTGCCTGGGCAGTATTTGTAGCAGTTGAGTTTTGTTTCTTGTTTGTTCTTACACAGTGCTACCAGCAATTCTTTTTCTTTCCTGCTTCAGGGTCAGCAGTGTAGTAATCTCAGTATAGTAAAGTCTTGGCATAACACAATTCATATAGGAAAAGCATTTAGGTAATTCAGTTTCACTGTGAGCACAGGGAATCTCTAGTCCAATCTGAACGACCTCCTATGTTATCTAGTAACATAGCAGCCTCTCAGTATTGAAGGAATGATGTGAAGTTTTTAAGCCTGTTTTGTTCAGTGGCAGTGCTTTTTTTTTTTTTTTTAATGCAATACCCTGAAAAAGCTTACAAACAGCACTTTGAGTGGAGTTTTGCATCTCAGAGCTGAAAAATACGCTTAAAGGAACAACGTATGTTGTATTTATACCTCCAGCACACAGGGGTTTTGTTACTCATTTTCAGCTCCCTGGACTGGAGTTGCATTCCCTGCTACACAGGCAGAGGAGAAGCAAACAGGAGCCTGTGTATTGCTGCCTTCCCGGGGTCTGGTGGGAGAGTGCAGGGAAGTCTGTGTGTCAGCCTTTTCCAGGACCAACTTGTTTTGTTTAAGGCTGCAAATGCACTTGTCCAGCAGACTTGCATGCTTGCTCATGGAATTGAAGGCATACAGTGCAGCCACGACTGTTTTTAATAACTGTCATTTCCATTTTGATTTTCATCCTTTAATTTTCTGTGGCAATAGATTTGGGGTTTGATTCTGTCCCTTCTAGCCTTGCAAGGCTCCTGAAAGCAATGCTACTCATGCTGCCTGATGATGCTCCCAGGTATACCTAGCTCAAAGAAGAGGTAGGTGTTAACAGAACCTGTGGAAGGGTTGTTAAATGCTATTTCACAGAGTTGAAGCTGATACCTGGTTATTGGAAATCGGACTGAGACAAACTGGAGGGAACACAGCAGCACTGGAATTACGCAGCACTAGCTTTGGGCCAGCAATAGAGCAGAACAGTGGAGAGCAGCAAGTCCTGGGTTCTCACTGCTGGGTGTTTGGTTTTTTGTTTGTTTTTTTTTTTTTTTAAAAGGCTTTATACTGTGATTATAGAAATTCTTTTAAGAGGATGAATTTCATGTTGAAAGGATGGAAGGAAAAAATGTAAATATTTTTCTGTTGGTCTTTAGCAACTGGCTCAAATCCAGCACTTTTTCTTAAAAGTATCTGAATATCCTTCCTCAGAGAAATTATGAACCAACATCATGTAGTTTTTCCTGAATGCAAAATGGCATACTTTTGAAAGTGTATTTCAAAAATTCTGTTACAGCGAGGTTGATGTGTTCTGTTTTGCCTTTGTTTCCAGAATGCTGTCCTCTATAATGTAAAATAGAAACTATAATATTAAAATGAAATGTTAGTAATTTCCCAATAAAAATGTTGATTAAATCAATTCATTCCTGTGAAAAGCGTCCTTTTAATCCAATCAGCATTTTCTAGTGAGTAGAAAATTCACAGCATTTCTGGTGAATAATTGGTGAGGTGGAGTGTAGTATTCACCACTACATGGAATGATTTCCAGGAGGAATTTTAGTAATTATTCCTGCTGTCATTGGAATACTAATAAACATCTTACTTTGGAAATATTTTATAGGTCAATTTTTTGGCAAGATGCTCTTCTGGTGGTAAATCAGCTTCAGTGGTGCTATTTACACCATCTGAGGAACTGGGTAGCATGCCTGAAAGATGCCCTTGAGATAGAATAATGAAGCATATTGTAAAGCACAATAAATTTAATAAAATGTGTTATTTGCCTTAGTTACATGTAGGTATTTTTAAAAACAAGCTTCTTGTTTTCAGGAGATGAGAAGTATTTTATAAATACAACTAAACAAATAGCAAGTATGCACAATGGGAAATTAAATGTTATGGTTTGAGTACTAAGTTTTCTGATGTCGGAAGAATTAAAAAGGGTTAATCAGGAGGTATTGGTCTGGTATCTCACTACAGACTTAGTACAGAGAGCATAATAAAGCACATAAATCTCCTCCCTTCATCTTATATATAGAAAATTAGAGGTGGAGGGGAGTACTTGCTCATTTTAGAGCAAACAAAACTAAGTATGAAATATGGAGATGGTTTTGAGTCTTTGCAAGCTGTGGAACTTAGGGAGGTAGGAGGAGGAGGAAGTAGGATGCTGGGTTTCAGAGGAGCATTTGCAGTTTGCGAGGGGAGATTTGAGGAGCTAAACTGGGGAATTGGCTTTCCACATGTCTGTGGAGGGAATGAATTTTTGTGTAGGATCTCAGTTTGTGCGTATGAACGGTAAGCTTCCTTTTACCTTTACAGGCTACAGAAATGCCAGTAAAGAAATTGCAGGAGAAAGCAGTGATCGACATGCCATGACAGAGAGTCATTTGACTTTGTCACTAGAAGCAGTTTATTATGCCGTTCTATTGGCAAATGACAAAACTAGAGAAGAGAGACTGGACACATGCAACAGTCTAACAGAGGTTGTTTTCTTTTGCAGGCTAGCCAGAATTTTAATGCATGAGCTGGCTTAGATTTTGCTGCTAAACACATTGTTATAGAATTTGCTTTAATGAAGTATCTACACAGACATCTTCTCCTGTTTGCTTTTCTTTTCCTCCTCGTTTTCTCCTCTGTGTCAGTGTCTTAAGCTCCCTCTTTTACCTCGTCTTCCTCATTTTTTGGTTCTTGCTTATAGGCCTTATTGGCTGAAATTTATCAGTGGGTTTTGGACCAGTCTCTTGGGTTTCAGTTTGGAATTAGTGTAGTGCCTTCTGTAAAAGATTAATACTCTGATACCAAGTAGCTTCCCACAGGATGTTCTCAAGACCTGACCATTAGGGAAATGAACTGATTAGTACAAAATAGTGTGAGCAGCTCCAAAGGATTTCATGGCCTCCTCTCTCTGGAGGAGGCAGAGGCACTGGTGGCAAGGATGGGTTTTTCCACCGTCTTCCTGTGTGGTCCCACTGAAGTTCTCTGTGTTAGGCTTCATGGTCAGATGAGAAGTTGATGAGTTAACGTTTTTCTCCCTGGATAGCGGTCCTTAGCGCTTGAACTGTTTTCAGTTTTCCAGGATCGCAGCACTTTTAAAATAATTTTGTCACTTACATTTTTCCCTTTTAATATGTTTGGGGTTTGTTTAACACTTGCAAAATCATGGGCGTCAACATTTCCTTACCAGATGATTATATTGGGTGCTTTGGAGGAAAGGAAATGAATTGCAAGACTTCAGAGGTACAAAAGCAAGAGCTAAGGATGGTAGCATGGTTTTTGTTTTGTCAAACCAGGGTTTGGGAGGTACCATCCTCTTGTCAAATCCCACTTTGGGGCTGTGGAGAACTTAAATACCCAGGGAACGCCAGGGCTTAGTTACAAATCCTTTCTGAGACTGCTTTTCCTTTACATAAGCAGATGGAAACTGGTTTCAGGGGAGGGAACTTCTCAAGTTTTGAAGCCCTGAAGAAAATTAATAAATTAATGTATTTTAAAGCCAGAGGGGAAGTATTATGATCATCTTGTCTGACCTCCTTCATAACTCGGGCCAGGGGAAGTTGCCTAATAATCCCTTCATGAGCTCGCTCAGGCGTGGTTGAAAAGACAAATGATTTGACAGAAATTGTTGTTTTGCAAATGCGTGGGGGAGGCGGGTGGAGCATGTGACGAATTTCCCTGAGCATAAAAGGTCCAACCTGTGGTAATCCTAACTGCAAAGTAAATTTACAAAAATATTTCTTCACTAAGGCTTTAGGTTTTATGCCAGCATAGTAGTAATACAGAATGCAGGCTGAAGACTTCTCTTGGAATTAAAAGCCACTTTATTCCAGAATGCACTGATTGTGTTCCTGCTGTAGCCACTTAATAAGGGAACAGAAAATGTCAGTATTTTGTTAAAACGAAGAGCTCTGAATCCTCTAGGAAAAGCTGAGGCATGCACATAACATTGTACTAACTGGAACAGTAACAAGGCACACAAGAAGATCGTTAGAGTGGTGGATACGTGCAAGATGATGGATTTTTTTTTTTTTTAAATGCAGCTAACAAAATGTTGTCTTTAGAGCAGGGAGAGAAATGTGGCAGAACTGATCAAAGAAAATGGCATCTCATTGATAAAACACATGCTGCAGTACTTCCCACAGTTGGAAGACCGTAGTATTTAACAACGGTGACCTAGATTGGAGGAGACAATAAAAGCTGTTGCGGCGAACAGCAGATTGACTGCCTTTCTCATCTGGGTAATAAACGGCTGAAATGTGGACAGTATATGAAAGTTTACTAATGTAGCTTACATAAAGACCTGTACTTTTGGAGGAATTGTCTCTGTAGCAAATTCAGTTTGAACTATAGTTTGCATCTGACAGATGTTTATGTGCTCCTTTACAAAGATACCTATTACTTTATTCAAGGATCTATGAGCCTGTGAGAGTATGACCTGATTAGGTTTTAAAGTAAATCAATATGTGAACCTGTCCAAAAATAGACATGCATTTATTTTAAAAAATATTACTCAGTGGCATAGCCTCAAGGGGATATAGCTTTTCTGGAGAGTTTCAAATGAGATAGCAGTCATATGTTGTTATTTTAAAATATTCAGTTCCATTCATATGCTACTATTTCAGCTATCCTGTTGAATGTAGCTGACAACAGATGACATTCGTGATGCTTTGTACCCACAACAGTCTTCTAAGACATTAAAACTTGCTTAACTCTTGACCCTGGGGGTATTTTGTTGTTTGTTTGTTTGTTTGTTTGTTTTAATAAATGGACCTATTAGAAATATTTTGCTTTTGTTAAGTGATTCATGTTAGTGCTTCTTGTGAAGTTATGCAGTCAACATTTACATAAATACAAATCCAAATTCTAGAAAAATAAACTGTCAATCCAACTGTGATTTGAGAGATGCTTTAAGTAAGTCCCATTGAGCTGCAAAGACTGATGCATCCCTACTGTGCTGTAAAACTTAATATTATTAAATAGGGTTGTGTGCAGGGGAAGGAGATGGGGGTTGCGAGGGACATCTGTTCTCTGCAGTCCTTTTCTCCCTGTTTGCTGGGGGGATTTCAGGCGTAAGTTAAGAGCGGTTCCGTTGACGGTAGGGTGAGGTGGTTCCCTCACAGCACAGTGAATGCATTGATCTGTGCCGGGGCCCAGCGGTCACTGCACGTGGTGTCCCACCGTAACCGTGTTTGGGGGAGAGACATCTCCTTGTCCATGGACCTGTCCAAAGAGCGCTTCAGATCCTGGAAGATTGTCAGTTTTGGGGCTGTTACCTTACTCCTTTTCTCTCTGTGATCAACCTTCATTTACTTTGTCCTTTTCTACTGTTTTCTTAACTAAAAATGTTAATCAGAATGCTTCTAGTTTATTTAGGTGTTCCAAGGTGTATTTAGCAACCACTGCAACTTTGATTTGTAAGTTGCTTTATTTTTCCTCCTTTTTGCTATGTGACACGTATTCAGACTCCATAGAGGGGGAACAGGGACTTTTGTATTTCAAAATCAGTTCAGCAGATTTTGAAAAGCTATCTTTGAATATTCTATAATACACATACAGATTTGAAGAGCTTATGAAAGAAAGCCCCTGACACACTTTAGCAATATTAAATCACTTCAGACAGTGCATGGCAGCGTAATGTTACTGAAGCATTTTAAAATGTTAAAAGAGCCTGGATTTGAAAGTACTAGTGGCTTTACAGCCCTTACTCTGAAAAGTGATTTAAACTGTCAAAATTATTTCAATGTTTGCAGTGTATTACTGTCTTAAATGACAAAGAAGGGACATTAGTAAATAACTATAACTGTAGTTAATCTCTGGCCAGCTAACCAACTGATATGCTGGGTTAATTTCTTTATTAAATGCTTATTTAATAACTGGGCAGCTGTTCAGACAGGCCAGATGGACTTCACTGTAATTGTGCTAATAATGAGAACTTTTTGACAAAAAGAAAGGACAATAGGAAGATGCATTTAGTGAGGGAACATCACGACAAATGGCTTTAGGGCAGTGTGGTCCTTTGCCCTCAACAGACTGGCTGAAGTAGGTGGCTCATCCTTCAATGCAAGAAGGACCAGCAGTAAGAATTGGAGTAAGGGTTTATTCTTTCTTGGTTGTTTATTCTTTATGTATTCTTTGCCTCTGCAGCCCATACATCCCCAGTCCTACTTGCAGCCTTAAAGCCTGCCTCCCTCATTGTGTATCTCCCCAATAAATATATGTTCTGTAAAGCTGTAACTTGCTCCCTAAATGTTATCTTTTTGCCCCTATCCCATTTGTATTTTGTAGATTTAGTTAACTGTATTTTCAGAGTTCTTTGCAAGAAAAATTACTAGATGAGTGTTAACAATTACAGCTTTGTTTACATGGAGGCAGATTCTTTTATACTGGAAACATTATCATAAGCAAGAGGAGTGGCGAAGTATGATGTTCTCAGTATGAGTAATGAATACATTTTTCATTTGTCTTTGCTCAAGTAGGAGAACGAAAGCATTGAAAGAGCATTGAAGGAGCATTTGAGGAGTAAAAATCTGAACTTACCATCTGGCAATATGTTTTTACCTTGGAATTGTTGCATTTAAGAATTGAGTCCCTGCAGAATTTTTTGCTTTTGGTGACATTTCCAGCTATTTCCCGGATTGTAGTCTTTGTCCTGCTGCTGGTCCAGAAGTACAGGTCTTCTGTACACCTTGTGTGGTGTCTCTAGCCTGTGAAGGCATCTCAGATGTGCCAAAACATCTCAAACAGGACTAGATGATTGTGTTTAAGCATCTAAAATTGTGGGCAATTGACTCTGTATATGGAGAACTTCATAGGTTCTTTCCTCAGTAAGCTTGCAATGGCTTTTTTATGTTTTAAACTCAGAAAATGATTGTTACTTTTTGTTTCCTTCTTTAACAGCACTCGAAAGGAGTCAATGAGATGAACTGTTTGGGTTACAGTATCTGAAAGGCTAAATTATTCTCTTGAAGAGACGTTCTAAATGAGCCTGACCGAGATCCTGGATCTGTGTGAAGAGGACTAAGGATATAGGATGTCAACTGAGACAGAACTTCAAGTGGCTGTTAAAACCAGCACAAAGAAAGACTCCAAAAAGAAAGGTAGTGACTAATTTCTCTTTATTCGTATGTATTTTGTACTTTAATAAGCTCCTACATCAACCACCTTTTATGCATCTGTGATTCTTCTGTTATCTATGCACTCTGTGAAAGTAAGATTTGTTAAGCCCAGTGGAAGTCTGGTATGGGAACACAGGATTTGATTCTCTGACATTAAAAATATATCGAAATATATTTAAAATGTAAGAAAAAACTTATGTATTACAGTTTATTAATTTTTACTCTATGTATATATATTGCAGTTGTTTCACAAATGGAAATACAATTTTAAAAATTACTCTTAGCAAAAGATAACTTTTTTTACTCTGTTGATAATAAATTTTCTTCTAAAGGCTTTGTTTCTGCTTTGCTTTGAACTAACCAGAACTTAAATGCACTTTTTGTTACGGGAGGGTGAATCTTACTGACACTTTGTGAAGTTACAGAGAACTCGGTAGCAATCTATAGAGAGATTAATTGTAATCTGGTAAAGGAAATATAAACAAGGAGAAGGAAAACTCAAAATTAAGGAGAAGCTGTGAGTAAATGCACGGTTGGATAAGTTCATATTTGTATTTACAATTTTGCATCAAATTGTAGGGCAGTTCTTTGGACAGATAAGCATGAGAAATGGGACTATATGAATTGGTGCTTATGAACAGGAGTACTGAAAGATTTTTAGTAGGGATTTTTATCCTTAGATTTTTATTAGTATTTTTATTGCTTATGTTTTTAAGTACTGATGAACTTGGAAGCCAAGACCTTGAATTCTAGTGGTAATTCATGTTGTTCTGTGTAGCCATCTTTGGTTGTTTTTTTTTTTTTAAACTTATACAGATAATGAAATTGAGATTGAAAATAAATTTAAAATGAATTGCTCAAAGTAAAGTAAAACAAAAGGAAAAAATCATTTTTAATAGTTTTAATACTTGAGGCAGCAAGATTTGAACTCTCATGAGCTTTTCAGTTTGTCAGTCTGTTTCTTTTTGTGGGTGTATAATTTAGCCATTTACTTCTGAGGATTTTTTACATTTTTTTTAAGACAAAAAAAAAATCTCATCTTGGCTCATATATGTGTGTGTTGCAAATTTTGCTCATCTTAGATGTCTGATAAATAACTTGTTCAGCTGTACGTTTTACTGTGGCCATTCTACCAAACCGGTATTTAAGGCCTTGTGTTTGCTATAACTTTTGTATCAGAAATCTTTATATTAGTGTTTTTAAAAAGAGACACAGCAATTAAAAATTTTAAGCGTTTGTTTGGGAAGATGGTTTAGAATCCTTATGACTACTCTAGGCCTAAACTCACAAGGAAAAAATGATTCGTTTGAGATTAAAAAAGCTGTAGTTTAGAAAGGCAAAAATAGGGGAACTTTGATGTAAATGAGAATGTGATCTGAGAGGGATGTTCAAGGCAAGTGGAGAAAGTGAAGATGGTTTGATTGTATGATCATTCAGTATTTTTGGGCAGGCAGGAAATTAAAAAATGACAGTTCTTTGCAGTATGGATAACATCTTTTTGATGTGTGTCTCCTATGTTGTTTCTTCTGCTGGAGGGTGAAACTTTTGAAAGCAGCAAACAACTGTTTTAGCAACTTGATGTTTATGTTAATAAAATATTCAGCATCCAACTTCTAAAAACATTTTCATAAATCATAATAACCGAATGCTTCTCTGCACAAAATCTGATTCTATTCCCCAAATGGAAATTCTGAGAATTACCTTTACTGCTGAGAAGAAGTATAAAATATGTTCCATGGCAGCGATCAGAGCTCCCTGCAGCATGTACAACTATCTGAGGAACTGGAAGGGACAGTGTATGGCAGAAGCCCATCTCCAGAATTAATCTTGTTCTGTATTGTATGTGCAAGTTCGATCACATCCAGCCATCCGAAGGCCTCATGGTACAGTGAATGCTTTATACAGACAAGGTATACAATTCAGACAGTGTTTGCTATTCAAATCCCACGTAATGGAAGTCAAAAGAAACTTGGTGTGCTCATTTACTTGTCATTGAATTGTATGTATTTGTATATAGTGTGACATGTGAAACACTGGGATATAAACACATATAGATGGACATGTGAAAAACAGGGAAATACTTTTTTTTTCTTCTTTTTTTCCCCAAATTCATTAACTGCGAGCAGTGACAGGTAGCAAGTACTAACGTGAAGTTTCTAATGTTACTCATCAATGAGTTTGATTATGCAATGGAACTGAATATTCCCAAGAAAATAGTCTTTGCTTTATAAACAGAAATTTCAGCTCTAATGTATTTCCAGTGAATTGGGTACTTCTGCAAGAGCCATGCAACCGTTTCCATCCAGAGCAGGGAGGAGCCTCTTTTGCTGTATTATCTACCATTCTGGTAGTTCTCCTACCATCTTCAGTTCACAGCACTATGCTGAGAAAGAGCAGTAAGTTTGATAATAACTTTTTAATGGAACAACTGTCCCACAGGTGCATCCCATGCTGAAGATCCGGGTGACTGAAGGGGGATAAGGGTTAGTATGGAGTTACAGCACGGGACATGGTTCTTTCCTGATCTCGGCATAAGTCTTCTGTGTAGTGTCAGCTAAATCTTTAAATCTCTCTCTATCTGTATAAGGATAAAGTAAGGTAGTGTTTTGTATTTGAAGTGTTGAAATAATACAAAGCTTAACTCCTAAGATTTGTAAGGTATACGAATATAAAACATGATAAAATGTTGCATGATAAATGCAGGCTGCTGTTCTTATTGAAGTAGAATGGCTTAAAAGAAAATGGTGGTTATTCAGATGATGTGACTTGTACACTTGTGGTATAGTGCCTATCTTGAGTTAAAGGCACTGTAACATCATTAGTTAAACAATTTAATAACCTGGACAGGTTAGAGGAAAGGTCCAGGAGGAGTCTCATGATATTCAATGGAGGCGAATGCAAAGTTCTGCTACTGGGATGGACTAACTCCCTGCAGCAGGGTAGGATGTGTGTTTGAAGTTCTTTTATGGTTTCTTAAAATTGCTTTTAGACTCTACTGCATAGACTACTGATTTTTTGGTGACAGGGAAATAGTTTGATTTCTGCTGCAGATGGGGCACATGGCATTAATGCTCCTGCAAAGTTACAGATTTTACCAAATACTTCATTTATGTGTTGGGAATACTTACCTCTTTTTGTAGTCGTATGCAAAGCAAGTCTCTTACAAGAGATTATTTAAAACATTTCTCATTAGGCACAGTGTTTTTACAGCCGTAAGCTTTCTAGTTATAGTCAACTCTTCAGTCTCTCTCCATTGTCATCAGAGCTGGTTTGTAAGATGGTATTCTGTTCTAAACACTGAAGGATTATTACTACAGTTAGGACAAGAATTTACATATGGAATCTGCTCAGAAGCTGCTATTTAAGTAGAATCGCAGCTGTGTAACTCTCATGTACAATAGGTAAGTTCAATATTAACATGATAATATCAAATTGTAATTTTCTATGTTAACATTATCACCCTGGATAATCTTAAAAATAGGTTATTAAAAATCAAGTACTAATTTTGCCTTTTATTCAGTCAATATTGATCTGATGGATCCAGGATTCAATAGGCTCTAGAAATGCTACGTGGTCATACTCCCAGCACAAGGTGAGTTTTAACTGACTTGAAGACACAGTTATGAAAACGAAGGTGAGCCAAGCACCTTCCTTCATCTCCAAATTGTCGCTTTTTGCTCCATGTACTGTGAAGGTACTTACCAATTGAGGACCCTTGTGTCACCCTGACTTCCACAGCCCTCCTTTCTACACCTTACTCCATCTTAAGGAGCTTACAGCACACTAGATGCTATTAGAGATTACATTTCTGCCATCCCGCACCTCCAGCCCTAATCTTCATGCCACTCTTGGCTGATATCTACTGGTAACTGTGTTGTAATTACCTTTTTTGAGAACTTGCTCAAATTTTAAGAGACATTTTGAAGAGGTTTCATGTTGCTCTCTAAAAGGAAATAATGCAAAATTCTCAGGAGATTTAGAAAGCTCTGTTCTAGGACTTTTTTGGTGATTTTTTTTGTGTGTGTGTGACTTCGCCAAAAATCCATGTGTTCTTTAAGAAGCATTTAGAGAATTAATGATTCAAATAATGCACTTAGAGGCTGGGTTTGTTTGGTTTTTTTTTCATTTGTTTATGTCATCTGGTTCATTGAGAGGTGAATAAACATTACATGTGTTTACCACTCAGGATAGGAAATTAGAATTTTTTATTAGTCAAAGTTGTTAGAAACATAAACCACGTTTGTATTGTTGTACATGGGAGAAAAGCCATTTTATAAGTGTGTATGGATTATTGAATCAAATTGAAAACATTTACTAGAGCTATTGGAATTAAAATCAATTTAGAAACCTCTTTGGGGAAAATGTGTTGCATTGATGGTGAATCCACACTGATAACTGCCTTGGAAAATCCTTTCTTGCAAAATTAACTTAAACAGGAAAATTGAAATGGGAGGTAAGTAAAGAAGTGAGCCAGGCTACCAAATTTGAATGCAGATCTGCATCTGCTTGGGGGACGCCAGGAGATTTTTCTAGGGATTTGGTTTCTTCCTCTTGCACTTAAATTCTGTAATTATTCTATTTGAAGCTTGGGATTTTTTTGCAAAATCATCTCTCATTATATCGCCTATATGGAGTCTGTAGTAAGACTTTTGAGTCAATTTTCAGAATTACAGGGACTTTTGAAAATGGAAGCAAGATACAAAGAGGAGCTCAGGCATGTTGACAATCAGTATAATGATCTTTGATGCTAAGGATCCCCATGGGTGATATTCCCTTATTAAACAGGTTTCCACTGCAATGTGTGGGAAGCACGTGGCATCTGGAAACAGATTTCACAGTAGGCAGGCCGCCAAGTGGGGGATTGCCATTACTAGGCAGTAGGAACATGAAATTTAGAGGGGATGTGATGTGCTATGTCTCTATCAGAGCTAGATGCCTTCTTACAGCCATGGGTTGGGCACTTTGTTTTGACTGAATGAATATAAAAGTTCTGAAGCTGTGCTTGAGGAGGGAAAGCAAAAGTGGACTCTGCTCAGGGGGCTGTTTAATGCCAGGTAAGGAATTACCCTGCTTGCACCAGCAGAGTAGAGGGTGTTGCCTGGCAGTGCTTTCTTGGTCGTAGAAGGTCTGAGTTTGATCCTCTCAGGATCGGGATGGCAAAAAGCTTAAGTGTCCCATTTTAACTGTCTGACTACTAATTAAAAGGAGTGCAGTGGCTCCGGGACCATTCATGTATATGAGATTGGGCCTCTGGCAAAGTCACATCTATTTCCTGGTTTTTTTAAACTCTAATGAGAGAGTGGAGTCAGTCTAACTATCTAAAGGAAAACCTTTGCATCCCCAGAAGCAAAACTCTAGTCATACTAAGATCAAACAGGAGGCACCTAGTTAGTTTAAAAGCCTTTGGGGATAAACAGCCTTTAAACAAGGTTATGTTTTGTCATTTTCAGTTTTCATCATAGGTGCCTAATGCTACCTAAGTCGTGTTTTGGATTTCTTAGACCTCATGTGAATCTAATCTTTGGACTAATCATTGCTAAATTTGAGAGTGGGATGGAGGTTTCTGGTTGATGTGAAAGTTGCAATTTTGCTGCTATGTAGAAATCTCGATGCAGATTTTACAGGTTTATTTCCAGATTGGAACTTCAGTTTAAATTAGTAAGTGAACAATGATGGCTGATTTTTTTATTGGTTTTAAAATTATTGTTATTATTTAGCTTTTTATTTTACATTATGACAACAACATTTAAAGCATCATCACTATAATGAGGCATTTCAAATTGTCAGATTGGTATAGGTTCATTTATTTTTCTGATTACATAGCTAAGATTCATGGAATCCAGCAAAATTCAAATTTGATCTAAAGAGTAGGGCACAGTCAGGAGCTTATTTCATTGACGGGGAGTGGATTTGCTTTGTTTCCTTACAGTAGTTATGAGTTTTTCAATAATTTATAGATCAAGTAACAGCAACATTAATTGATACACTAATTGAGTCCACATGCCTGCCTTTAACAAATCTCTTTTGTGAAGTGGTTACTGACAATATTAATTGCACATCTTTTGAGTCTTGATATAAGTTATGAATTCATTCTCAAGTTGAAAGAGGGTGGGAAAATCATTAATTTTGGCATTGTGCAGCTATAATTAACAAGAGTTATCCAATAACCTATCATAAATTAGAGAGCTCATGGATTCTATTTTAAATACCACGTTCAACCAAAGGGGGGTCTATGGTTGTGTTAATTGAAGCATGCTTTGGGGGTGATGGATGTTGTCTCTTGTTGCGGTTAAAATGTTTACTGTTCTTTTTAATTGAGAGACAACGGCTGCCTAAGTTAAGGTTGGAGCTCTTGTTACTTTGCTGCTCCTCAGTAGAGGAATCAATAATCTGTTGAGTGTTAAGAATAACATTTCCTGAGAGCTTCTGTTATGTTATCATTTCTCAATGTTTTAACAGTCGTCAAAGCATTTCAGTTGAAACTAGTAATTAGGAGCTTAATGCAATGCATGTTCCACAGAGGATTTGATTCATGTAACAGTCATTAAATACAGGTGGGTGTTACTGTGCTCCAAGGCTGGCTGTACATTAGGAAATCTGTTGGTAGCTGGCAGTGAGGATCACCTATGCATCCAGTTCAGCCTGTGCTGTACATTGTTTCTGGCTTCATCCACTTACACTATTAAACTATATCTGAGATTTGATTGAAATATGGAGAAAGTGAGGGGCTGGGGCTGGTAAGGAGGTAGAACTTCCAAACAGGCAAATAAATTAATTTTCAGTGAAACTTTTTTTCCACTTGCCGTCATTGAAAAGGCTCCCAGCAAAATTTGTATTAGGACCTTTGTAAATGAAAAGTTTTCTTTAGAGAGTTCAGGGAAGAAAATTCTGTCATGTAATGAATGTAACTGAGCAGGAGTGACCTAATTCATCTAGATTAGTAGCTAAAATGCCTCTAGAGGTTTGGATTAGTGGAAGTTTCCTAATATGGCTCACGTAGATATATTCTACAGGGACAAGTATGTTGATGATGATAATGTTTTTATATCATTCTTCATCCAAAGATATTTGCTTGCCTAATAAACATTAGTGAATGACATTTCTGTCAGCATGTTGCATTATGTGCATTTGACCATTTCTACTTTTCTGAAACATTTTACCTTTTCCATTGACATTATGGGAAATTCTGCAAGTAATAATAAAATACCTCTAACCTGTACTTTACAGTGAGTAACACTTTGATGTATCAGCTGTATTGTTAAATGCTCCCATTTTGCTGAAGGGAAATCAAAGATAAGTAAATCTGGAAAATGAGGCTTGATCCCAGCAATCTTGGAAGCATTAAACTGCTCACCAATTTTCCCTGAAATAAACAGATAACACTTAGCATTAATGTCATATACACGTTGTTGCAGTGTATACTTTTTCATATTACTAGAGAAAATTCCTTAAAACTTATCTAATCTTATATAATTTATGGAAAGTAATGAGTTTTTATGACCTGTGTACATATAGAGGAAATGTAAATTAATTTCAAAGGTGGTTAGATCTTTGCATCAAAAGCCAGCACTGATCTCTCAATTACTTTCCTAAGATCACACCACAAATCAGGGCAGAGCTTGATATGTAATGAGGGTCCCGTTTATTATTTTGTGCTCTAACCAATGTTTTTCTCTCTCAGTAATGATATCACAGTAATTTCATTAGTCAACTTGTGAAGAAAAAAGCATGGAGCAACATACAAGTTCAAGGAAACATGCAGGTTTTGCTTTGTGTATTTAGGCAGCCAAAACCAGAAGTGTTTAGCTAAATATCTTAGTAAACTAGTCACAAAAACTTCAGGTGAAAAATAACTGTGTCCTTAATCTTTAATGTCATACACCTTTTGAACACTGATCACTTACTGGTAAGAAAAACTTGCCCACAAAATTGGTAGCCTTTTGAAATATTCTGTGGCTGAATTTGTAAGCCCTTCGTTCATGCCTTATGGCATATTCCTCTTTAAGAGCTCAAAGAAATATATAGTAAATTTGGCCAAGTAATAGGCTCAGCCTCCCTGTGATAAATATGTCAGGCCCAGACATTCACTGTGCTCCTCAGGAGTAAAGAAAAGATGTGGCTGTGATTCTTGTAGATGATGTGCTCTAGCTATATAATCAATATTCACATTATTGGCCATCCAGAATAAAGGTAATACAATATGTAATGTATTTGGGTTGTCTGACGGCACGGTGGATGAATGTGTTTAAGTATAACATTGCTCTTGGAAATGAATTCCTCTTAGAGATAAATGTGTCCTCAGAAATAATTACATATTGTTTGTATTATTTTTAACTAAACATTGTTATATATAATAACTAGTGTCAGTGTAAAGACAGGAAAAAATGCATTTCACTGCTTTTACAGTTGGTTGGTTTTGCAGATGAGACAATATACTTAGTTTGTTTAGCTAAATAATGTGTTTGTGTGGGTCTTTTGTATGAAAACAAAGAGCCGAATAAAAAGCAAAATAATTTTTTCAGTTTTTTAAACTAGGCCAATTCTTAGTGAAATCACGGGTAGGTGTATTATATGCACTTAATTTAATTTTTTTTTTTTTTAACAATTCTTTCCAAGTGTATTTTAATGCAAGTGTCAGATGATCAGATCTTAACGTATATCTATGGATTTTGAACAGGCATAGTGAGTATGAAAAAGAATCAAAGTCCCCTGCAATGTGAGCAGCGAGAAAGAGGAATTTTTTTTAGAAACTAGCAACCGATGCCAAAGACAACTGAATGCTTTTGGTTTTGCAGGAAAGGAGAAATCAGAGTAGCTTTGCTCTCCCAGGAATATCCCCCAAAAGATGTGTGTAAAATCCTGGAGTCCTGCATGAAATAGGTTTTGGATACAAAGGAAGATGTGTCTCTCTGGAGGGTGACAGTGGAGGAGGCCCTGACAGAGCCAGGTAGCGAATGTGGAGACATTGCCAAGGGTCAGACTGGCTTCTGTAAGTGGGTTCTGGCCCCTGTGAAATTGTGGGAAACCTGCATCCTGAGAGCAGAGTGGTTGTGTACAATAATGGTATGAAAACCACCAAGGGTAGTCCTCATGCATGTATCTTGAGATCCAAAGATGATCCATTTTCTAAACTGTTCTGAAAGAAAGCAAGTCTTCCCTGCTTGAATCTGTGTATCCTCTGTGAATAGAAACTGTACATGAATCCAAGCCGTAAGGAGCAAATACTTTAATGCTCATTGACATCTTTCCTTCTACTGGTAACGGTAGTGAGGCCAAAGCTAATATCCCAGCATTGAACTAACCTGAGTTTGGAGAAGGCCATCTTTCAGACTGTTGCTGTCTGTACAACCATGTGGAGGCACTCTTGACGTCTTACAAGCCACACTTTTCTACTTTGACCCTCCCTGAACGGCCAGTGCCTCTCCCCCACAACCACTCTCCATAGATGAGGATCAGTGGAGTTGACTCACTTCTGATTTAGACACAGTGTTTATTCTGTTCTTGTTGCCCAGGCTGAAACACCAAACAATAGGGGTTATCACTTATTTGCAAGCAGGTGAGTTTACACACTTTATTTACTATAGTACTGTTGGCTTTTCCCAATTCCTTTTATTTATGCTGTTGTGCAGCGCAGGAGGGCAGTTGCCAACAGAATATCCATTATTATTCTGACAAGAACAGAGTAGCTTTCACTTCCATTTCTTGGAGACAGCATTACTCATTGCTGCAAACCAGCAATAAAAATAGGAGAAGTAGGGCAAATTATCATTTGGCTGCTGAGTTCTGAAACTGCCCTTCCTTGCTCCAAGTAGATCGTTTGAAGTGGAGGTGCAAATAGTGTATGGTCTCTCTGGGCTTTGTGTCTGCTTTGTGATGCTTGCATTAGGGAAGAAAACAAGTTGTTGCTCCATCAACACAAAAGTCAGTATGTGTGGAACCAAAGACGTTAAGGTGATCATGTTTCCAGGATCTTCCATTAGAGGTAATTGAATCTGGTGGGCTACAGGGCCCTGGGGATTCAGCCTCTCCTGGCCTGATACAAGGCTGCTGCAGTTTGGTGTATCCAGATCCAGGCAGCAGCAAGGCTGAGCGTGTATTCCCGATAGGCGTCTATACGCACACTGCAAACAGCCATACATACCACCCTACACAGAGCAGAGCTTTTACCAGCCCCCACATAATCAGAAACAGCACCTATATACACATGAACAACACGGATGGCTCAGTCCTGTTCCTGCCCTCTGGCTGATCAGGTATGAAGTTTGCTAGTGGACGCACTCCCCCCCGCCCCCCGCCCAGTTTTCTCCATAGATGATGTTAGAAATTCAGTTTGTCCAGTAGCTGTCCCTCCCAACATCAGTCTTCTCCAGTTTCTGGCACCTGAACCTATGGGCCCCTCAGGATTTCAGCTTCTTGCTTCAGTGGCTGGCACTCAGACATCTCCTCCTACTTGTCGGCCAGTCTGACTTGAAGTTCACTAGTGCTCCTATGCCGGCTCAGAATGGGGAGCGTGCCTACAGTGAAGTCCTGACCCAGCAATACGGACTGATCTTAAGGAGAAAGGAGACTTCAAGTCACGCGCGTATTCCTGGGTTGCGGGTCAGTGTTTTGGGAGGCTGCTATGTGGCTGTGTACCACAGGCAAGCCTCTGAGCTTCCCTGATTTGTCTTAGCTGTGAAGGGGATGATGTCTTGTGAGGGATTCCTGGGACAGCATTGTGTCCTCCTACCTTACCCATAACGGACCTCAATGAATGCAGCTGGGGAAGGTGGGAGATCCTCCTGGCAGTGGTTTCAGTGGTGGTAGGATGTCCTGCTTTGGGAGAGCTCTGCGAAGTCATCCAAAAGCACAGAAAGCTCTAGCCTTGACTTCATAAATATTAACATTTCACAGCAGTCTCTTCTACAAATGATGGGAGGAGCAGCTTTCTCTGGGTTCAGCTTGCTTTTAATGTCTACCCCATTTTAACTACTAGCAAATGTTGAACAGCTAATCTGTGATCTATAATTACACCTCTGATTCTTTTAGTTTAGTTAGAGGAGAAATTGTATAGTGAAAAGGATGATTCAAGGAATGAAATGAAATTAAGCATACTAAGTCTTTTGAGGTTAGCTATTAATTTAATTTTTAAATATGAAATTGCCATGGAAGTAATAAGAGGGTAATATTCGCATGTCACAATAATGTGGACTAGCATGCTGATAACTAGGTGGAAGGCAAAAACAGCAGTAGTAGTTGACTGAATTAATCTTTTTTTTTTATACCTTGTATTGCCTGTATGAGTTATACATTGAACTCAAATGTGCAAAGTCACAGAAACTGAATTAAATGCATCAGGGAAATTGGGTGTACTCTGTACTTGGGCACGGCTTAAGTTTAATATTGATATGGTTGCCTATATGTGTTTAGTGTTTGCTATATTTACTAGTGTAGGGATGTTTATGGATCGCAGTTCTTTAAAAAAATGCATAGACTCTGAAGTGTCTCTTTAAAATTAATGTGTTGCCCTTCTCAGTAAAACTGGATGTGGAAGAACATGGCCTCTACTGTTGTGAGCATGTCACAAAGATGGCAATGCTAGAGAGACACTGAAGATCAAAATGAAAGCTACCTACAGAGTTCTTTATCTGTCTCACCTATTTTCTTTCTCTTTGCTAGACTATAACTAAAGCAATGTGTTATATCTCTACTTTTATATTTAATTGCATTAAAGAAATGCTGGGGCTATAAGGTTCAGCACTAAAATTCTAAGGAAGCACAGACTCAGAGTTGCCTCTGTAAGCCTAATTTAATATCCCTTCAGGATATATGTTTTCATACAGTTTTTAATGAGCTGAGCTCATATTGCTATTTCCTGGAGACCTTTGCCCTGTTTGGTGAATGGAAGGACAGTGGTCAGGGAATGTGCTCCATTTGGTGCTGCTTTCTATGCTTGACAGTCAAGATGGAGCTGCCTGCTTTGTTTGCGCGATACCCCAACCCGAACGTGAATACACGAATATTGATGGAAGCACCAGAAGATCTAAATTCTTTACATCTTAGAAAAATTCTTTTCATTGTTCTTCTTCTTAAAAAAAAAAAAAAAAGTCTAACAACAGGTGGGGATTTTGGTTTGGGGTTTTTTGGGGGTTTTTTTAGGTGTTTTTTTTTTTTTTTTAAAAGGGTTTTAATGGGTTTTAAAAAGGAGGTTGAAAAAACTTTGCAACAGGTAGGGATTTTGGTTTGGGGTTTTTTTTAGGGTGTTTTTTTTTTTTTTAGAAAGGATTTGAATGGTTTTAAGAAGGCAGTCTGATAAATAGCTTTTGCAAAAGGTCACATCATAGAGACATGAAAGGAACTGGAAGAATAAAATAGTCACAATATCCAAGCTGACAGTGGTGCTTCAGTAAAGTACTCAGGTAGATGTAAAAAGGAAGACAGATTGGCTCACATGAGAATTAAATAAGGCCATAGAAACTGTAGGCATTCAGGAATTACTCTTGGATATTTTTTCAACAAAATGAGCAGATATGTTAACACAGGAACTTTTTGGTAGAGAAATACTGTTTTCAACTAAGGCTTCATTAAGGAAACTTCCTCAGATGCAAGATAATATTTCAGAAAGAGAAGCTTTGTTTGAAAGGAGTTGGGGATCCCTCCCATTCACAGGAACGGGAGAAGAGCTTGACCCTCATGCTGGTTGTGTGGCATGATTTTGGGGGGAAGTCCCATAGCTCTGGTGATTACCCTGGGCCACTTTGGCATATGTATGTGTCTCACCATTTTCTTCATCCTTTCTTCCTTCTTTGTTTGCTTTTGCAGCTCCCTTTTCCTTTTGGAGAATATCAGAACAGGAAAAATCTGAATATTTTGAATGTGGATCCTATTTTTGAGCAAGCTTTAACTGGAAGAAGGGAACACTAAGTTTAAAACTAATAGTCTGGATGAGTGGAAGTCAGTGCAGGGCTTCAGAGGGGTGCAGCAGAGCAGTATTCAGGAGAGATTATTTTGGCAGCACTTTCTGAACTAATAAGAGGAACAAGTGGTGAGAAGAAACTGAGATCGCAGCAGTTGTGAAGAAGTCAGTTAAGATACGGATGCTTAACATGGCCACAGGGTTAGAACAGAGGGGGATGAACAGGCTTGCATGATATTAAGAGGAGGTTTAGTAGAGGCTATCTAACTCTATTTAAAATGATGGAAAGGCCCGTACTTTGCAGCTCATCTGTATGTGCATATGTTAATGAGGTCCAGGATAATGCAGGTTTATCTTCTTTCTCTTTAGGCCAAGTCCTTCCCTACCAGGCAAGTGTAGGTAATCCCACTACCTGCTAGACTACTTACTTCAACGAAACAAACACTACTTGGGTGTTCAAAAATAGCTTGAAAGGAGTTGTAACAACCTGAAAGTCTGCTTTAATGCTAATTTGTAGGTTCATGGGTGGTTTTTTTTCATATAGAGATATTTAAGAGAGCAACAAGGATCCTGGGGTCAGATCTTGTGAAAGCAGTGAACCTTCATTGTGTTTAAAAACATTTGGTATGTTATATTAATTTCATTATTCATTCATTTTAAATTATCTCATAACCATTTTCAGGGACATGGTCATTTCAGCAAATAAAGATAAAGTAAATATATATATCCCATATATTTGAAAACCTAGTAAACTCTATGCAGTAATTCCTTAATTCAGTAATTCCTCATATTCTATTCAATGCATAAACTGCCAATATACTGAAAAGATTATGAATATCACAGAGGAGGTTTGGTGGTGGGTTTTTTTTTTTTTAATTTTGTGTTCTTAAAACAAAAGGTAATTAAAAAAAAAAAAGATTTTGAGGGAAGATTTGAATGCTTTTCATAATGAAGCAATCAATGCAAATTTAAAGGTGCAATAAGAACTTCTATAAACATACTATGAAAAGGTATTTCCTGTTGCCTGATGATCATCTGTTAAGATAGACAAATATAAGAATGTCACTGTTAACAGTAACCCTGACTTGATGACTTTTTGTTACTGGAGTCTAATTTTATACTAAGACTTTGGCAATGGAGGAAATTTGAAGCCTTGTAATTTTGAAAAGCAACTGTAGGAGTTGTTTTTCACCTTTTACTCAAAGTTCAGCTTCCAGGAAAGTCACATCAACGTTTAATCCATTTTTGAATATTTCATAATGAGAAAGCTCATTTGTGTAAGAACAAATGCAACTCCATCTTTTGTAGTGAAATACCAGACTCATGGCAACACTTCTGTATTAGCTTGAAGTCAATGGTGGCAGCCTTTCTTTTCTTCTGTAATGACACCCACAGTCTCTTTCAGATTGTGGGGTCTGAGACCGCAGGGCCTGTTGGTAACACAAGGCAAAACGCAGTATTTCATCTCCACCAGTTTAACCATTTAAGGTCTAACAAAGTGTGGAATAAACTTGTGAATGAGGTTCTGTGTGGCTGGAGTTCAAAAGACGAAGAAGTTTCTCTTCTTCCTGAGAAACTCTCATTTAGAGCTGTTGGCAAACACCTTTGTGCAGAATTATCAAAGAGGACTTTTATGTTTTATTAAAAAATATTAAATTTGTATGCTGCATATTAGACATTGGTTTTCCACTACTGAATTGCAGGGGAATGTGCTAGTTAGAGATAGAGGGGGGGAAAGATACCAAAGGTATCTCTTAGTGTGTTTTTTCAGAAGTGTGAAGATATCTTGAAAAATGTAACTTGAAACTCATGTGAATTTACTGACCATCAGATGAACTCAGTGAGGTCAGTATTATATATTCTGTCCTTTCTTCATGCTCCTTTCTATACAGCGTATCTCCAGCAGATAAGTCTAAACCATTACAACATCATCTTTTGCTAATGCCCTATAACCTCTGCAGGGCAGATTTTGTCATTTCTGTTACCACACTAATTACATCCAAACACAAGTCTTTTTTTTTTTTTTTTTTTTTTTTTCCCCAAACCGGAAATTGTTTGGAGGAGACTGAATTCTCTAAGGTCAGTAATGAAATTTCCATTTGAAGTAACCTAGTTCAAAGGGAAAAATTTCCCCTTTAGGTTTAGACCAAAGGTTCTAAAAGCCTGAGATGTGAAAATAAATAGGCACTAGATATAAATACCTTTCAAATTATGTCTCTTTAGACTTGCTGAAATGTGTGGTTAAGCCTCTTTCTTGCTGCTTTAAAATATTCAAGGTTATTGGCCTGCATTAAACTCAAAACCCTTTAAATACCTTTTTTTAACCAACTTATTCAGAACTGACAAGCTGAAAGATTTAGAAATGGGGGTCTGTGAGTGGAGAGGGGGAACAGATTTGAGAAATGTAACTGGGTATTTTCTCTTAAAAATTTTTTTAAATATTTTTATACACAAAAGAGAATTATTTTAATTGCCAATAGTAGGTGTATAATGCAACCAATTCCTTATTGCCAATACTGCTTATGTAAGCTGAGCATCCCTGGAATATGGGTATTAAGTCAGCCAGACTTTCATGTCTAGAAAACATTAATATGCTTATGCTGGTATGACCAAGGCAAAATATTCAGAATACATCACCTTTCAAAGTTCCTTTGCCAGCATTTAGAGTGGGATTTTCATTTGATCTGTTGTGTATGATGGGCACTGAGGTCTGAGATTTCATAGTGAATATGTTTTTACTCATCAGAATTTCATTTACTTAGAGATGTTAACTTACTAGTTTATGCACCTCAAGCCTAATAGTAGTATTAAGTTAATTCTAAGTCACATTTGTTCAGGGGAACACTTTTTTTCATGAAAATTTCAACTTTGAATCTGGAATTCAACCATTAGATGAGAGAGTTTGGAGTCCTGCGAGAACAGCCTTGTCCCAGTGTACGCACAGCTGGGTCAGCTCTTGCCAATGGCGGTGACAGTATTCCTCCAAATGATGATGTTTCATGTACCAATTTAGAAAGGGAACCAGATCACAGCCTGATGCGAAGGCTGGCAGTGAATCCCAACAGTCATTATATTAAGCTGAAGCACTAGATTCATTGTATGATCGGAGGTAGGTCTTTATGCTCCCTTTTTTTAAAAACCTTGTTACATGTAAGCAGTATTAAAGATGGCAAGATTGTGCCAAAAGCGTTGAATAACTCTGAGTATATCAAGCCATTGTATCCTGCAGATTTTTATTTCATATGTCAGATGGAGGTGTGGCTAAAGCTTCATATGACTCTTCTTTAATGTACTTAACCTTTGGACCAAAAGCATTTTTATTCATGTAGTTGGTAAGTATAAAAGGAGATTGGAGCAGCATGCCATTGCAAAACTCTGCAAATGCTATAATCATGGTATTAACCTACTTCAAAGCCTTAGAAGCACACTTACTTTGTGAGGGTAGTAAGAATGTTTTCATCACTCCAAGTTCACTGACAAATTTTGAAACCAAATCATGTTCCTTTTATTTGTGTCTTGAAGTGGAAGGCTACAGTGGAAATGATTGTTCCATCTTACATTCCACTTAGAAGAATAAGAATTTCTCATGCAGGCACAGAAAATGTGTAAGAAGGTTTGTATTTATTGCTGCTGTGCGTAGATGCAGAGATTTTCCTAGCACCCGGAATGTTGTTTTAGGAAAAGGAATGAACGACTTGGTATATCCCAAAATAATTTGCCAGTCAACTTGGGATTGCAGCTTACAACAGTTTATAGTCATTGCAAGTGGAGCCCTTTCAGCTCTTTAAGCACAAGAAGCAAGTATAAAAGGCAATGCTCATGTGCACCATGTACGGTTTTCATGGTTACAATACCAGAAGATTCCATGTGTCTAAAACTAACCTGGTTCTTTAGTTAGAGACCCCCGTACAGAAATTTTAAGTATGGTCAGGTTTGTACCCAGGTGTACGTATCCTGATGCCTCTTTCCAGTTCTTATCTCCTGCAACTGAAATTCAGCTTTCCAGATTTGCTAGCATGATTTTGGGAGTACTGTCGTATGTGAACAGCCCTGTTAACATATGATGTTATGTTCAGAGGAAGTCACATGGAGCAACTGATTCATTAAGGGCTGAGTTGACCCCAAAATGGAGCCTTCAAGGAAAGAAGACTACGAAGGGGGAAGGAATAGAGGAACAGGATTGCTCTAAATAGAGGAAATGATCTAGAAATGCAGCTTTTTCAGAAGGTATTAAACAAAATAGTAACCTTTAGAAATGGTTTCATGTCTTATTTATCGTTTAAGGATCAACTTTTGTGTTCTCTTTACTCTTTATTTTCCACATTAGCAAAGATAACTAGTGCAGGTTTATACAGAGATGATTACTGGAACTCCAGGGAATCGGGATGTCACAGGGAAAGGATCCATTGTGCAAGGGCAGGGGCGGCATCACCAGCGGGAGCACAGGGAACTTCTTTGTTGAAAAAGTACTTCCATGACAGCAAAGCCATCAGCCACTGTCTGGAAGAGCAGACAACCAGCAATACCGGGGAAGTGAAGAAATGCAGACATTAAATATCATTACTGAGGGCCATCCAAAACTTGTGTTTAAGACCTGTCCTGATATTAATCCAGAGTCACAGTTTGTTGCAGGCATCTAATTACTCCTTCTGTACTCCTGCTCTCCCATGAGTTTTCTCCTGTATTGCCCCTCAAAAGTGTCAAGGATAAACACCTGTGGCTGGCACCAATCTCATACTGCCTCTCAGGCCTTGCATGATTGCAGTGCAGGTCTGCAGCTGCTTTCCTGCTCAGTATCTCATATGGTAGATGCTGCTAGTTGGGTTGACCGGTTATCCATGGACCAGCTGCTCCTAGGGTTTGTGCCACAGAGTGGGACACAGACCAGGCGGTTGTCTCACCTGGCAAAGCTCTTGGCTGAAAGCAGCCCTGCTAGAAGGCATGGCTCACTTGCAGTCCAGCTGCAGGGCTCAGTAGTTGACACAGGAAAGGTGTGTAGTCTCTACCATTCTTGGCTATTGCTATTAATCTGGTTTGTTAATTTTCACTAGCCATCGTGCCTGAACCTGCCCCATAGAAGTCAGTACATGGTCATGGCGCTGCATCTCTGGTATGCCTTGTCTCCTTAAAAAGAGAAGAAGGTGGAAGCCATTTCTAGATAAATGATCTCTGTTTTCTTTCCAGTTAATTTTTAGTGAGA
Source organism: Aptenodytes forsteri (assembly GCF_000699145.1). NCBI lineage: Eukaryota > Metazoa > Chordata > Aves > Sphenisciformes > Spheniscidae > Aptenodytes > Aptenodytes forsteri. The sequence continues at coordinate 10,839,909 of NW_008796165.1, read as the reverse complement.
AGAAGCAACAGCCAGTTTTCTAGATTTAACCCCACTCATAATAGCGAGTTCACAACAACAGTGAAGAAGGGAAAATTCACGCCTTTACAGCTAAACATTTTGTTCTGAACTGTATTTTAATTACAAAATGTCACTTCATGATAAATGAAACCACCTTCTTCTAGCTGGTTTCAATTAAGTTTTGTTTTAAAAAGGAAGAATAGGTTTTAATAAGGCTCAAAATACATAAAAATATTTCGTTTTGATTTTAGTGGAACAAAGAGGATTTCAGTATTGAATAACTTGAAGTTATCTTGGCTGTGTGCCTTGGTTTCTTGCTGTCCAGGTTGCTCCTTTTACTGGCCAGGGTCACCACTGGCTCCAGTGGGTGTTACCTTTCCAGACACTGAAGTGCTGCATCCCAGATGCTAGCAGAAAAAGTCAAACCAGCCTTGTGTTTACGGTTCCTCCGTGCTTAGAGGTTTTTATGGAAATACGTACACAAACATGGACTCACTTTATGATTAAGGGTTTTGCCTTAAAGGAAGAAGCTGTTTCCAGGAACTCCTGAAATTCCAACAGAAGGATTACTATTTTGTCTTAAAAATGAAGTTGAGCCTTTATCCTCTAATACATCCTCCTCAGAGATTCATCCAGAGCTAAGAAAGTTAATGAAAGCCATGTAGGTGATAACTTTAGATGCATAGGAAAGTGAAGTATTGAGAGCTTTCTTGCTTAGGGTTCTCTGTGAGCAGCAGCACCCAGTTTGAATCACCAGGAGGTGACTGTCATAACATCAGTGGAAGAGCAGCTTGGACTTTGTTCTCAGTGGCTTGAACGTGTGCACTGAAAAACAATTGCAGCTTCCTCTGGGAATGAGTTACTTACCGATATAGCAGCGTAGGTCAGCTTGGGCAGGGATACGCTGACACAGCTTAGGGTTCTCTGTGAGCAGCAGCACCCAGTTTGAATCACCAGGAGGTGACTGTCATAACATCAGTGGAAGAGCAGCTTGGACTTTGTTCTCAGTGGCTTTAACGTGTGCACTGAAAAACAATTGCAGCTTCCTCTGGGAATGAGTTACTTACCGATATAGCAGCGTAGGTCAGCTTGGGCAGGGATACGCTGACATGTTTTTCAGGTAGTATTCTTGACAGCTTCCATTTGTTTTTCCAGTTAAGTGGAAAATCTAACCTGCAAATTGGAAACATTTAGTGAGATAGTGAAATAGATGCGTTTTAAATAAGTAAAAACCTGCCTGAAAAGAGCAGGAGTCTTTACTCTTCACCTCTCTCGGGTAAGTTTGGGCTTGAAAGATAAAGGTCTCTGCTGATAGTTAGATCTTACTGTGGTGAATAAACATCATGCTGTAAATTAACAATTTTAAATTGGCTGTTGAGGTAGTGGATTCATCAGAAGACAGTTTACTAAATATATTCTGTCTGGATCCTATCTGAAGTGCTGTATTAAGCTCCAGGCTGAAGTACCTTTGAGATTTCATGTAAGCAAGAAACCTACCACAAAATGTTTACACTCTTGTGGGAAACTAAGAAGAGAGAATTATTTTTTCTAGTTTGTTAGAGCTTTCCCATTTAAGACAGATTTGCTGGGGACTCTGCTTTGGAACTAATGCAAAAGTTTTGCACATTTAATGTGGTGGGCTGAGCTCTCAGTTGTTCCAAAATAGATCTGCTGAAATCAGTGCAGACAATTTTCCCAGAAGTCACCAAACCAAGACAATATTTTAAATTTTATCTCCTGTTAGCTGAAACCAGACTTCTACAGTATGGAAATATGTTTTCCTAGAATATACATTTTGAAATGGACTGTTTGTATTTTTGTATATTTTTAAGACTGTAAGATAAAATTGTTTTCAAGATTAGATCTGCTGAAATCAGTGCAGACAATTTTCCCAGAAGTCACCAAACCAAGACAATATTTTAAATTTTATCTCCTGTTAGCTGAAACCAGACTTCTACAGTATGGAAATATGTTTTCCTAGAATATACATTTTGAAATGGACTGTTTGTATTTTTGTATATTTTTAAGACTGTAAGATAAAATTGTTTTTCAAGATTGGCCATTCCATCCTAATTAGGACTAGCTGAAATAACAAAGGATTGTTAGCATCGTGGAAAAACAGAAGTCAGAACCATTTTATGTTAGTGCTGATACGCCTGGTTTGTTTATTATTCTTGTTTTTATCAATTACAGTTTTCTTTCCAAATATAAGTGACCACTAAATTGAGATCCATAAGGTTTTGCTGGAGTAGAAAAGTGGATAATTACAGAAAATAAATAATAATGTTTGTTTTTAAACTGTTTTATTGAAATATAAGCATCATAGGAAACTAAGGTGTGCCCATTATAAAATAGGCTGTGGTACAGCAAGAAATACTGGGATGCTCGTGGGTTTATTAGTTTCCTCATGAAACTTTTTTATTTTTGTGTTTTGGGAAGTAAAATATGTTTCTTGAAGCCATTACAGATGTATCATTGTTTTCTTCATTATGTGAACAAATTATTTAATATCCCGTGTTCATTTTCGAAAGTTCCTGTAGAAAGTAAAATATTATGTCAATGTTACTGTTGGCACACAGCAGGCATTTTTCTGTAACGCTTTTTTAATTCAAGCTACGCACACTCGCATGGAGGATTTTGGAGGTGACCAGTTCCAGTGCAGGTGTTGGCTGAGATGGTCGCAGTACCCTTAGGCAAGATGATAAGATGTGCTTGTTGATGTTGCTGCCTATGAAGCTATTTATGGATTTACAGTTCAAAACAAGCATTTAAACATTACTAGGAAATTCAGAGGCAACCAATTTTCATAACAATCAGGAATGAAGTAACTTAAAAATAGTTATGAGCAGCCTCTGTTCATTAGTGTGTGAGGGGTCTTGCGGAGTTGCTGAGGGCAGGGGACATGGCAGTGATTTCAGGGAATCGATGGCCCAGGTGTCTGTCCATGGCATGACATTTAGATAACAGAAAATTTGAAAAAAATAGCACTATCCTCAAGATGAAGGCTTTTTTTTTCCCCCACTCAACTAGACAACAAACCCACAAAATGCTGCAATGTAGACAAAGCCTCAGATTGGCTAAAAGCCTTAAATTCCACTTACAGCTGGCTGCTGAGCACTGCATCAGCCACGTCCAGGCTCTTAATGGAGCACTCTGCTAAGGGAATGTGATTTTTCTCTCTAAGATACTGAAATAAAGCTGGTTCTCTAGGAAAGAGACATTTTAAATATCTTGTTGTTGTGAAGGTATTTTGGTCCCCAGCTGTAGGAATAAACATATATGACTCCAGGTTTGCTGCTTGCCAAATTGTGCAAAATACTTTGAGGAAAATAAATAAATATCAGTGATTTTTTTCTAGTTATCTTTTAAATGTAAATAAACACACCTTTCAATGCAAGGTCTGCCTAGTTTTCATAATGGTCAACATAATATGGGTTGTATACGTGGCAATTTAACGCTGTGGAAAACCTTATTGCAGTAAGAGAGATGTGGCAAACCCCACAGCAGAGTGCGCTGGAAGAGGAGCAGGTAAGTATTTAACACCGAGTAGCTGCTAAGCATGCAGAGGCTTTATTTTCTTTGTTAGTGAAAAAGGCAGAGAGGTTATGGAGTTAAATTGGAATTTCTCTAAAATTTTCATTTTCAGAGAAACAGAATGAAATTGCTACTGAGAAGAACGGAAAAGCTGCTTCAGAAATCAAGCTGCTATTAGACTCAGTGCTTTGTAAATACTGCTTGCTCTGTGTTGGTGCAAGTTCGTCACTGTCATGTAACATGCCCATATTCACTAAAATAAACCTTTATTTCTCTTTTAGACCCATTTTTTCCCTCAGTTTCTGATAAAGACATACATCCTACTGTAACATGTAAAAGGCTGTAAATATTTTCATCTCCTGCAGGTAAAGTATGCAGTGTGACATAATTAAAATATGAAAATATTCACTGTATTTCTTAACCGTTTTTTTCCCTTCATTTGGCAGCACGTTGTCAGGACATTCCTAATGAATCCAGTCTGCAGCACGGCAACAGAAGCTGATCTCTTTCTAGTTTCCCTTTATGAGTTAACAAAGAGAGAGAGAAGTAGGAAAAGTGTGTCAGTGGCATCGGAGAAAATGACAGGCGGCTTCAGGGGCAGGTGTTGCATCTGCACAGCTCTGAAGGTGTCAGTGTGCCTTAAAACACACTTTGGACTCTGCTTGTAGGAAATTGAGAATTCTGCCCGAGGCACATAAAAAGGAAATTTGGGTTTGAACAACTTTTGTAAAAATAACTTTGGCAGAAAATCCTCTTTTTTTCTTTTTTTTTTTTTCTCCCCAAAAGGCACACAGAAATCACTTCAGCCTTGTTTTCTGAGGTTTCTTTTTTATTTTTCTTCCACTTCTATTCAGCTGTGTGGCAGATTTAGGCTATATCATGCTTGCGTTTTATGGAAGTTCTGACAGTTTCATATTTATGACTTGTCTTCCCTTGAGGAAAACTGTCATGCTGAATTGAAATTAGACATACTAGGTGGTCTGTAATTTTAGGTATTTCCTTAAACTATTTACAAATATTATTGGAGCATATCAAGCACTTTTAGTGGTGCATTTTTCCTGAACTGAGTGCTTGCTTTGAAAACACCTGCTTAAATTTGTCACTTTATACATAACATCCCCTGTATGCCAAGTTACCATTGTAGTCCAAATACACCCAAATGGGAATTTTTTCACCAGTGTTGGAGGTCTAATCACAGTGAGAGAAGCAGGAGTGCCACCCTGCTTCTAAGATGTGCTACAGCCCACCGGAGTAAAGGAGCTAGGGGCTGCACCTGCGGAAAGCTGCTCCGCTCCCTCGCTGCCCTGGCTTGAAGCCGGGATGGTTGGTAACCTTCTCTTTTTCACTGTTATTTTTTGCTTTATAATTTTTTACGCTGAGGGTGGTGAAACACTGGCACAGGTTGCCCAGAGAGGTGGTGGATGCCCCATCCCTGGAAACGTTCAAGGTCAGGTTGGATGGGGCTCTGAGCAACCTGATCTAGTTGAAGATGTCCCTGCCCATGGCGGGGGGGTTGGACTAGGTGACCTTTAAAGGTCCCTTCCAACCCAAATTATTCTGTGATACTGTGACTGGCTGTTTATTGGCAGGAGTTTGTGTTTACAAAATGAGTGTGAGGCTAGTTATATATTTATTCTTGACGGAATTAGCAGCTTGCTGAAGAGGAATAGCCGTACAAGATTTTAACCTTTGTCAGGACAACCACTTTGCATCATGGCTGCGTGTTGGTTGGGTCAGCATCTTTATTAGAAGTCCAGAAAATAAGTAAATACATGTGACTGTTCAGGATTTGTAAAACTTTGGTTTTCTTGAACTATTTTTATAGTCTGAATTTAAATCAAAATTTTTCTTTTCAAATTGGATTTAGTGGGATATTCCTGAAAAAGCTCCATTCTTCCTCACCTCCCCATCAAAACTGGCAGCCCAGAAGTGACTTTGGGAGTATGGGAATTGCAGTATTTGCAAATACACAGGCAGAAGAGTTCTCTAGTACAGCTGTTAGTCTTTATGGGTTTACCTTCATAATTAATTAACCATAACTCTAAATGAAAAACTGTTTAGGGGTGTTTTTTTTTCCTTAGGTGGCCTGAAAGACAGTATTTCAAGTAAATTGTCTTTCCGTGTCTTCCTAGTTTAATTTGTTTCACTTTAATTACTGCTCTTTGGCATCATTACAGTCTTGTTTCCATTTCTGTCTAAATACAATGTTTCTGCAATGCTCTTCCAGAGGTTGCAGGTAAAGAGCAATACCAGTGATGCAGAATAGAAAATGATAATGCATATGCAGTCGCACAAGGATGAGAGACAATGCTTAGTGCAGTTCATGGAAAAGAGCCGAAGTTTAACTTTTATGAATTACTAGAAGAACGATAAAGTAGTGACCAGTAAACACAAAGAAACACAGGAGGGGTGAACATTCAGATGCCACTGTGAAAAACAACACACTGTGATAATGTATTGGTAAGCCAAGAACATTCCAGTTGATGGTAATAAAGTGAGCTTCAACAGCTTTCCATCTTTGCATGCTTCGCATGCAGGATATAGGCAAGTATTTTTCCATTAATTTTTTTTTACTGAAAAATTAAAATACTGCTTTTTCCCTTCCCTTTCTGTAGAATGGAAATGGCAGATGAGTAGGCTGCTAATGTTGGGTCTAACCTGATACATTTAAGAAGTATTTTTGAGAACCCGCTTTACAAGAAGCTAGTAATGCTGATGTACATTTTGAGTTTTCCATTGCTGGAGATATTTATGGCATGTTTGAACACAAAATTGTAGAGATGCTGTACACATCTATAAATACTGTCTGTGGAGATGAAGCTCTGTCTTTTTTTATCCTATATCTCAAAGTATTGTACAAACTTTAAAACTAAAGTATTTTTGAGAACCCGCTTTACAAGAAGCTAGTAATGCTGATGTACATTTTGAGTTTTCCATTGCTGGAGATATTTATGGCATGTTTGAACACAAAATTGTAGAGATGCTGTACACATCTATAAATACTGTCTGTGGAGATGAAGCTCTGTCTTTTTTTATCCTATATCTCAAAGTATTGTACAAACTTTAAAACAAAATAAAGACAAGATTCACAGAATACTGCCTAGAAATCATGGGTGCACTCTGCCTATTGTGAACAGTGCTTTTTAAAATTTTATTTTAGAGCTACTTTTTAAAAATGAACCTGCATACATCAGTATGGGCAATGAATGCAAAAATAATAAAGCAATCAGCCACCACAGAAATGCTGCCACCTCTCAAGAAACGACAGCAATTTACCATATACCGCAGCGCAATACAGTATCATCCCTCATTTTAATATTTGATTTCAAAGGTTCATGTTTCTGATATTTATGACAGATGTAAATCTTAGAAATCCAGAGATGTAAAGTTATGGACTCGGTGCCCAGAGTTAGGCTTTTGTGCTTCTTTGCTACTAAATAACATCAGAGTTAAAGGAAAAAAGATTCTTCTGACTGACTGTGAGTCTTCCCAGATGTGAATGTCTTCAGGTGGTTTCTCTGATGATGTTACCAAGTTCTGTGTTTTATCCTGTATATCAGTGGAGGGTAGATACACTATATTGATTTTACAGAAGAAAATGCTGGTTTTCTGTATTAAATGATACCAACAAAACTACTTTCTTGTAAAGCATTTTATCCTCTGCAGAGGCATCACTCTCGGGTTTTTGTGTGTTGCTGGCTTGAAGCGTTTCAGGACTAGAGGAGTTGTATCTGTTTCTATGGAAGGACTCGCCGCCAATGGGTCTGAAAGAAGCAAGGTTTTCGTTGACTTTCCAATCTCCAACATGACTTAAAAGCTGAATTTTACTTCACTGTCACTCAGCTTCACTTTGGTGAAAAATTCAAAGCTGGATGTAAGCCCCTTAGGTGACAGTTTCAGCCCGATGCTGCCGCTCTGAGCGGTGCCATATCAGGTTTTGTCACTGAACAGGCGCAAGAGCGAAACGCTCAGGGTGTTGAGTTCCACATCCCATTAGTACTTCTTCTTTATCAACACTGTATCAGAGTATTAGTTGTAACGGATATAATTTTAATTGCAAAACCATTTTATGTGAGCCATCAGACAATGATGGTAGAAATCCTCAGCCTAGTTAAGTGATGTTCTAGCAGTGTTACCTGCAAAGTTGTGAGCGCTTTACTTGGAGCTGAAATGACTTGTAGCTGAATAAAAAAGACAAACATCTGCTTCTCAAAAATTATATTAAACTATTCAAAATTAAGAAAGATCTGCCCTTTTGTTTACTGGGGGACGTTTACCTGGATTTCACTGTGCCTTTGTTGGTAAGAGCTGAATGCTTAATTTGTATTTTTTAATTATTTCCCCATGCTATGTTTTGCCTTGTCTGTTTTTGGTTTTGTTTTTTTTTAAATAAGGAGTAGGCTTGTCTGTAGCAAGTGAGCAATTTGTATAGTAGATTAGACATTAAAACGTTTCAATTGGGCTGGGTTGGTTGCTGCTGAAACTCAAAGTGCAGGAATGGATTAAGATCAGACAAAGCTGTGTAAAGTTGGCCGTCAGCTATACTCAGACTTTTGATGGGGGATGTCAATTATACTCTGCTGTGGCTCTCTTAGTTAGTTAATCTATGGAGTGAAATTGAACCTGGCTACCTGGGTGGCTGTTTGTCTTTCTTCTTGATTGAGAAAAAGGTGCTAATGGCACCGAACAGCAAGTACCAGTGTAGAGGGAAAAGTCTCAGACTGGGGGAGATAGGAGATTCTGCTGACAGCCTTTGGGAGATGGGGAGTGATCGAAGTACCAGCCCTCCCTCACCTCTGCTGCTCTGCGAGGGGAATGGTGGAAGTTTAAAAAAGAATAAGAAAAATAATAGAATGGCAAATTAAAATACCTTTGATTAAAAAAACCAAAACAACACCCAAAAAACAAAGCTGAGTTGTAACATTCTCGTGTGACTGCAATTAATAAACAAACATATACATGTGAAGTACTTGGAAAAGAAAGTGAATATGAAGTAATTATTGAATATTATTTGTAACTTAAATTCAACTTCACCTTTGTTTTTGTGTATGTTTTGAGAATGAGGATATGATTCTCCAGAAGATTTTCAGGTTTTAATTTTGCTTTCCAGTGTGCTGTAAAAATTATCCTTGAAACATTTGTTCCCAAAGCAGATCTTGAAAATGAGTTGTTTTGGCTGTCTGTTGTCCAGGTTATGGACTGACCAGGTTTGTCAGCGAAAGAGGACATGAGTAATTCTGTGTTAGCCGAGTCTTGCTTTCTCTTATGTGGATTATTTAACACATAATGATGAGATTGAGCTGGTGTTGCAACTTTTCTCTCAGTGGGGACCTTCATTTGAATCTTTCCCCTCTTTCTGGCTTCCAGTCTTCATAGAAGCTATGAGAACTCGACCTCTTCCATATTCCATTAAATTTGCTTGCAATTAGTTGGTAGTTTGAAGCATTTTAACGAGAGACAAAAGTTTGGTCATCATGTCTCTTTAGGAAACAAGCTTAAAAAAATGTAAGGATGGGTAAGTGATGACTAAGACAGGAAAAAAAACCCCAATTAAATCTTTTGCCTTTTAAACTGCCAACTTAATAGAGGAAATATGGTATTGATGGTGCTCGATGAGACCCCCAGCCATAGCCATGTATTTCTCCTCCACAGGAGCATAACGAAGGTCTTAGGTTAGAAGACAAACCACAATGACATTACTGAAAGCTACTCCAGGGAACTTTCCTATACATAGGGCAAAATATATAACTATATATTTACTTATACATATAACTATATATTTACATTTGAGTCAGCACTGTGCCTGGGAAAATCATGGTGAATAATGGCTATTAAGAAAATAAAGTGAAAAATATCGTACTTCTTTTGGCTCAGCTGAATCCTATGCAGTTCAGTGAGATAGTACTCAGCTTGGGTATGTTTTTCACCTGAAAGAAACACAGCAAACTGATGCCAAGGAATAGAAAGAATATCTCTAGAATTGATGACTCCAAAGAATGGTTGCAGGAGAAAGGCTGAAGATGAAAGCTGTAAACTTTTTGACTCAGTCATGGATGATATTAAGTTTGCAGTCTTCAAATAAAAATATCTTGGCTTTATAGGTTCTTCTAGGAATTTATACTTTAGACTATTTATACTATAGACTTTTATAATTTAGACTTCCTGGCAGCTGGGGGCGGGCGGGAATTACAAGTGCTTCCATTTATCCTTTAAAAACATTAGCTTAAAAATCTAAATGATAGTAGAAAATTAATTTTATTATAATTTTATAGAGTTAGGGGTCTTGAAAGTCCTTGAGAAATCACAGAGGTAAGATCTGGACTGTGCCAGGCATACGTTTGCCTAAGTTGCTCTTATAAAAACTTTAATGAAGAAGGATATTATCAGTGGGTAGGTGTTCCTGTGGTCCACGTGCAGGACAGAAAGTTTTCCTTAATCTTTGCCCTGTAAATTTAGCTGATTTCTTCTTATCTTTTCCCACCATACAGAGAAAAATTAATTGCCTGCCCCTTAATGCTGACAATATCATAGTATGTCTGGAGAATGGAATAAATAAATAAACAAATTGCAAAAGTTCTATAATGCCATTATGCTACAGAGAAGTGTAGTCAAAAAGATAGTAGATAGGGAAAGACACGAGAAGTTGGATAAAATTAGGGTGGTTAGTGCAGAGAGGTGGCAAAGATAAATCAGATGCTTCACACTAATAGATCAAACAAGAAGTAAAACCTGAAGAGTAGTAAATTTACGTTAAAAAAAAAAAAAGAAATATCTGCCCCATGGAACTCACCGCTGCAAGATACAAATGCTGAAAAATTTCTTTTTAAATAATGGACACTTATTCTGAATACCTGGATCCTTTTTTTTTTTTTTTGTCCCCCCCCCCCCCCCCCCGAACAAAATCCTGTCCAGTCACATCCAGAGGAGACTTTCTGAGAATGGATTTTGCAAATCTATTGACTGGATTGAAAGACAAAAGACTTATGTGTTAGCCAGTGAGGCACGGAGTCAGAGATAGGACAGCTGTAAATGTTTACCTACTGTGCCTCATTTAAATGTTAAATATTACTCTCTGAATCAGTAGGCGTGTGGGAAAAGGTCACCTCTGCCTTTTCACATTGTGGGTAGGCTGACTGCGCAGGAACAGGGATGAGTGCAGGCAGCAAAGATTGTGGTCAAAGGATAAAAGTTCATGATGAGAAACAGAAGTCTGTGGTTAAGTTGGATCCTTCGGCCATGGGTGAGAAGCTCAGTCTAGCGCTCTGCAGCGCTGGTGGGTAGGTTCTCATCCTTCCCACTCCTGCTCCGTGATCCTCCCCTTGAGCATTTGTGCAAGGGGAGGAGGCAACCAGAGGCAGCACAGGGTTGATGTTTTTCCAAGTGCTACTTCCATGTTACAAGTTGTTTTAAATCAGAAGGTGCCGGTACCTGGGTAGGAGCTTCTGCGGTTGTTACAGAAGTCATTAGACTTCCATCTATTTGAAAAAATAGGGTAGAGTACTTTAGTGCTTCCACACCTTAAAGCAAACACGTGTGACTTTTTTGAAATGTCTCATTACCGTTCTCTTCTCCTTCACCATCATTTTCATTAGCCAGCATTGTTGGAGTGAAGCTCTCAAATGCTGAGGTCTGATTTCAGCACATGGAGCTGCTGCTCGCTTTGCACGTAATGACAGGAGGCTGCGGGAGAGCATTGAAGGGAGCCTCAGAAATCAGAGGGACGTTGTAGAGGCGCGTTAGGACTTTCAGTAGTTATCCTCATTATTCAATAGCTCCACACAGAATCATTAGTAATAAGCTGTCCTGAAAATCCTATTTGTCAACAGAGATGTGCCAAACAGGTAAACTAGCACATTAAAGTGCCTGCTGGTGTGTGCAGGATTTCCTCATGGCTGCCGGACAAGTGTATGCTTTAGTGTGCACAAGAAAGCATTTGAATGTAAGAAATAGTAAAAGTCAGTTGTCCATCTTTAGTGTTTGTTCTCTGATTTTGCTGTAGTATTCAAAAGATGACGTTGTAGAGGATAATAATGACATGTCTAGCCTTGTGAGGAGATGCCCTTGTACAAATGAGTGCATTTTTCTACTGCTTTTTTAAGTCTGAGGAATTTTGACAGCACTAACACAAACAGTATTAGAGTCTGCTTTGTTCTTCTAGTGTGATGGTGCATTTATTTAAGATTCAGTGTTCATCATTTTAATTATAGGTAAGCTGAGAAGGTGGTGATTAGGAAAAGATTATGTAAAGGTTTAGGCTGCAGCTTCTGACTCGGTTTCAAGGTAGAAGAGCTTAATTTCTGCAAGCTATTTTAGCAAAAGCCCCAAATTGAGTAATTCTTATGTGACAGGCCAGCCTGGAGAGGGTGCCACCACCCTGGTACTTCTCTGGGCCACAATTAGAAAAAAAATGGGCTAATACTGTCTTGTAGGCTGAGCTAGAACAACACACGTAGTGCTGAGTTTGGGGCTGTCGTAGTTACTGAGACCTCTGTAAGCTTGAAAAGCATAGCTTTAGTGATTGACACTTGACTGTACAGAGGCATCACGATCTACTGCTCTTTCTAAATGAAGCTCATTTGTCTTCCTACATCAAGAACCTAAAACTTCCTGTTTCATGAGATCGTGGGTTTGGAAGGAACTTTGAGTCCAGCCCCTCACAGAGATAATTATGCAAAATATTATGTAGCAGTTTATTGTATTCTGTTTCTTCAGTGTCACGTTGCTGTTTCCAGTTACCTTCTGTATATGCTAGGCGAGGCTGTGAGCGACCAGCACGGTTGAACGTCAGGCAGATGACTTTCCAGCTGCAATGTAGTTGCTGGTTTTTTTTCCTTTAGCTTCTTTCTTTGCTCTCCTGATCCCAACTGTATGTCACTACGGTAGATGTTGTTCTGCTCAAGCCTGTAGCTGATTTTTCAGATTTGTATCACCATATCATCTTCCAGAGCTCTCTTCCCTTATTTCCCCTATAAATCTAATAAGCCTCAGAGGAAGATACCTGAGCGAATAATTTGTATTGCCTTGTTTCCATGTGTCCACTACTCCTGGGAAAGACAGCTTTAGAAGCTCCTTGTTCCAGCTATCGCCACCACCCTTGCAATTGCTAGCATAAATGTTAGATATCCAAAGTACATTGACATGCTCCTTATGTAAGGCCATTCCTGGTGTTTGTCTCCTTCATGTGTGTAATTAGACACCAGCTTTATCCTCTTCCACCTGGGTGTTGACAAAAGGGAAAAAAGCAAAGAAAGTTCTCTTAGTTTCCTCTCCTGTGTTAGGCTCTGTGGTCAATATTCAATATTTAGCCATCATGAAGCAAATAAATTTCTAAAATTTGTTTAAGTATTGCATACATCTTGGTTCTCTGCAAATCTTTCCTTTTTTTATCTGGAGAAAACGCGAGCTAACCTGACCAGGTTGTACAGAGCTCTTAGTGGTGCATGCATCTAACTTCAGTGGAAGGTGAAGCAATTGGTCAATGTGAAGTTAACAGCTTAAAAGATCTGTTTTCCTTCCACACCTGCCTCTAATTTACATGCCAATTGAGGAAAAGCAAGTCTAAATGTAAATAAATATTCTGTTTCTGTTTTTCGTTTCTTCCTGGAACAGGCAGACAGGAGATAGCAGGCATCTTTGTCATACAGATTGAGGAAAAAACAACTGGTTTTGTAGCACATTACTTGAAATTTACAAAGACACTGGTCTGATTGTCTTTTAAATGAGCAAACAGAAGATGACCATATTTAGGGGGGTTGTTATAGTAATGTTTTTGTTAATGGGGGTTTTGGATTGATTTGATGGCACACATGGCTTAAATGTTCCAATCTCAAAGTCCCTGTTTGCCCTGAAAAAAATTTTGGAAGGCTGATGTGAAATACTCGTATCTGAGATCCAGGAGAAGATGTTCACATCTACAGTTGTTTTACTCGAGTAGATTTGTAACGGAAAGCAGGTGACTTTTGGGTACTCATGGGTGAAAAGGTGACTAGTTCTTAGGAGTGGCAACCTGGAGAGCCGCAACCGTTCGCAGCAGCTGAAAATCCTGCGCTAATGTGAGCTGCAGCAGGTGCTCTCCTCCTTCCCTGCCCTGAAGGCAGGACATGCTGTGCAGAGAAGGCTGCTGGCAGATAGGCAACAGGGGAGGCAATTGGAAGAAGGCTTAAATTAAACTCAATCAGGCACGGCAGCCCTGAGCTGAAGGGCCAGATTCTGTGCTCGGATACATGCACTTAACTTCTATTTCTGTCTGTAGGGTTTGAGAAAACAATGTTGGCATCAAAAATGTGAGCAGAAAGCCTTCTTTTCATCCCTCCCGCGTTTAATTTTTGACAGGATTTTTTCCCCTCTTCTTCTATATCCACTGTTTCTTTTCTCTTTGAAGACTTTTTCACTGAATTTAAAATCTCAAGACTTGAACCATATGTAGACATAATTATGTCTCTTCATATTTACTTAATCTTATTACTTGTTATCCATGCAATATTAGCGATGACACATTTTCCTGGGCAGGGTTCGAAGTCATGTATTTTCATAAAGGAAGGGAAAAAAGGATGAATATTTTGAAAAGAATAACTTTCCTTATTTCAATAAAAGTAGGCAGGTGCTGTGTTTAACATGTTAACCCCTGTTCTATGAATTTGTTTTAGAGCCCTTCTGTCTCGAGATGGTAAAAGACTGGGAGGGAATTAAGGAGACCGAAGAAAGTCCCTTGACATTTTTATGTGCTGAAATAACGGGCAGGCAATCTTGCTTTATACAATGCTGTCTTCCTGTGTAGAACAATTAGTGTTAATATGGTAATGATAATTGTTTCTGTAAATTATTCTTAATTAACTATTTATGTAATAAGACACTTAGGGATCTGTATTTAACAATTTTGAGGGTATTTTTCCCCTGCTAATTGGTTTCCCTATATATTTCTTTCCTGTGCTAGCGACTGTCTTCTGTTCGGTATTAACTGTGTGACATCCAGGCTTAAAATTTGGTATAGATGATCCATAATTAATGCAAAATGGTGCATAATGGATCAATTATCATGTAGTATCTGGTTTCCTTCTTTCTTCTATTTTGTAATTGCTGATTTTTCAGTGAAGTAATCAAGCTCTAATACAGATCCCAGCTTGTGGGGCCACCAATCCTACCTGGTATTGTCACCCCACAGTTTTCAGCAGGTAACAATATGCCCCTCTGCCTTTCAGAGGTTAAACTTTTTATTCTGTGCCAGATGTGGCAGTGCCTCTTTGGGCGTCTTCTGTATCCAGCTAGCACTGTGGAGTCAAAAGTAGAAAGGGGAAAAGTGTTTAAAACAAAAGCTTCTGGGCAGTCAGTTTCCACTGGTATTCATAAGCAGGGAAGAGAATAACAACCATATGAGCTCCTGCCTCATTTGATGTTGCTTAATATATTTCAAAGGGGTATTGAAACAAGGTAAGGGAGAGGGAAGAGCTTCCTATGTCATGTGCTCTTTAATTAGCTCCTCTTGTCCTGGTTTGGACTTTTTTTCATCTTGAAAATGTCGCCTGCTGCCCTGCTTTTTCCTCATTGTTTTTTTACTTGCGTATGCGTGAAGCATATACCAATATTTTATGTACATAATTAGTCTAGGTTTCTGTATACTGCCTAATATAAAGTGCACATTCTCCTTTTTACTGTGGTTTACGTTTATTGCACTCACTACATTGTTTTATGTGCACAGTGTGCTTATTGAATGTGCGGTGTAGTTGGAGAGATGTTATATTCCATTCTTAGCATCATTAGTGCTGTTTTCCTAACTGATTTTCATCAAGCTATAGTTTAATTCACTTCATTATTTTGCAAAGCAGTTCGTATCAGTTGGATTTCCTTTCTGTTGCTTTTAAAACTACCAGTGGCTCAAAACAGTGAGAACCTAAGTATTTTTAGCTTTGTTTTTCTTTTTTTGACGTGTTCTGAGCATCCTAAGATTTCTGTAATACAGCCAATCAGTTAAGCCAAATACTGATAGCTTTACGAGTTAATTAGCACCTCAGTTCATCAGCAGTCACACTCAAATTAATACTGGAGTAAGCATATCAGAATCTCAGCTTCCATTTGCATTTAGTGAAGGTGATTTTGCAAGATGTTAATTTGTATTGTGTGCAGAATGTATTTAATTTTCAGTGCTCTTATTTTTTGACCTATTTAACTTCAGGGTCTAAAGTCTTACAGGAATTGGCTTGTTTCAGCTTGTGTAAAGAATATGAAAAATTCAGTCAATTGCTAGGATTTATTCTGATTAAGCAACACTGACTAATATTTCTCTACTCATTCACTTGGAAGGTAGGTATTTCTTTGACTATTTTGGTTTCTTTTTAAGTATATGCAGCTTAGGGCTCTTGATGTAAATAAAAGTAACTACATGACTAAAATAGGAAAAATAACTGTAGCCTAATCAAACCTTAATTGTCTGGATTAGTAAGACCTACAATAATTAAGATACTTTGCAGAAGTAATCAGCTATTCATATTCAATCCATTGCATCCTTAGATTTTCACTACATAGGCTTTTCTTTCAAAGACTGAAAGAAATGGTGGAAAGAAATATTTACACTGATGGTGAGCTCTGGTATATATGAGAACAAATAATTGGAATTTCAGAGACTCGGTATTTTGGGAAGAGTACAGATAATTACTATTTATTGTTGTCCCCTCAGCTGCAGCACATCAAGAAAAAGTAGCTAATATAAATTACTCTTCCTTTAGAGATGATTACTGTGGGAACACTTCATCGAGAGAGGTCTGCACTGCTGCAGAAGACTGTATCCAAATGCTGTCGATGAGCAGGAAGCCAGAAGCTCTGCAGTGGTTCTTCCTCTGCAGACTCAGAGGAGGAAAGTCCTTTGAGTTGCAAGTCTAATTTTACACCACTGCAGCGATGCTTAGGGCTGAATGCGGTGGAAATACATCAGTACTGCTCTGCTAGCTATATATCCCTAATCTAAGCAAGCAGTTATTCCTAATACTATTATATGGATTTGGAGTATATTAAAAGCGGAAATCAGGACCATGTCTCTCACGAACACTGCTCGTGTCTGTGTTTTGGTTTTTAGGAGTATTCTTCAGGCAGTTTAGCATATATAGTGTATATATACTGTACCATCATGTCTTCCATTGGTTTTCTTGGGGTAGAGCAGAAGTAGAGGAAATCTGAGTTTAGCCTGTTTACGGTAAGCACACTAGGTAGAATAGATTGGCTACCTGCTGGAATATAGATTTTATCAAAATTTATTGAACAGGGTACCGGTAAATGTTTCTTTCTTTTAATCAAGGTTGATTAAATTACAATCAGAAAGATGCCCCTGCTCCCTTAGGCACATCACAACGTTGTTATCATCTCAAATTCATCCAGCCTTTCAAGAGAGGGTTTTATTAGCTCTTCCTAATCCCCAAATAATTACTCTAGACAAAGAGCTATTTGTAGAGAACATCATGTCTAAGGAAAAGGGATTCACAAGAAATCACAGGCCCTAATAAATTCTCTGGTGCTCTGTGACATGAGTTTCCCTGGTTGTCCTTGATCTTAAATCTCAACTGGGTCACGCTGCTGAGCAGCTGCTAGGGGAATGGTACCTCAGTCGACAGAGGTGCCTCCTCCTTGGGGTCATGGGGTTGAAATTTCACTCTCAGTACTTAAGCCTTGTGTTTGAAAAGGAGCAACAACTTTTTGAACAGACTGGTAAAAGGGAGTGGAGACTTCTCTTAAGAGTATACATTTGCCCTTAAGCAAACTGCAAAGCATGGTTGCACGGCCTCCAGAAGTCATTTTGCGACCTGCATATAACAAGATGTGGAAGTGTGTCTCGTATCGTGTACGTAGGGACTGAACGTTGCAATGCAAATTTTAAGGCATGTGGTCCCCCATCTCCTCACTCCATTGATGGAGTCCAGACTACGCCAGCTCCCACGCCCCTTCTGTATCGCATGGGGAGAGCCAAATCTCTGAGGCTGAGGTTCAGAAGAGCCCATAGATAGACCAAGACAGGAGTCTGACATTCTGCCCTGCTCTACATCTTAGGTACCTGGCACCAGGCTGCGCAGCTACATTTGCCTCTAATTAAGACAAGAGTCCTGAATCCTCCTGGGATTTGCACCCTTTCTTTGGGCATAGAGCAAGGGTTCCTCCTTTCTTTTAAATACTGGCACCGCAGGAAAAGGGGATGATTTTGATGATTGGTGCTGCTGCCCTTTTATAAAATAGCTTTATGATTACAGGAGTAGGAAGTAAGAAACCCAGCAGGATCATTAATTCTTTAAAATTTCCACGTTTTTTGTTACAGCTACCTCTGAAAAAGGTTCCTAGTTTCTGGGCTTACTATATTTCAGAAATCAGCAATATTTCTGGGGAGTTATATGGCAGTGACAGTAAAAAAAAATCAAATCCAAAACAAACCTAGACTATTTCATATACTTTGAAGTCATTTATTTACTCGCTAATACAGTGCTCACTAACACCCAGATTATCTGCTGACACCTATTCCTGTTTTAAGGGAAAATGCCTTTACTACTGCAAACAGAGAAATTAATCATAAGTAGCTTGTTCTACAAAACACACTCCTAGTGATGGGGAAGGTCTGATTCCCTAAGGGACTACTTAGCTTCCACTGGTGCAATTAGATTAATGTAGGAGGAATTTTGATTTATTTCCAGAGATGAGTATATGTTTCTAGGTCAGTAACTCTATTTAGAACAAAAGATCTTAAGGTTTTTCTAAAATAAATCCAAATGTAGTGTTAAGTGTACTCTCCATTTGAATTTCAGTTTAGTCTTCATCTGATTTTTGGGGGGTTTAGTCTTTATCTGATATTTTGGGGGGGGGCTTTTCTTGAGAAGTGGCATGAGTCCAAAAGTGTTAAAGTTCAGAGGTAATAATTGAATTGGGAAAGAGGGGAAGTGGTAATAAAATGGTGATCTTCATTTGCATTGCCAGAGGACTGATGTCAATCACCCTGAACCAGTAACATAAGCCAGGACGGGGGCAGATAGAGAGGCAGGGATGTTTGCTAGCAGTAAAATACTGTCCAAAGCAATAGAAATGAAAGATAACAGTGAAGCATTGAAAGGTAGGATGATATTGAAGAACTGGGTAATAAAACAGCAGATACAGTTCAATGCTGATAATGTATAACGATGCACATCGTGGGAAAAAATAATAATAAATTTATATGCAGAGTGATGGGCTCTCATTTCTCAATTGCCACTTTGGAAAGACATCTGAAAGTTTAGTTCTACAAAACCAAGTGAGCAAGTGTTCACTGTTCTTTTGAGCAGAAGCCACGCGGGGTGGGTGAGAACTGATGGTAGCTGCGTTCAGAGGGAGCCAGGAGGACACTGTTCTTCGTACACTGCATTGCTAAACCATGGGACTCCTTGCCACGTGATGGTTTGGGCAGTAGGTTTGTGTTGGATGCTTAAAGTTCAAGAAGCAGTTGGGCAAGGTCAATGAATTAAAAAATATATCAGAGACCACTGATTTGCAAAGCTGTCCCTTCCAGTCCAGGAGTCCCTGGGGTCTGGGAGGGTGTTTCAGGGTGGTATCACTGTGTGCTTTTCCATCCCACCAAACTTAAGGAACTTTACTGACATGTTCAACACAGGATGCTGATTGCCTTAGCATCCATCTCTAGTCAGTGGATATCCAGAGGGTAATTTATATTTTGGTCACTACTTAGTCTTGAGTGCCATGGTATGGATGTTCTGCTTGAGATAATGCCATGTCCAGGATGGGGGTCCTTCAATGCACTATGATTATTAATAGAGCAGTATGAAATGTGTTCTCAGAGAAATAATTTACTGTATATCACTAGAAAGGTGGATTTTATGAAGCTAGAGCTTGCTGCCTGTCAGATCATGACTCCCTTTCTATGAATCAAAAACAGATTTCTGGATTTGGCCCCTTGTATGCAACCTGAGGAATATATCATAAAGGATGGGAATTTTATCGACTGAAACAAAATTAAATGTGCAATATGTTGCAGTGTGTACTACTAGTTTGGTAATGTGTCTGTTGACAAACTTACTAATAGAATTATTAAAACTTGACCTTTAGAGAAATGAAAAATCAAAGAATTAGTTGAGCCTCTCTTTGAATATTCAGGATGCCATGCAAGACTGAAAATTAATGGGTGTTTCTTGTGGAAAAATATCCTCTGGTGAACTGTTAAATGTAAACTTTGAGAAAGTTACATGTTATCTATGGTAGTTTAAAAAAAAAAAATCTTCTTACCCACTAGATGTTCAGTATAATAAACTTTCCTCTTGATAGCTGAGCTACCCAGGGGAATTTATGGTAAGTGTTGGTTCAAAAAACAACCTCACCCCCTAAAAAAGCCCTGGCTCCTCCTCCTTCCCCAAGAATCCCTCGTTCAGTCCTTGAACACCAAACCGGGACCCAGTCTGTGGCCCACTTTCTGGTGTCTGCTGCCATTTACAACCACTTTTGAATGCAGTTGTGAAGATTTGTGACTGAGCTAATTACCCAACAGTATCTGAATTTACAGCCTGATAGTTAATTATTCTGTGTATGCCATGTACTGTAGTTTACATGTAAGCAGTCATCGGAAAGCAAAATAATCCTCCACAGTAAAATTGAGTATGTTCTGAGGAGTATTCTCTGTTTGCATCTTGGGAGCAGGATGCTCTTCTCTCATGTTTCATCTTCTTGCGGATTTTATAAGGTGACCTGTTATGTATAAATATGGTTTATCCCCATAGCCAATAATGCTTATGCAATTGTAGTCTGAATACTAATCCTGAAATATAGTTTAGGCTTCTTTTATATTCATGACAGATTTTATGAACCCTTTTTGTTGCTGGTGATGTCAGCAATCTCTCTACTGAATTATGGATTAGACATTTAATCAAGGTCTGTGCATTATTATACCAGTCACTTCTTCCAGTTTTTTCCTGAAAAATGAAATTTAAAAAATTTGATTTCCAATGGAATTGAGTGAACACCTGATAAATAAAATTCAGTTGTGCATCTCATACCTCTGTCTAACAACATGCAAATATAAACACAAGGTGTAGGTCCAGCAGGCCTCTCTACTGGAAGCCAAAGAGATTTTCCACATCAGTAAGAAAAATACAAAATTTCATCTTCTTGCGGATTTTATAAGGTGACCTGTTATGTATAAATATGGTTTATCCCCATAGCCAATAATGCTTATGCAATTGTAGTCTGAATACTAATCCTGAAATATAGTTTAGGCTTCTTTTATATTCATGACAGATTTTATGAACCCTTTTTGTTGCTGGTGATGTCAGCAATCTCTCTACTGAATTATGGATTAGACATTTAATCAAGGTCTGTGCATTATTATACCAGTCACTTCTTCCAGTTTTTTCCTGAAAAATGAAATTTAAAAAATTTGATTTCCAATGGAATTGAGTGAACACCTGATAAATAAAATTCAGTTGTGCATCTCATACCTCTGTCTAACAACATGCAAATATAAACACAAGGTGTAGGTCCAGCAGGCCTCTCTACTGGAAGCCAAAGAGATTTTCCACATCAGTAAGAAAGGAATACAAAATTCAGAATCATTTCCACCGACTCTGATGTACTTTTATAGTTTTTCCTGCAGATGTTAGTTTTAAAACATCTGTTTGTCCTGGTGTTTCTTTTCTCAGCATCCTGAATCATAGTTGAGATGTGGCTGCAAGACCAGTTCAGGACCACCAGACTCGCTGGTTTAGCAATTACATCTGTTTTTATTCCACGTTATGTTTTTGTCCAGCTGTCTTAAACCCATTTCTATGAGTTGCTAGGATACATTTCTAAAAGTGGAAACTGTTTACACAGCCTCGATATGAAAAATCTTTGTATTTCACTTACTTCTTGCCAAGGCTTCATTACAAGGCACTGCTGAAGTTTACCAAGCTCTCAAAACTGTCATACAATCCTGTTTCATTTGTTATAATCAGAGAAATCCATAGCTGATTAAATGAATCTTGTTTTGTCTACTTTAACTCCTTTGCTGAGCTTTCTAGCGGCATTATTCAGATGGCTGTTTAGTCATCTGACTGACGTCTCCCTTTTGTACATGCACACGTGCGTCTGCGCTCTCTGCTTTACAAATGCCTAAGATTTGAGATGGTGAAAAGGTGAAATCCGATCACTTGAAACAAAGTCAAACCCACACATTTTCCTAAGGAAAGTATTGAAGTTTTAGGTAAAGAACTTGAAATTTGTGTAAGCAAGGGATGGGTTGAAGAGGCAGTGCAGACCAGCCAAAAGGCAAGTGTCAGAGTTTGCATAATGAGTTCTGCATAGTTTTTAAATGCTACTTGCCAAAATATGATCCCAAGGATCAAGTCTTTCTCATCTTACAACATCTGCTGTAACTTGCCTTGTCTTATACTGTTAGGTTTTCTGAAATATGAAGGTGTTTTTTTAACTATAAAATCTATACAGTAGAAATATTTTTTCAACACCTGAATTTATATTTTGATCTGCTGCTTCAGGCTCACTGTTGATGTTTTTAATATCGAATAGATTTTATCATAGGAGGGTGGCTGAAGAAAGAATTGGCATTTAAATTTTAAATGCATTTTTCTTAAATGGTAGTTCTGAGATTAGTCTTGTTAGCCACCGTTGTTTCTTTCAAACCAGTCCAACAGGCAGTTAAATAACTGTTACGGACATAATCAACAATCAGATTATATTGAATGCCTGCAGACTCCACCAGAAAGGTCTAAGGGAAAACTATTACAGATGAAACAAAACATAGCATTTAAATCCTAGCATGAGAAGCAGCCAGACAAAGGGAACACAGATTGCCGTTTGATTACCCCTGTAGAAGAACATTTAGAAAATTAATATTAGGACATTGGTAATTGAAAGCATTTAAAAGTGTTAATGCCCTCCTTTTATTTTCTTTGATTAAAAAGGTCATTGACAGAACATAGCTGTGTGCGTACGTGGTACCTCGAGCAAATACGGGAGTAATGGCTGTAATGTGCTCAGGTCTTTGCACAGCTCCTGCAGGTGTCAGAGGACTGAACTCTTAAGGGTGGCACACAGCTTCTTAAAATGGTGGCCAGAAACACGCATTTGTATCTAAAAACCTATAAAAGTAGCTGCATGGCTGATGACTTACTGTGTCATCCTCTAATGATTTTTTTCAGGTGCAGCCTTTCTTGATTGTTTAAAGACAAACCGAAGGTTTGTTAATAAACAAAGGTGAAAGACCGTCAAAAGGTTTTAAGTCTTGTGTGTCTTTCTCTGTTGTTCAGGGACAACTTCTTAACTGAAGAAAGGTAAAGCTCTTCCTTCCTCTCTGTCCTGGAAGCAAAGAATCCTATAGATTATAGATGTATGTAAGCTATTCCATATGACCTAGGAGGAGAACCTGCACACGGCCTTTGTGTCTTTTGCATCTTGCTGTGAGCATTGTTCTGAGCAGTGTCTCTTCATTTTACGGTGTCTCTTCATAGTATGGTGCTAGAATGGCATAAAAGAAAACATAGTAAAGCGAAGAATTAGGATCATAATTTTTTGCCTTAGGAATGGTAGTACTATACATTTTTCAGCTGCACCTCCTGGCAGTATATTAGAAGGTGAAATATAGGCTTAGGCAGCATTTACTCGGGGGGGAAAGTTAAAAGATTTTACTTCTGCCAAGCCTAAAGTTTTTAGGATATTTAACAGGGATACGGTTGGTAAAAAGTGGAATCCATCGTGTGGGTACTGATAAAAGCAAGTACTGGTAAAAGCAAGGGGAAATCCACAGGTAATCTGAATGCTGCAGCAGGGTACAGTGGAATGAAGAAAACGGTGATCTTGAAGACATTTTCTTTGCCTGCAACAGCACTGAAAACCATGGAGTTGCTATTTGTTCTTGTCTTTATATGATCAACTAGTCAACAGGTGGCCTGGGTTGGGTGATGAACTTTTCCATCTCCCTGTTATTGCACGAGTGTTACCTGCAGCTCAGAGTCATTCCTGATCTCTCACTGGAAGGGGTTAGATCTTGTTGAGCATGTGGATGATGTAAGTCATTGTATACCCCCCTTTCCTCCTGGTAAACTTTTAATTTTGATGGAAAGACTTTTGTGAGTTGAGGAACTGGGGAAGCCTGGTGTCTTGGGTCTTGATGTTGATCTAAGCTCTAAGGAAAGACAAGCTCACAGCGTGGCCTTTCCTCAGCAAATCCATTAATAGGGACTCTCTCCTCTATTCAGACGCCTATTTTCCCCTGACCGGTAAAGTGAAAAATTCATAATATAGATGAGACCTGACTGAAATTGGCCCGAAGGTTCAAGTGTTAATGCAGGGAAGAATGGGCATGAGAGGTGAGGATGGGGGTTTCCATTGCTTTCCACATTCCCACATACACCCATGGAGTGTGTGGCTGTGTTACTCTTGTTTCCTTGGGAAACCAAACTAAAAATAATGGCAAATAGGAAATAAAAACAATTCTGTTACTACATAGTACATTGTAAGGGAAAAACGTTATCCACGTCTCTGGATTACCAGGGTGTTTGAAGCTGCGATAACCCAGTTGTTAGCAACCATAATTTAGATGTATTTTTTTTACATAAATATGACTTATTTGAAGTATGTTGAATTAGGAAACTCATGAATAAATATTTTGACATAATCAGAATTATATGGCCAGAAATTGACCTACTTTGCATGACAGATGCTTGAGAGTCCGCCAGCTAATAGCATACTAACCTGGCATAGCAATGCCCTATCTTATAATACACTAAGCTGCATACCGACATTAAATTATTAGATTGTTGCTTTTTTCTTCATGAAGATTAGACACAGACAATTTTGTTTGTAAATGAATAAGTTATAGGCAAGTTATTGAGAGGGCATTGGGTTGCAGTCCAAAGGAGGATTCATGCATCGTTTGATAAATGTTTTCAGCGTGGTCTCGCAAAATACTGTTAGAAGTAGAAATAGCCAGAAAAGCTTGTGATGGTACCAGCCACCAAATAACTAGAGTATTACACAAAGTAGACAGGTCTTACGCTCTTCAGAAGATAAGCGCAACTGCAAGAGGAATAATAATAATGTTTTAAAAGTCCGACATTAAATTATTAGATTGTTGCTTTTTTCTTCATGAAGATTAGACACAGACAATTTTGTTTGTAAAGTTATAAGTTATAGGCAAGTTATTGAGAGGGCATTGGGTTGCAGTCCAAAGGAGGCATCGTTTGATAAATGTTTTCAGCGTGGTCTCGCAAAATACTGTTAGAAGTAGAAATAGCCAGAAAAGCTTGTGATGGTCCAGCCACCAAAATAACTAGAGTATTACACAAAGTAGACAGGTCTTACGCTCTTCAGAAGATAAGCGCAACTGCAAGAGGAATAATAATAATGTTTTAAAAGTCTGGTAATATTTTCATGGTATAAATAGAATCTGTTTTTTTCCCTTGAGGCTGTTCTTTATGCTTGTGTTGATTTCAGTGGACTGATTTTATCTGCATGTCCTTAAAGTTAATAAGACAAGGATTTTGTACAGGTTAAATCAATAGAGAACCATGACCTAAGAATAAAAGTCTTCTCCTCCTTTTGAGTTCATACGGAATTTTTGGGGAAATCATCTTCCTTTATTATTTTAAGAAACACAGGTGATGAAACAGTTTAGGTGCACTTTGCACAGAGTATAGTTTTCAAGCTTCATAAATTTTTGTTGTTCAAGTCTAGCACAAGAAATAGTAGCACTTTTATTTGTGAAGTACCACTGGTTTTTATTTTTAATGGGAGAAAGGTAACTTCATCTTGGCCCAGTGATAGTGAAGAAAACCTTCCTCTCTCTTATTTAATTCATGGAATGAAAAATAATTATCTTACTCAATTTCATTAGCTTCTTTATTTGCTTCCCAGTTGTTTTCTCTGTTTTTAAAGAACTGTAGATGAAATCAACTTTGTTCACACTTTTTTCCCAAGGTCTTCAGAGGAATATGATTTTGCTCTCTTGTAATGAACTCTTGTTACCACAAAGGTAGTAAAACCACATGTATAATCTTGGCAAATAATATGTTCCCTTTCAAGCCTTAAGCAGGGCTAGACCGAGACACAGCTCCTACCCTCTATCTTGATTTACTCCAGCTGCTTAAAACTTCCTAGAACTAGCTTAAACCATTCCTTCAACACCCATACTTCTTCCAAAAAGGATACAATTTGGTCATCCTTGCAGTACCCAGCTATCAGAGACCGCCTTGGGGGCTGTAAGCAGAGGCACCTTCAGGTACTGTTCAGCTGGGGACTGAGCTTCTCCTTTCAGGTAATGAAGGCATAATTTTTAAATAAATCATGTTTGGAGGACACTGATTTGCAGTTGGGCAACTCGGGTTCTTTGGAAGCTTCACCAAAGGGCACAAGACAGAGGTGATTATTTGGCTGGGCTAGTTTTAGTCACCCTTTTCAAGAGCTTCTCTCTGGCTTGCAGGGTGTTTGGAAGGAGGATTGTTAGCAATTTCTTTCTGGTTGCACTATACCTTCCTGCCATTCTTCAGGTGAATAGCTCTGAAATACTGGACTGGTTTTTAGGTGGCTCAGCAAATTTGTTAAAATTTGTAAAAATTTTGGTAGCACTAAGCACTTGGCTTTGATCTTTTCTCCTGCTTCCCCTCACATACCAACAGACTCTTCGGATTCAAACATTCTAGGTTAGCTTGGCGAGCAGTTGGGTCCTTGTGCCCTTACAACTCAACCCATTTACCCAATGTCTTGAAAAATTGCCCCAACTTTTCCCACTTGAGTAATTTCCTTTCCTCTTACTTGCAGTAGAGTTATCTGGTGGGTTTTGTTGGTTTGTTTTTGTTGTATTTTATTACTTTTCTAACAATATTCTGTTTCAGTCTTGGTTCCCTGAGTACCAGCCCAAACACTTTGGCTCCTTGATGCAGTCTATCAGTACTTAAAGGGGGCTTATAAAAAGGATGGCGGCAAACTTTTTAGCAGGGCCTGTTGCAACAGGACAAGGGGGAGTGGCTTTAAACTAAAGGGGGGTAGATTTAGACTAGATATGAGGAAGAAATTTTTTACGCTGAGGGTGGTGAAACACTGGCACAGGTTGCCCAGAGAGGTGGTGGATGCCCCGTCCCTGGAAACATTCAAGGTCAGGTTGGACGGGGCTCTGAGCAACCTGATCTAGTTGAAGATGTCCCTGCCCATGGCAGGGGGGTTGGACTAGATGACCTTTAGAGGTCCCTTCCAACCCAAACTATTCTATGATTCTATGCCTGACCAATGTAGTTCCAGAAACAGAAGACTTATCCTGATGGGCTGATCCTCCATGACACTACACACACGAGAGATGCGCAAACCCCAGTTTCTTACCTCTGGAATTTGTTATGGCACAGGGGTGTTTTCACTTCTTATTAATGCTTTGCCCAAGGGAGATTGCCGGCAGTAGTCTTTTCATTTCTGCCTCCTGCTGCCGTTCCTGTTGTCAGAGTGGCAGCAGGAGGCAAAAATGAAAGGACCAGATTGAAAGAAGCACTTTGCAACTGTTGTAATTTTGAAATTGATGGCATTTTTTAGCCCAAAGTCTCAGGAAAAAAGCTGCTTTTCTCTTTGCCTCCTATTGTTTTTCCAACAGGGAGAGAC
The DNA here is from genome assembly GCF_000699145.1 of Aptenodytes forsteri. Taxonomy (NCBI): domain Eukaryota; kingdom Metazoa; phylum Chordata; class Aves; order Sphenisciformes; family Spheniscidae; genus Aptenodytes; species Aptenodytes forsteri. Next base: position 10,812,792 of record NW_008796165.1, on the reverse strand, counting down.
ATTCTCTGATGTTGCAGAGGCAGTGGGAGGCCAAAATGAAAATAATTTTCTTCCTGAAACATTGGATCGCAAAATGTGAACAATTTCAGCAGGGAAATAGCAGTTTGGGTTTTTTTGACTGCCATGTGGTGAATACTGGTATTTCCGTTTGCCCGTGGAAAATAAAGAGCAGCTGCTTTTGTTATTGAATTAACGTGATCATAGGATAATTTCTACAAATCTATTTACTGTGCTTTTCTAACATGTCATTTTCCTTTTTCTGCGTGAGGATAGGCTTTGTGAGGTGGGTACATAATTCCCTTCCGAGGCCGCGTGCTGCCTCTAATTCCATGACCTTGGAGATAGCTTTTTAAGCCAGAAACTTACGGGTCTGTACATTCCAGAACTGCATTTTATACCAGTATCGTCAGAACAACTAATAAATCCAGACATAATTGTCAGTACCAATAATTCCATAGGAAGAAAGGTGCAGGATGGTTCTGCAGCTGCACTGTCACATCAGTGACCCAGTTGCCGTCACAGCATGATGCATGATGCAGCCTGTTGTGATCTACTGCATCAGTTTTGTAACTGTTTTAACTAGTACAGGCATGAGTCTTCAACATAATAAAAGTTCTACATTGACAAAGAGGATGACTCAAGGAGAAGTGTTGGAGCCCTGATGTGGCCCTGGCACATGGCCATGATTTAATCCAGTGTGGTGCACGGTCCCAGTTCAGTGTGTGCATGCAGCACTGGTGCAGTAGAAGACCGGAGTGTTGACAAGAGAGGGTAAAGTGTAAATCAATGAATGGCTTTGTCCTCCTGCTTTAGTTGTTATGGGCTATTGCTCTTTTCTTTGGGGACTTTAGTGCCTGTAATTAGTTATCTTGAATTGAAAGATTCTTCTCTTATTGAACATGTGAGAAATTTGGGCATGTTAATCAGAGCATATCCTTTTCTTAACTTGCTTTTTTATAGTCCTGGAGAATTAACATTTATCTTAGGGCAGCACAAGAATTTGGCATTTGTATGAAGTGAACTGATTCTCCACCCTTTCTCTTTCTTTATACATAACAAAAACTAAACTCTTTGATAGACTCATCAACAGAATATATTTGTAGGCTTTGAAGTGTAAATTGTGAATTTTTGTGTCTCAACATGACTTTGGGGCTCTATGTGTAAGTGCATGCATGTCTGTGTCCTGCATTAGTTAAAGTCTAATTAAAATTGTTCCTGAAAATTACCTACTTAAAGCCAGATATAGGTAGACACATAAAAGCAGCTTGATTTTTTTTCCATAAGTTCTGAACACTTTTAGTTCTTGTAGGATTAGAGAGAGTCAGGGGAATTCAGCAACTCTGCAAATCTTGTTGCGTGCTCACATACCAAAATAATTATTTGGATGCTCATCTTTAAATGATCGGTTTTCCTAGTGTAGGCTAGTTTTTCAGCTGCTTTAAGGTGCTTCTCAGTGCTACAGTGGAGCTTGGAAAGAAAGGCAATTCTAATTTACTTTCCTTTTCCCCAGCAAGTTCAGATTTGGTTGGGAAATGACACATTCTGGGGTAACTTAGCAGCGCCATTTGGACCGGCCTCTCCTTGCTGCTTTGGAAGCCCTTTATGGAGATCTTTGGCAGTAGATGGTATCTACTGGCTGCCCCATTAGGGCTGTTTTGCTTGGGCATATTAGTACAGCTGTAATGGGTCCCTTGGTTGTCAAAGTGTCTAGGCTTTTACCATGCCCTGTCCAAATGCAGCGCACGTACAGGATCACTGTAAAAACAGTTACCTTTTCTTAGTTGATTTTCTCTCAGAAGCAACCAATTTCATACTGACATCCAGGCAAGTAGGTAAGGGATGAACTGGTTGATGATCCTGTTTTCCCATGGGCTTTATTTACTTGACATTTCGATGTCTGCTTGATTTAAACATTTACTGCAGCTTTGAAACATAAGGTGAACAAAACTTGCTAAACTATCTTCTGTCTTTTAAAGAGGAGAATCCACAGATACTTGTCCTCTCCCTTCCCCTCTAGTTGTCCAGAGAACATCATTTTTATTCTTAATCTCTAACAGCAGAAAATAGACCACCAAGTTTTCCTTGTTTCACTTTTGGTTGTTCCCTGGGGCTTGCTGAACAAGGCTAGTACCCCAAAATGAAGTTTTATTGCAGTGTCTTATTTCAATTTAAATCAGTGTAGAATTTGGGATTTTAGCTGCTTCTGCATCCAGCCTGTAAAAGGCACCTTACAAAATGGCTTTCAAAGATTTATGAAGACTTGCGTGGTACAGAGGCTGAAAGGAAGTTTAATTACATTCAGCTTTTGGTCATTTCTGTGTCTGAGGATGTCCCCATATACTGTCATCTCAAAGACCATCTAACAAAATAAAATTGATCAGTGAGCCTTCTGGTTAAAACTAAAACGAGTGCTTTGTCATCTGTCTGTGGAGTGTATGTGCTCAATCACTGCCATCTCCCATGTGCTCACCCTAGACTCTCCACCACTGAGATTTGTCCAAAATTTTAATCAAACATTATTTTATACTGAGGCCTTCTCTGTAAATAATTGAATTCTTCTCTTGACGTACTCAGACATCCTTCTTTGTAGTATAAAGAAATAATTTAATCTAGTCCACACGACCATTTTGCTTTGGAGACAGTAAAATGTACATCTTGTTTTTTATTAGCTTGTGTAGAGTACAAAGTGTTAAGATAAAAACTTGGCAAGTGCAATTGCTGTTACCTTGTGAATGACATCTCTGCTCATAAAGCTCTGATCAAAGGCAGCAAATAATATGGGAACATCTTACTTACACAGGAAACTTGATTCTAAGAGTGGGGATGTGTAGGTGTCTTCGAGTACAGTAATTCACAGGCTAATAATGCTAGAAGCCATAAAATCTCTCAGTTGGAGGTTACTGTGAATAGCAGTGCTGAACAATCGGGAAGTACTGCTGAGATGATAGCCTGAATGATGATTGAGTTTTCCTGGAGAGCCCTTATCTGTGTTTAAAATTGTAGGTAATGTTTTTAAATTTAACCTTAATAGAAGTTCATTGAGCCTTCAGAGTGGTTTCTGTTTCCCTCTTTAAATGGTTTATCATGTTCCATAGAAATATTCTCAGTCTTTGCACTCAAGACAAATGTTTGCGTTGCTGTCAAAATGGGGCATTTTACCTTTTTCTGAGCAGAAGCACCAAGAGGACCGAAGCACCAGCAGGATGGGAGGGAGGTTCTCCCTCTAGTTCCTTGAGCTGGGAGGCTCACATGCTTCCTGATGGCACTCTTGGGCAAAGGCAGCTCATAGGAAGAGGTAGGTTCTTGGTAGGAGGAGGTTTAAAAGATAGTTTGCTGAGGTTTTATGTACTTGTACCTTGGCAATATCACTTTGTTAATACAGTAGACCTCAACAGGGTTCACTTGTTGACCCTACAGCAAGTTAGCTCTAGCTGGGTAAGCTAAAAGCACTCCAGAACACATCTTGCAGACTTTTTAGGAGTTTCCCTATCAGCTGATGAAAGGAGAAGTTTTCATCCCTTGCATTCAAGTTTCATGCATATACTGTAACCAGGAGTTTTGGCTAGGATCCTATATAGACAAGAGGTACTTATTCCCTTTAAAAATTTAACATGCTTTTTAAGGTTGTAATCCATCCCGCAAAACAGTTTGCATTTCACTGCATCAGTAGGTTTTTTTCAGTTGCTAGGAACTAGCCTTCATTGATGAAATAAAGTGTGAAACTCGAAGTACTTCTTCATTTAAAAGATAGCAGTGATTGATGTTGCAAGCAGATCTTGCCACGAATGTACTTTGGTCACTTGAGATAAATTACAGATTTTGAAATTAAACCCTTAAGTAACTCTTGTTAAAAAAAAAAAAAAAAGGCTAATTTTAAGACACTCATTTGAGAAATATTGTTACAGGAAGAGAATGCTAGTGATAACACCAGAAGTTAAATTGTGTGCACATATACTGCTAGATATGACGTATTTTGTTTTCTAAAGTGTTATGTTAAAAAAGGAAAAGGAGTTTATTTTTCTCTGTCAGATCTCGAGGTGCAGCACAGCGGGTTTGGGCAGTCGTGCTCCCAAAGACAGTGACAAATACACGACCTAGTACCTCTAAGTTTTCTACCTCTAGCAAAAAAGTTCAAAAATTAGATCAACAGATAGCAGGAGGATCTGGGAATTTGTGGGGCGCTTTTAGTTTTAAAATCCAAAATAAACATTCTGCACTGAACTTTTTTATGCCTATGAAGAAAGAATTGCATTCCCGAGGTGCTGCAGTCTTGGTATCAAGATCCGTCTCTGTGTGACGGATAGTTTCGAGCCCTCTGCATCGGACTTGGGGTTGTGTGAAGCCGTTGAGAAAAATGTGCCATCAAGGAGAATAATCTGTTTGAGCTTTTCATGATCCCTTCCTGAATTGCTGTTTAGTTGCTGCTGTACTGGAAGGTACATATAATTATGTATGAGTATTTTCTCTTTTACACCTGCTTATATCCTCCCCCCCCCTGCCCCGGGAAATCTGTAGTTGATTAAAATTACCGTGAATTTTCTTTAGATAATTGATACCAAATGAAGCTGTGCACCATGTGTGTATGCATATGTGCAAATACATAAAATTACGGATGTGTATGTGTGTGGATATAGGGACATATATATGCACAGCTAATAGGAAATATCTTTCACTTAGTAATTAATTCACTAGCCTTCAGTGTGTGCAGCGTCTTAGAGGTCATTCTGCACTGCAGCGTTTTGTATTTTCCACTGCGTTGGTGCTATAAAAATGCTAATTGTCCCCATGAAGATGTAGGCTGTTTATAAGTGCGTATGTGATTGTTTTTCAGCCCTGCAAAAGACAAGGAGGTGTTATTTCAGGTTTATAATTTGAATGTGTGATGGATACAACTTTGACAGTTTATTAGTTAGAAAAGAAAGAAAAAAAAAAAAGACAGTGGTGTGTTGTTCTTCAGCGAATTGATTGCCAGGAGCATGTTATTGACTTTGGTGATAATATCATTATATATTTTACAGTCGTAAAATCAAGAAATTCAGATTATGCCTTGAGGGCTTCACACATTTAAATAAAGGATATAGCCATTTCCAGGGCTGTTGGTTTAAATTAGCGGGTGCTGTGAAGAATGCATAGTATGTTGTAAGAGCATTCAGAAAAAGCAACAGTCTGCTCATTGCAATGATGCTTTGGTTTATTTTCTTTTTCTATTTATGAAATACGCTTACTTACATATCCGCTGGGAAAATGAACAGCGTTTGCTCTAAACGTTAGCATCTTAATACAACGGTAGCTTGGTGCTCTGTTGGGCTAAGAGCCAAAACCAAGTGCAATCCTTGACTTGTACCAAGAGTGAGGATAAGTCTTCTTTAGACACTCGCCAAAATACGCAGTGTCTGGGAAGAAAACCTTGCGTGAGCTTCAGTCTGCAAAGTTAAGAGCATTACTTGGAGCCAGGTAACCTAATGTGAACACAGCTAGCTCTCCCTCTTGATGTCAAAGTCAGGATTGAATGGCAGCTGGTGGGCTGCTGTGATGGTAATGTCCCCCGAGCGGCTCCAGTGACCACTGCTGATGGATATGGTCCGGGGAACACCTGCCTCTGGCACTCAACTCGGGCTGCTCTGACCTGAATCTTCCACAGTAGCTTATGCTCCTCTTGGACTGTTTACCAGTCACGTCTTGGGATTGAATGCGCTTGAGGTACTTGGGTTGACTACTGGGGTTTTGGGTTCAGGTCTGTCTCTAGCTCGCTTTACAGAATCTGAGTTTAATTAAGGTATGTTGCCTTGAATAAAAATGATTGACTGTGTTAAAAACCTTGTTTATTACTTTTATGGTATATTTAGTGAGATGGATAAAATACCGTAATACTGGTCATGATGATAAGCCTCTCTCTACTTTAGATGCAAGCTCAGAAGCACATTGCATCACCCAGCTCCAGGGATTTATTGTTCTCTTAAAAGACTGTGGAAGTCCAAGTGCAATGTCACAGCTCAGCAGCAAAGGTCATGTTTTCCCACTTACGCAGGAGCAGTGGCTCCAGCTGGAACACACATGGCTTAAAGGTGAACGGTGACATCTATAGAAGCAGATAAAATAATTACTCTTACATTTACATTTTAAGGGCCTCTGAGGATTATAAATCTATATGCTGCAAACAAAACATTTCTTTGCCTGTGTCAACAGTGGCACATTTTCTAATTAAAAGTGATCACCTTTCTAAATTGAATTTGTGCGACGTTGTTGTTAGTGGGTTTTTAGCTTTTGCATTTTTTCTCAGTTTGGGACATGGGAATCAAATCGGTTTTAGTTTTGTTGATATCTGGTTACATTTTGGATTGTGAAGTGCTTGTGTCGAGTTGCAAACAAATGCTTAGGATATTTCTTTGCTTATGAAAATATATTTATGAAAGCATTTTAGAGCAAAGAATTGGAAAATACTCATTGGTCTTGAAGTTCAGAAAATTTTAAAGAGTCTGGACTATCTGCCTTGTAAGTGTCCAGTGTGCAAATGAAGTATCACCCTGCATAAATCTCGCACCTCATGAGTGCTATAAAATTGACCATACTGACAATGTTTGTCATATGGTAATTTTCCAAGCAGGTAGAAAGTTTGTCAGTGCTGATTACAGCACCAAAATTTGGAAATACAGTACAAGTATAGATTGGGGGAGATCTGGATGTATGCTGAGAAATGGTGACTGTTGCAGATGGCTGATTTATAATATAGGGCAGTGTGTGTGTGCATTCTCTATGCTTTTTCATGGGACATATGCTCTAGGGTTTTACGGATGAATTTGTAGTCTCTAGTAATTTGCAGTTTCCACTGCAGTTTAAAATATCTACATAATTTTCAGGTTGATGATTTTTCCCAGTCATTTATCCCAAAAGCACTTTATCCTACTTAATTTGGGTCATAATTGACATGGGACTTGTACGTAAGCAGACATAGCCGTAAGTTGTGTTTGAATGGGCTCTTAATGTCAGGGATTTAGTTACGTGCAGCAAAACAGATCAGAAGTTGGAATAAGTATAAATGTTCAAATAACTGATGGATGCAAGGTCACTATCATGACTTGGATCCAGGAAACACTCTTGAACACTTACATGCTCATGCTATTAGCTAACAGCTGCCTTCGGCTGTTACGAAGACATAAGGTTGAAAATTGTTGGCAAGAAAGCTGTTGGAATTGGATTTTATTTACTGCAAATCAACAGGATATATTTGCAAGTATAAAAGACATATGGAAAAGTCCACTGTTATCATTGGACTTTGTTGCTTCTCCAGATGTTCTCCCTCCTGCCCCACTCTGGAGCTGAAAGTGGAAAATTTTTTTTCATTGTTTTTAGCTGACGGTGCCAACATCTGCCTTGGCATTTCCCTGGGGAATGATATTAGCATTACTTCGAGTTTCTGATTTATCATTTGTGTATCATTAGGGTTTGGGGTTTTTTTAATATAATGTAAAAGCATGAAGTTTCAACCCTCTGTTTAATTCTTTTTGAGGGAGCAGGAGTGAAAATGAATCAAGGGAAACAGTCGGGTGGCCACTGAACTATCACAGCAACACTTAGTCAGCTGCCTTATTTTTAAGGGGCTATAAATGAGGCATTAGAACATTGGTCTGAGCTGATACTTTTCATTGAAAGAAATAGTATTTGTGTGCTCAAACACACTTGAAGATCTCAATATGCTTCAAATAGCTCTATTTTTTAACATACATTTAGTCTATCATTAGTTCACAGCATGGACTGTGTTGTACTCTCGAGGAAGAAGAACCAAATGAGTATCTTCATTTGGAAGTACTCTTCATTGGTTGTGTATGCTCTCTAGTTTTTCCTATAACGGTGTTGTAAAAATTTCAATTCCATAGTTTTGAACCTAGTTTATTCATCTACTTGATGAGCGTGTAACACTAGCAAAGTTGACCCAAGTGTTGACTGCTGAAAAAGGTACTTTTAATAGAAATGCAAAACAAAATAGCTTTTCCCCCCAAAGCTTGTGTACTTAATGCTTATCAAAAACTAGCTGCGCAGAAGCAGATTTTTTTTTTTTTTTCCGTGCTTTAATCTGACTTTTCAAATAGGAATGAGCTTTGGAGAAAATTTGGGCCAAAACTCTCAAATATAGGTGTCTAATACTAGATTCTTACTTATGGTTCATTTATAGCAGGCTCTAGCTCTTTGTTCATTTTTTTACAATAGCTAGAAGGATGGGGCAAAATCTGTGACTCAGCTCCTAGGTGGTAATAGTATAAATTTTAGCAACATCTGTTCATGTTTAGGCAAGTTTTCTGGTGGAATCTGTTGGGTCCAAGAAACTTCAGATTCTTTAAGATCTCACATTATTGTTTGCTTCTTTGTGCCTTGGAAGTTGTTTGTTTGGTTACTTTTTTGTTGCAATTATTTACAGTTCACTGCTGGTTTTTTGAGATCCTAGCAAGAAATTCCACAGACAGCTGCAAAATATATCTTTAATCAATTTTAGGAAGACTGATTCCCTAACTAACATATTTCTGCCAGCTAAGACACAGAGTACACTCTTCTGCAGATACTCAGAGAAAAAGTCCTCCTGACAAAACTATCCCTTTCATGGATTGCTGTAGTGTCATCGTTGTGTGGTTCAGGCTAGTCTGAGCGTTATAATTTATGTTACATTGGCCTTATCAGTACTGTGCTATCTTATCCTCGATTGCTTTTTTATTAAGAAACATCTTGTGTCATTTTTTAAGCTTCTCAGGGTGAGCCTGTGAGAGCCAACATTGCTGGTTATGTTTTTTCTGTATATGTCTATAAGCAGAAAGAATAGAACAAGGAGACAGTATTTTTTGTGGAGGTTTTAAAGCAGCAATATTCTATAGGCAAATAACATCATTTGGTTTTTCATCATTCAAATGGTAATAGTGTAAATATTGCTGATGCGGTTAGATAAGTCGGTATACGAGGAAATAGTAGCATGTTTCTATTAGAGTTTTGTCTGCAAAATGAAGAATTCTCAAGTGTGTTGGTATTAAAACAACCCGTACAGACCAGAAGTTTTCAGATCCATGAGGTCTGATTCAGGCTTATCTCTTATTTCTGTAAACCTAATTTGTGTGCAAATTTCGTGCAGAAGATTTTGTATGGCAACAATTCCACTGTGAATTCATTTGAGGTAGTAAGGCCAAAAGGTTTTATTGAACTAGTACTTTTCTTCTAATTTTATTGAAATGTTTGCATGTTTAGGTGTTGAGGTAGGAGTTAGATCTAATTTGCCACTTAATTTGCGAGTATTTATTTGTTCATTTGCCTTTGCACTCATGCAAATTTCCTTGTTTCCCTTATGTCTTTTCAGGTCAGGATCGCAGTGAAGCCACTTTAATAAAGAGGTTTAAAGGTGACGGTGTCCGATACAAAGCAAAACTGATTGGGATAGATGAGGTTTCTGCCGCACGAGGAGACAAGTTATGCCAAGACTCCATGATGAAGCTCAAGGTGCAGTGAAACTTTTAATGTTTAATATTGTGGAGTCAAAGGGAGTGAATTTCAGCTTGAACTTTTACTCATTCTCCTTTCATGACACTGAGTCACACTCTGGTTAATTATGTATTGAAATCAGTCAATTTTACATGAACTCCTGGTTGGTATTGCTTATCCCAGTTTAATTTTAATACATTATCTCTGAGTTCAGTAGTTATTCATGATTGACACCACTGCAATTTGTCCACAAATTATAAACAACGCATCTGCAAATTGAATAATTTTATTATGCAAAAGGGGAGGTAAACCACTATGAAGAAAAATGGTATATCAGAACATTTTTTATGACAGTGCTAATCAACTACAGCCCTGCCTTTGATCATCATCTCCTGTCGGGACAGGCAGGAAGGGGTGAGTGACATTGTGGGGTGTAGGTAGCCAGATGTAGGGGGGAACTGGTGTCCTCACTGGGAGGATAATGTCTTGCACCTGTAATGGCAGGATTGATGGGTTACAATATCAGGAGGCAGTGCACTGAGAGGACAAAGCGTGAGAAGATAAAGAAGAGTCCCCAGAGTTTTGGGAAAGAAATGGAGCAGTGACAAAAGCAGGTTTTGAGTAGACTGCAAACTTAGAGAGTAGGCAGAGTCTGAAAGCATTAGTGGTGTAGGAGGGTGGACTTTCTGGAGCATGCTAGACCTCTCTGGGCTCAATCTTTTCTTACAACCCTCAAAGAGCGTAAGAGTGCTTTATAGGAAGCATCCTTTATGTGGCCCTGGGAAATGGGGAAGAGCTGGATTTGTTGAGGAGGAAGGATAGATTGTGGGTTTTTTGAGTGCAGTGTTGGCTGTTGACTTCCCATCTGCATTGTAGGGTTACAAGCTAGGTCTGGGAGTAAACTCTCCTCAGTCTTTTTCCCGTTTTTTTCCTTCCAGTCCTCTCCCCAGCACTCTACCAAGAGAGCTGATGGATTTCGCATTACTAATTTTTTCAGGAGGAGAAATCGCTAAATAGTATCTTTTACACTACCAACTAGCGGGGTTCCAGTCCTGAGGAACTGGGAGGAATAGGTGGTTATTCATGAATAAACAGCAAAGGGTGACATGCATCTTATGGTTCAACAATCTAAAAGAAAGATCTGGTAGATAATTTACGAATCAGTTATGAACATTTTATGACAAGGAAAAACTATTCTAAAAGGTGCACTGATGATTTATCACATCTGCCACAATATTCCTATCTGTTTTAATTGTATACTGGATATTTCTCATCATTTCATAGTTCCTAGAAGCAATTTGGAAGAATTGTCACTGTTCTGCTGCACAAGCCTTTTTGTCTCTCTCCTCCATGGATTACCATTTCCACATCTCCCAGATGCCTGATACCTGTTTGCATAGTGGCGAGATTGATCTAAACAGTGTTGTGAGATTACTAAAATTATGAAGGGGAGGGAGCATTAGAAATTCATGTTTGTATGTAAGGCAGCATAGCATGAAGTTACGGGCTCTGGAAACCTAGTGTCTAGCAATATGAGTTTTAAGGCCAGGCATAAAGTTATGGGGTGACTTTTGACAAGTGACTCCATTTTTTCTCTTTAATTTTCACGTCTGTGTAATGAGAACAATGACCTCATGAAGGTCTTAAAACGTTAGTGGTTGTTAAAACATGTCGAAATTGCAGAGCACCAGATAAAGGCTAAATAGTTTTTTTTTATTTACTAGTGCAATTGATTATGTTTGATCTTAGTACAGTGTTATTCATCAGGGCAGGCTCCTGAGAAGGTGGAAATAGAAGTTACTGTTATAGTTGTGCTGTGGAAGAATAGTACATGAAATACGTATCAGCAAGTTCACCTGAGAAGTAAAAGCCTGAGGTTATGAAAAAAGCTAACCCTCTATACCAGTTTTTTTACAGCAGAGATGTAGTTTGATTTTGCTTATTCCAGATGAGTGTGCCCATGAAATAAGCTAAGTTTTTTTTCCTCCACTGCTTGTTTTTTTTTTTCTTTAAAAAAAGAAAACAAAACAGCTTATAGCTGGGAAAAGTGTGCTAGAAATGACCTTCAGCTTCCATGAAAACAAATTTCATGGAGGATTAGCTAGTGCTGGCATTGGAAGTGGGAGCACATTTGAAATGCTCTCTGGGTAGCGTAAAGAGATGTAGTACCTTGAAAAAAGGGAGGAAGCTAGAAGTTAGAGGGGGACTGTTCCTGGAAGGCCCTTAAGTTTTCCTAGAAAAGTGGTGAATCGTCCACAAGCAAATCTTTGTGCTCTGCTGTGGCACCAAGAAGAGAATGAAACCAGCCAAACTGTTCTTTTTTTCCATAGGGAATTGTTGCTGCGGCTCGTTCGAAAGGAGAACATAAACAAAAAATCTTCTTAACAGTCTCCTTTGGGGGAATCAAAATCTTTGATGAAAAGACAGGGGTAAGTAAAATAGTCATGTGATAGAACAAAATTGAATCTTTCCATGGATGTTTCTTTAAAAGCATTTCCTGGCTAGGCAGTAATATCTCACCAGTATAAGCACACATGAAGCATCTGACAAGCTTGATAAAGGGTTATCATATATCAGAGCAATTCATTAGATGACTGAGGTGTAAAGTGTAGCATGGGGACATGGTTTATTTTAAAGCCTTGTCCTGGATACTTCTGCAGAACCACTTACTTGAGTACACAGATGCTCCTTACGTGCGTAAACACTCACAGCTCTGAGTCCAGAAAGTGGTGAGAAAGGATTTGTTTTCCTTCTGCCAGATAAAAAATTGTTTCTTGGAAATACCAGCCCACAGTTTGCAGAAGGCTTTAGCAGTCTATGGTACAGACTGGTGTCTGTGTCCATATGGGTTTTCTCATCCAGCCTGGGCCCAACTGCACCAGTCCTCTGGATGCTGCTTAAGACTCCTCGGCAGTACCACGTGGCTTTTGAGAGTCTAGAAGCTAGGATTGTCTTGGATTGGGCCCTTTGTGTCATGGGAAGCTGAGGTGAAGAAAACAATCTGGAACAGGAAGCTGCGGAGAACCCCAGGAAAGTGAAGCTTGTCTTCCCCAAGCCTGAGATAGAGAAAAGGAAGGGCACTGAGAGCTGGGGAGCTCCTGGGAGCAGCACACGCTTAGCTGGGATTGTCCTGAAGATGTCCCAGGGGAATCCTAAAGAATTTCTGCCAGGTCCGTAATTCCAGATCAGCACAGTTGTAGTCACCATAATGCGATATACTCCTCTTAACAGCAGTGACTGTCTTCTGTCAGATACGCAGTAACCATAAGAATCAGAGCCTTTGTAGCATCAATGGTAGCAGAAGTATATATTGTATGGAATTGGAGGTAAAAGATATTGGAAAGTTTGAGGTTGCCAAGCAGCAACTTGTCCAGTAGCATCTGGTCAAGGAAGTTGCAGGAGACTTCCATGCCTTACGCAGTTTTTGCCGCAGCAATATCATGTTTGTTTTTTTAAATTGCTCTGCGAGAAGAAACCTAAGCAAAACATTATACTACTTAGATATAAAGCAACAACACACAAACTGTTTTAATCCTAATTAAGAAGATTTTTACAGCAGTTTAAGCTCTGCCTTGAATTTTAAAAAGCTCATGATTTAGTCTTTTGAAAGATTAACTATTTAACATGATGCCAGAAATAAAACCCTACTGATGATAGATGAAATTATCTTTGCCAGTTAATTTATATTATTAGAAGATCAATGTCATTGAGCTCACTGATACATAATACAAGTAGTTAGTAATGAAAAGCTCATTTGGAATGTGTTGTGTACAGCATGTGTAAAGTATTCATACAAAAGCAGTGTTTAAGAGAACATTGCTGAGGTTACAGCCTATGTTCAGAAGATACGAAATGTCAGGATTAGGGCTGCCAGTGCAGTTGCGGTTGGGTCTTCTAATAAATAGACATTAGGGTAGTGTTTAAGTATGCAATGACATACCTTTTTTTGCCCAGAGAATACCAGCTTCATTCAGCCTACAGAACAGAGTGTAATACATAGAACAATATGGTAATATTTCAGGGTTTTTTCTTCAGTGTGCAGCCTACTGCCTTGCCACGCGCTCTGCAAATTGCACTGAGGCCACAGTTACTTTCCTAAGACTAAAGCCTTTTCTTGGGAAAATAAAAAAGAAGAGAGACTTGTCCTGTGGCACTTCTCTCTGAATGTTTCACAAACATAGGATTTCTTTTTGTAAAATAAAGAGGGAAAAGGGGATGCGTTTAGAAGCAAAGATGTGGTTTAGCCAAATTGCTTTTCCTGCAGTGTCCTGCACACTCTCCTGTCTGCAACTAGTGAGGTGGGGACATGAGAACAAGTCTCCTTCATTTCATAGCTTTGACACCCTATACTCTAAATCTGACATAACTATATCATCCTTATAGTAACCCTGTCACTCACTCACTGAGGCTTAGACTGAAACCTTTAAATCCACTTTCCAGATGTCTGCCCCTGAGCTGCCGGAGTGATGGACAGGAGTATTTAGTTGTCCTTCTTGAAACAGGACTGTGACAGAGGGATGTGGGGAGCTTTTGACATCAGTTTTTACATGTTTTTTTGAAAGCAGCAGAATTGTGCTTTCCATGCCAAGCTTTTGAAGCAGGGGTGCATGAACTCCTCTGCCGGTTCTTTACAGCCACCATCCCTTTAGCTTTTTCTCCAGCTTGGGTCTCTCTGTGTCCCAAAGTTTCACGTCCTTGACCCACTCTTCTCAGAGTCTCTCTCATCCAGCCTGTCTCTGCTTCGTCAATCTACAGTTGTCATCTCATTCCTGCTGGTAGTCACATACAATCTCAACATCTGAAATACACGGGATAACATCAGCAACAGGTCATGGACAGACCCTGACAGTGTCTCTGGGCTCTCTGAGCCCACAGGGGCGCTACTGAGGCAAGGTGCTTTCCACAGCACAAGAGACAAATATTTAGGGGTGATGCACTGTGTCACATCCATACGGCTTTGGCTCATCCTGGTGTAATGCTAAGAGATGTCAACTGTCATAGTAGTAAATAATCCCATCTGTGTAGTCTCCGTCGATGTCTGTGTGCTAAAGTCACCCCCAAAGAAAGCTGCATTACTGCTATAATGTGGAGCCTCCTATAAAGCAAAGTAAGGACGATGCAATTAGGCAATGCAGGACACTGATAATCCCATTCTTGATTTAGAAACAACAGAGAAAATCCCACAGGCTGGCAAAACTGGGGATGTACGATTGCTCAGCCTGGCTTTTTTGACGGGACAGAAGGGAGAGAAGCAGCAAAAAGTTTGTGGTTTGCTCACACAGAACTTCTGGTATTGATGTTACACTTAAGAGTTTTTAAAGTTTGGAGACTGACATTCACATTTGTGCAACAGGGAAAAAAATATGCCCTTAATAGGGAACAGCCTGGATAGTCTTGCATTTGCTTTCTCCTCCTTTAACTGCCTTCCCTGTCCCCCACAATGCTTTCTCTTTAGTTGTATTTCCATAATTTTGGGATTCTGAAATGGATATTTTGGGGCACAGTGCTCATTTATTGTTTATTTGGAAAGGTTATTTAACTCTCTAGAGAGTGTCCTTTCTTAATCTTTATCATTGGCTACTGCTATCATGTCTGCCACAATGGCAGTCTGATATGATAGAAAAGAGAAAAAACATTCTGAAAAAATGTAGGCTTCTGTATGTTTAGTATAGAATCATAGAATCATAAAGGTTGGAAAAGACCTCTAAGATCATCGAGTCCAACCGTCAACCCAACACCACCATGTCCACTAAACCATGTCCCTAAGCGCCTCATCTACTCGTCTTTTAAATACCTCCAGGGATGGGGACTCAACCACTCCCCTGGGCAGCCTG
>NW_008796165.1:10779154-10795876 GCF_000699145.1 Aptenodytes forsteri | reverse complement strand
AAGGATGGAGATTCTCCTTGGCTCTCTTCCTTCTTGTTATTAATATATTAAAACATTTTTTGTTGTCTCTAACGACAGCGGCCAGATTGCGTTCTAGCTGGGCTTTGCCTTTCTCACGGTCGTCTTCCCCACCTGTTCTTCTTACATTTTATGGGGACAGCCTGCTCCTGCGCCATGTAGTATCTTATAGGCTACTATTGGATTCTAATTTATCACAATAAAGAATCAATTTGTAGCTCAAAACTAGCAAATTTTTTAAAATTGGCAGTGTTATAGCTGACTTCATACAGATGATTTAGGGGAATTGCTCCATAATTCATTACAGATGAAGGGCTGTAGTTGGGTTACTACTGAAAATGATAAGCAAGGTTTTTTCCCCTGTACTTTATAGCTCTCTTTCATATGTTCCAGACCTAATATTCATCAAAAAATATTGATTTTAATAATGCTATTATTCCAGCCATCAGGAATTCTGCCCTTTGAGTAAATTTATCCATGAAGGAGATTAGGTTGAAGGTGGAATATCATTTGGGAAGAATTTATCTCACCAAGAAAAATACAAGAAGGATTTGCTGTGAGTTTGCACTGTAGACGCAATACAATTTAGTTCATCTATAGCACTGCAATAGAAATAACAACACTCCTCTCTTACATTTCATCATTCTATTCCATGGATTAATCTAAATAGGTCCCTTCATACCACTTTTCAAATACTTGTCAATGTATTTAGAACGTGATAGGAAGGGCCCTGCTTAGCAGAGTTCACCTTGCAAGCCTGTAGTTTGTGTATACTGTTACGTAGTCTCACTCATCTGCTGGACGAGCCTGCTCACGTAGGCAGAACAACACAAGTTGTTTTGCTGATAAAGTCCCAACATTAGCTGTATATTCTGAAGTGGTATTTAGTTTGACTAACAGAATGTTCTCCTGTCGTATGCCAAAAATTGTCATTACACATGCGTTTTGACCCTATTTTTTCTTACCTTTTTTGTCTACTGTCATATGTTGGCCATCTATTCCACTTGCTTTCTCCGGAGTAGGTTTGCCAAATATATACCTCACCTGAAGGAAATACATTATTTTTTTTTTTTTTTTTAACATAAAAACACAATTATTACTAAACCCAGACTTTTTCTACCTAATGCCACTTCAGAGATTTCATGGCGGTATATTATATGACAATAATTTTTGATCATTTGTTCTGTCATATTCCCCCTGCACCCTGGTGACATCTCAAGACGTCATCTTTCAAACACAGCACGGCACAAGCTGAAATGTATTCTTCATTAGTAGACTTTCATGAGAGTTCTTTTATATTTTCAAAAGCATGGCCTGTAGGAAGCAAAAATGCAAATAGTTGCATTGTGCTATTTAATACTTTCCTTTTCAGGGTGGAACTCAGTGGTTAATGTGTTCCTTAGTAAGCGACAAAAACCATAACTCTCAATATAGCAGGATATGCAAAATTTTTAAAGCACCATCATTGTTCATTAGCTATTTATGAGTATTATTTTGTTAATCACACACATCAGGCTATCTCCCAGTGATAGCTTAGTAATGCTTCATTAGATGTGCATGACTAATATGGTCTCCATAAAGAGGCTGTAATTGTCTCATTGTTTATTTATGTAACAATAAATCTTTGTTTACTGTAGGTTACTTTCCAAAAATTTATTTAAAAATAATAATTAAATTCCATAAAATACTTGGGAAACGATTTTCTTCTACATTCGTGTAATGAGGTATACTTTTAAACTCATGCACTTTCTAGTTGCAAAATCCTGTTGACTTTAATGGAAAACCCAGACACTGTGAAAGAGAAATATGATGAAAGCAAAAAATTACTATTTGGCTTTAAGTAAGGAATTATTTCTGTTAAAGTAAAATTTTGTATCAGCTCGTGGATATGCAAATTGCCGGAATATACTGCAATATATATCTATATGAGCTATTGTTATAGATTAAATATTTATCTAGCCTCTACAGTTGTCCAAAAAACATGATAGACCTATATCATTATCTTGTTTCTTTGTGAGAAATACCCTAAACAGATGGATTGTAACCCTGTTTATGAAGATGATAGCCATTTCACATATTTTTCTTGTTTTGTCCTATGCAGCACCCTAACAGTGAGTTTTATTTGCATTATCTATCACACACTTGGTGGGATTGGCTAGTCTTTCTGAGATGTTGACCCATATCTTTATCACAGGGCTTGGCACAGCCTGTGGGTTTGCATAATTGCTAGGAATACTGTAAATGTCTGATTGGGTTACACTATTGCAGAGAAGTATTATTGCAGGGTGTTACTCATGTTTTATGAATTTAATCTGTAGCCATTTTCTTCAGGCTGTCAGTATGAAATCCAGGAGGGAAAACTGTATATATAAATATATATATCATCTTGAGTACCTATTCTCATTCTTGTTATCCATCCTTTACTCTAACCTTTGTTAGCTCTGAGGAGGATTATGTGACTCTCATGCAAAGCAGGGTTTACCTACCTGAGAAGATGTTACTCAGTGAATAATACCTCCCTGTTCTGTGGAAGGGGGACCAGACCTTACCTGTAGCATTTTGTACAAAAAAATTAATTTGCCTTTTCATGCTGGCCACAGAACTGGTGATTGTGCTTCTGCTTTAACTCTTAATGATGTCCAAATAGCACCTGTAGTGGGTGGTTATAATCCTGCTGGCCCTAGATTGTTCTCTTCTAGTGAGAGAATGTTATGGCTGTGATATGATCCAGCCACTGTTTTTGATGTCTACGTCTTGCCCATCTTCCTGACCTTTTAAGCTCTCTTGACCTTATAATGCACAGATTTCTCAAAGTTGATGCTAAGGCTTCTATAAAGCGTTTTCCAGGTTGTTCTGAGACTTGTATCAGGTTTGTGCTGATAACCTCTGGATTTGCTGCTCTCATCCATTTGATGTGAATGATAGTGTTAATTATGCTGATAGATTGCTAACAGGACAGCTAAACTTGGCTGAAAGAAAATTTTAGCAAGACTAAAATTCTCACTGTTGGCAGAAGATACCTCATTTAAAATGTACCAAAGGTACTTCTTGACTTTACTGGAAATCTGTTGGTTCTGGCATCTTTGACCAGAAATCGAGGTATGATTATGGGTCTGTAGTTACTCCTTGAAGCACATGTGCTGGAGCAGATGAATTGTCAAACTGTCAAGTCTCTATCACTGAGTGTCTCTGAATATTTAAAAATAGAAATAAAAGAAGGAATTAATTTTATCTGCTCTCTACTCGCTCCGCAGTGAGCAGGAGAGATGGTGGGATTAGTTCATTGAATTTTTGTGTTTGCCAGAGCATGGTATTGGCCAGGAGACTGTTAATGGTCCCTGCCTGGGGCTCCTTCCAGCTCCAGGCCAAGAAGCTCCCAGAGGTGGGTTTCATCCCCTTCATTTCTTTGAAACTGATCTTCCCAAAGTGCCTCTTCATGGCTGATCTCAGGTGGAGCACTTCGTTAGCATCATTAATTTATCAGCTGATTTTGAATAAAGTCCTTCTTCCTGGCCTCCCTGATTCTTGTCTCTGGATTTTACCCCTGTGTTTCTACTTTCTCTTTCTCTCTCCTGCAGTTTTCATCTGAGATTTCCTGGGTGCTCTCCATCCTTGATCTCTTTTTCTTTTCCTGCTATGCTTTTTATCAGAGTTACTTCATTTGCAAATGTCAGTTTGGTTATTGTGTCAAACCAAATGATGCCAGCCCTGTCTCCTTCTGTTCAAATCTTGACCTGTCTCTCCTGCCCTCTCCTTACACGTTTAGCTAACAGTTCAAGCTTAACGTGGCTAAACCGAGCCTTTTAATCCTGACACCCAAAGGTCTTTCTCTGACCTCCTCTTCAGAGTGCTGAGGAAAATACCAGCATCATCTATTATTCAGCCCTATAAACTCAGCAGCCTTTTTCTACTCAACCTTGTTTTCGATTGTCACAGCCAGGGTAACTCCAGATCTTGCAGATTCTTCTTAACTGCTCTGAAATACAGCATTTCTTGTCATGCTTACAGTTAAAACACAGTCCTGCCTCTCTTCATCTTGTGTCTCAATTGTTATCCTTTTCTTTGTCTTTGACAAATGTGACTTTTATTTTTTAAATCCATTCTGACTGCCAAGATTGCTGTCTCAGCTTATTCATTCAATCATGTCACACTTCTCTTTGCATTCCTACGCTGAATCTGCCTTCTCTATTTTATCAACCTATAGCCTAACTGTTTTTATCCCAGGCTCTTCATGGCTGTCTTTACTCTTCATCCACTTTCAAGGATTCATTCCACAGTACCAACTTTCATCATTCATTTATTCAGTTTTCAAGTAAACAACTCTGAGCCTCTTCCCATCCTGCTCATCATACTTTGGAGGAATCCTTTCACATATTCGTGCAGTACCCCCTTATTTTTTCTTCAAATTCCTCCTTAAAACACTCCTGTACTAGAAACTTGTTAAATTCAATGGTGCTGAGACTGCTGGTACCCTGTGATCACAGCCTGTCATGCAGATCTGTGCTGCCTCTCGCAGTCACCCTCTTATCATTTGCCTGTGATGAGGACAGCCCATCTAGTGGCTTGTAGATCCAGCCCATGAAATCACTCTGGCCATCTGTCGTTTCTGTTGTGGCCTTGCAGAGTTGTGGCTTGGAGAATGGTTGCACAGGTCAAATCAACCATGCCTTCTACCGTGTCAGCCTGGCGTTTCAGGGGTGAGTCACCCGCAGCGTGCTCGCCCAGGAGGAAGGGGCAGAGGAGCGATGGAGGACATCTGCCAGGGCAGTGAGTGAAGGACTTCTTCATACCAAGGGTTTATGAGGAGGAGCTACTGCGGTTATGCATCTCAGAGATGTTCCAAGGGGCATCTGGCCTTTAGCTTTCAATGGTTGGAATTAAAGTATAAACACTCTGGGATTACCTTTTAATTCAGTTCTTTTAATCAGAATTACCTGTTTATAGGAACTTTTTGTAAAAAATGTTGGGTCTTGGACCATGCTGAGGACTTCTAAGGACTGCAGTGATAAAAATACTACATAATAACAATAAAGAGCATACTGAAAACCAGCAAAGTCAAATTTTGCATGTACATTTGAAAATGGTGACACCTGTGGCCTTTTTTACGCGTTATGGGAATTGTATGCATTGTCCGCAGCTTCTGCCTGCGAAAGATCCCTCTGGCCAACTGGGAGTCTTGCCCTGTTGCTTGGCAGTTTCCCGTCTTTCTACTTGTAAATATGAATAGTAAGACATGGCATTTACTGTTCTACATGCAGTAAATGTATCTAATTCGAATATGGCAGAGTAGGGGACTTAAAACCCCTGCGTATTACTCTCATAAGTATTTATAATACATATTATAAATATAATTTAAGACTATTTATAGTCTTCTGATACTTCAAAAGGGAAACAATAACACATTTCATAAATAACATTTGACAGTTAGCAAAATGTAAATGTCAGAAGAACCTAATTCCATAATTACATCCCTTATTGACTATTGTAATTCATTTCTTACTGGCCTTCCAAACTACGCCCTAGACAGTTTGGATGGTTCAGAGTGCTCCACTGGGATTTTTAATAGCCACAAGCTCATAGAGATACATTTTATAGATGCCCAGTTTGCTGTATGAATGTTGTAAAAGCCTTATGTATTATGACAGTTTTGACACTGTGAAAAAAAAGATCCCAAAAGGCAAAACTCAGGTGTGATTTTGCACATTGTGAAATGGGTGTTTTGGGATCAGGAGCTTTGGTTTGAACCTTATGTCTTTCCTCCTAACACTTGGCATACAGAGAAGGCTGAAATTTCTATCCTTCCTCTCATCTGGAAATGCTCTGATCTACAGCTGAGTTCAACCTTCTTGTAGTGAGTATCCGCAGGAACTGCCTTGTAATATTTCTGATACTAATTGGCATGAAGATAAAATACAGCTATTCCAGACGTTTTATCCAAACTGAGATAATTTGTGGGAATTTATTGTAGTTGTATTTTTCAGTGTGAAAAGGGTAAAAATTGGATTGCTTTCAAAAAGGCAGAAAATAAGAGTTTATGACTTTAGTGATGGTCTCATTTGGTTGTATATGGCTTCCTGTTGTTTAAGCCAAGCACCCCAGGATGGATTTAAGAAAGGGAGGTACTGCTACATGCATTGTGTGTTAATGGTATGGGGAACCTTGCTATATGCATATTCCCAATCACCATTTGGCCTCTCCTGTGGGGGGGGGGGGGGGGGGAGTATCTGTCTATACAGCTGTTGTAGTAAAAATTACTATGTAAACACTTCCGATATCCTTTAGCTTTAATGTTTGGTATGCTTAAGCAGAATTTGGGGTGAATTTTACTAAAAGCTTGAAAGTCAACTTTTGGTTATAAAAATGTTTGTTGTTACAGATCCCGTTATATACTGGAGCTGCACTGCATCCCTCCAGTGAGGTATTGTCCCACAGCAGAAAACTCAAAACTATAGAGTTATATTGTGTTTTTTTGCCTATAATCACTACCCTTTCACGATTCAGATAAATAAATTGGGATATGAAAGCCACATTGTAGTCCCACTGACTCCAGCTGTGATTTTGCCTTATAGAAGAGCAGCCAAAATACAGAGTTGCTTGGGGCGGGGGAGTTGTTTGCAAGTACTGATATTTTTAAGCCAGGTTAATGCATTAACTAGAAAAATGAAAGAAAAAACACTAGAAAAAAATTTCAGGCCCATTTTCAGCACACGCTGAATTATAATGCCTGGATTTCAGGCTGCTTGGGAAAGGATTTAGCAAGAGAAATGCTGACATAATAATAGCGCAGGCGGCTGAGATGCACTGAAACCTCCCTGGAGAGCGGTGGGGGACCTTCAGCGGGTGCCATAACAGAAAGTTACGTCCCCCTTTGAAATCTGCTGTTTCTTCCTCTTGGAGATGGCTGGGAAGCATTATGCCCCAGGTGTGCTGGTGATTTTCCTTCCTATTCAGTGCATTTTGTCTGGTAGGCTGCTCTGCAATTTCTGTTTGCCCTGGTAATAGCAATACTACCAACGATGCTTCTGAATTCCTGTGCTAACTTGTAGGCTGTTTAACCTCTCCTATTGCTGGGGTCAGGTGCAAGGGAGACAAGTAACCTTCGCTGTCAATGTAATGAGAGAGGGAAACTACGGGAAGGTTTACTTTTAAAGTTACCTGGAGTTTGCGGGATGATAGTAATAGATCTCTATTGGCAATAAAATCAGTGGATGATGTTCTGCCCTCAGGAACACGTTTGTGTTTACAGAGAAGTCGGCAAGAGCTTTGTTCAGTCTGATAGTCCAGGGGGACGAGTAAATGCCTTTTCTTCCACTTAGTCTATGTAATAAGTGGCCCTCTGGAAGGGGAAGAGGAGGAAAGACAGTGGTTTCCACTTGATGCTCTTACTTGTCAACAGTTACCCAACACAAATACCTGCTTTTATCCCTGTCTTTCAGTTGAATAAGTAATAAATTTCAGATACCAACAGATCTTTGCTTAATATATAAATAACTGTTCATAAAAGTTGTCTTCCTAAATGAGATAATTGTGCTCATAACCTTTCTGGTTTATGCACTGTATGCTCAGCATGCAGGCAACCATGTGTCACAGTGCCTAAGGGCTGCAACAGCATCTCCCGTTGTGCTACCCAGCACCTGGTGGTAATTGTGGAATTACAGCAGTGCCTAACGTGTCCCTAAATTGTAGCACTCCTCTAGAAAAAACAGCATTTAATGGACTCTAGCTATCTCTACTGTTAATACTTTTTAATCCTTTGTGGTTTCCATCCTAATTCTGCATCATTGTACTCCCAGCGAAGCAAGCAGCAACATTCCAGCAGACTTTAAAGGGAGCATTGTGAAATAGGTGAGGCAGAGCGCTAATTAATTTGAGTGCCTTGACATTTAAAGCAAATGAGAAGTCTGCGTATCTGAAAATACTGCATCTGGCTCCTAGCCCCTGCTCTGCATAGCTCTGAGTATTTTTTTTTTCTTTTTAGGTAGTCAAAATATGGATCTGAACCCAATTTTTTTGATTGTATCGTTGCTTTTAAAAAGGCTGAGTTGGTTTGTAGAAGGTTTTATAGCCTTATAGGATCTTTAATTAGCCAAATGTGCTCCTGTGAACGATACAGGAATTTGGAAGTATTTTAAAGTGTAAAGCACGTGAGAGTGTAACCTGTACATGCATAAGGCTTAGTGCTGAGCAGTGCTGAGATTGAAGTAATGAGGAAGTTCAGTTTTGATTAGGAGAAGTAGAAGACATGCTGTGCACAGAAGTTGTAAAGGGTGGGGGAGAACTAAAGGAGTAAGTAGTAGAAAACAAGTCAGCATCCATGCATCAAAGCTATGAAAGGCTCTACTGCATGCATTTAAGTAAAAGGTTAGGGCAGCACCGCCTGACAGCTTTTCTGAAAGGCAGACCCTGTGTGACACCCACTGCCAGGACAGAAAGGCAAGGCAGGGAGAGAGAAAAGCAAGTGTAGTTGAACTGTGCTCTCTGCTGGGCCACATCTGCGTGCAGACTGTTTAATCAAAGTTTGCTTTTGGAGATTTCAATTAGCAGAAGACTAAAACCAAACATTCAGCCTGCTTTACATGAAAATGAGCAGGGAAAAAACAACTCGGGCCATTAAAATGTGCAAATGGGAGCTTTGGGGCTCCCTTTTGGAAGGTGCCAGGGCACAACTTATAAATATTCTCCATTGCCTGAGTTGAAATGTAGAACTGTTGTCACACAATGTGCCAAGCACCTACTGAGTGCGACTCCAGAAATTCCTGCCTCGGGATAATGCAGGGGGGAAAAACCCCAAAATCGAGCCAAAAATTACCTGCAAGTTCTTTGTTCTTCTTTAGAGTCTCTTTGAGATTTGCCTTTTACGTTTTATTTTATTCTTGTCTTAGGGCTCAAGTACTGCACACACTCGTGTTGCTACGGATGCTTTATATCCGAGGTTAAGTGTCTGTTGTGGGACCTGAACAAATGAAGGAGTGGCACATTTACGGGATTGGGATTATCTGAAGTTTGTTTATACATGCAACTGTAATTCAAAGAAAACGGTTTCCTCTCTTTTTCTGTAGGAAGACTGAAAATAAAATGGCATGAAGTGCCAGTGTGATATTTATGACCAGGATAGGTAGTTAATGATACTGTTTCTGAATTGTAAAGCTCATCGCTCCAGAGTCTATACCTACAGGTACACTGTGTCCATCAGCAGCCTTCAG
This sequence comes from Aptenodytes forsteri, assembly GCF_000699145.1. Taxonomy (NCBI): domain Eukaryota; kingdom Metazoa; phylum Chordata; class Aves; order Sphenisciformes; family Spheniscidae; genus Aptenodytes; species Aptenodytes forsteri. The sequence goes on along the minus strand of NW_008796165.1, from coordinate 10,786,655 downwards.
GCACCTTCAACACAGGTGTCGTTATAATGCTCTGTGATTGTACACCTCCAGTTGTGGAATAGTCTGAGATCTTACAATACTGATAGAGGTTGTTCCTTAGTCTTTTCAAAGAGTTGGGCATCGCCTTGAAGGCCGGTTCTGCATTGGGAAGAATATCCAGCATCTCAGACATCTCTGCTGGGAACCAGGAGGGTTTCTCATGGTAATGTATTTCAGAAAATGTAGTAGTAGAGAAGGATGACCCCAGGATGAAAGGCTTACCTGTTTATGGTATAGAAAAGGTAAACTCAAGTGTTTCTTTCATGCAAACTGATGCCTGTGGTAGGGGACATTACAGGATGTCTCCTTTGCTTGTATATTTATATGCTGGCCACTAGAAAATTAAGCCATTAGAGATGAAGGGTTGAGCTGAGTGGATTTTGTCCAGTTCTATACTATGCCACTGGAAACCAATCTATCTTTGTGGAACACAGGTAGAATTTCTTGCTTGTATGCTTTGGTTTATTTCTGGTTATGAAATCACTTTTGTATTTGAAAGATATAAAACATTGTATTGTGTGAACTTCTCAAATTTTTTGCTTTCATTTTTAGTTGGCTCATGAACATGACATACTGGTTATACACAGTTTGTGAATTCGTAGAGTCCTTTTCTATTCTTATTCTTCTCTGTACATGTGCTTTCTCTCAGCCCCCTTTGAAGTCTTATTAAATTGGTATGAGTATCTCGGAGACAGATAGATAAGTATAAAAGAAATCCCTCTTGTCCTTTTTCCCCTTTTCCAGAGAAGTTTGTAACGTTATGAAAGTAGATTTATGGTTAAAGAAAGTTGCTGTTTGATGACTATCCAGTGCAGCTTAAATTTTAGTATTGCCAGTATGAGTGGGATTTTTGTGATCTTTGCCGAGTTCTGCTTTATCGGGTTTGCATGACAAATCAAGAGAATCAGAGGCTAGTTTTCACTGATGAGCTTTTCAAATCACAGGCTACAAGAAGAGGTTGGGTCATAATGCTTGCTGAATCTGAAGCAGTTAAGATCTGAGACAGTTAAAGCCAAAAAATTACCTCCAAATCTCCTAGGAGTTATATGAAGGAATTTCTTGTGCTGTTCATGTAAATCAAAAGCATTTCAGGAGGTGAGGAATATTGGTGTAAAGGAAGAAAAGAACCTTGTAAAAGTAAAGGCTTCTCAAAAGACATTCATAGGCTATAAAGATGCACGCAATAAAAATATGGAGCGGTTCAGTGATACTGTAACAAACTGTCTGTCTCATTACTGAATATTGTGCTCCCTCAAATTCAAGATTTAATCAGTAAGAATCTTACAAACTTCAGAGTATATCAGGAAAAAATACAAGGCGTGGTCAGAGGTGCTACACTCAGGCTGTATGCAAGCTTTGGCTTGATAGTACAGGGCAATATTGCCATATTTGTGGCTATTTCGATCTACTGACCGTTTTGCAGAAAGGGATGAGGTGGGGGCTAAGGGGGAATACACTCGGACAGATATGTTACAGCCCTGGAAACCCAACAGTGGCCACTGGGCAGCTGCCATCCCAAAGAATAAAATAATATCATTACAGGCAAGTATTGGTACTTGTACACCACATTGAAATAGTGAAACGGCAAGGTAAAACAATGTATTGTAGTCTATAGGTGGTCCCATACAGTTGCAATGTAGGGCTATATTGCATTACTGAGCTGATTATGGCCTAGTGGGGCCATTTGGTATCAAGGATCAGGATCAGGTTTGCTGCTTCTTGGTATTGCTGTGCAAATCCTTCTTTGTTTTAACCATCCTGATAAAACAATGACTGTGTCTGGTGCAGAAACAATGAGAAAATAGTACGAGACTCACGGGAGGTCCAGCATCACGGCTTCAGTGTAGCACATTTGTTTTTCCAAAGCTCTATGAAAATGTTTCCTTGCCCTTTAGGATTTTCTTTGTCCTGGAACAATATTTGCAAGTACGTATTTAAAATATAACTTGGGATTAATAGTAATTGGACAAGGGTTTTAGATTTAGCTAGCTACTTTCACTCCTGGTACAATAAAAAATTGAAAAGCCTTTGAAGTGAAGATACAAAATTGTCCATGTGTGTGTTCCAGTTTTGGTTTTGTTCCTTTCCAAATTCATATATCTAATAAATGGATCTTCTGCATGAGCAACTTAGCATTTGCTTCCTAAGACAATGAACAATAACTAAATTCATATCTGGTCTTTGTCAGACATTATTACAAATTATGAGAGCCGGACAGAATTTTATTACCTTAGTGGTGTTCTCTTTCACAAATTAGGTTCTTGGAACATCCAGCTAGCTCAATATCGTAGATCCATTCATCACAATTAGACTGCTGCGCTGGCAAAGTTAAGTCCCGCTAACTTAATTGACTCCTGGTGTATGCCGGGGGTCTTGGGTGAGGACAACTCCAGGCCAGTCAAGAGCACCACTGCATGTGCCTATCACAGGAGGCACAAACAAGGACACTCGTGTTTGCTCTCTTAAGAATTTGCTGCACTTGCTCCCCAGGTAAGATACAGGCAGTAGCAGGAGACTTTTTTCATCAAGCAAAGAAAACAGTAAGGATTAATTCAGATTTTAGCTGAGGCTGAAGTACTCTTTTAAGCTATCTTCCTGAGTCCAACCAAACAGGCTCCTACCTAGGGTCCTTTCGCTAATCGCTTGCCTTTATATAGGATGAATTGGAGTGTACAGATTGAGCTTAGTCTAGCACTTCACTTGAAGACGTGCTTATCCTTACACATACGATTATGCTCACTGACTTTCGTCCTTCCTGACTCAGCTGCACGTTGCTGTGTAAGCTTGGGAAGTCCCATAATCTGTTTTTTTGCTTCAGTCTCCTCAGCTGCAGGAAGAGAATGGCTCTTAAGAGTTTATTATTATTATTATTGTTATTAAAAGGAAATGAAATTTACACATCTTTTGGGTGCTTTGCTGTGTCACAGCCAGACTGCTGACCCCCTGGAGAGACTGAGTCTGTGATAACTGGGGCTAAATCTGTCTTGATTCTTTTCTTTCTCAGCACCTATTTTATGTGCCCCTTTGTGATACATAGACCAAGCTTTGATCTGCATATAATCTGAAAGCGTGCTTTTTTTGTGTCGTGTTTTTATTGCAAAGCTTGTGCACTGAAACGCCTTTTAGAAGTTGGCACTTGGAAAAATCTTTCTTTAGGTTATTGTCTGCAAAATCAGTGTGTATGGAAGCACGGGGATTAGACAGATTTATTTTCTTCTCATTGTGAAGACATGCTTAAAGGCTTCCATCTGAGAAGTCCCTTCAGGCTTGGAGGACGCTCCAGAGGTTACATTTTCCTTTTCTGCTCCTGTTCTTGGGTTTTTTGCAGACGGAAAGTCCATAACCTGTTGCTCAGCACAAACTCCATGAGTGGCTTTGGGTCAAAAAGATTCAGGGCTGGACCATTCATTTTGGCTGTGTAGTATGTAGCACATGTTCAGTCTCCTTCAGCGGAAGGGTTCACTTCTCACTCCACGGTAGCATGTTCAGTTTATACTCTTTTATGATCAAAACTGATCGACTTGGCCAGTGCCTGGAAATGCCTCCCAATACTGAAACCTTCATAACTGCAAGAGGTTTCTAGTGGGTTTTGCTTTTCAGGTATTCATATGTGACATTTATTTTTGAAAGCTGAATTGAAATGATACTTTGTTCCAAGACTGCTTGCTGTTCTAGTAGGAATTCAGTATTTTGATAATTTGCTACGCTTAAACTGTACTGTTCTCTTCCTTTTCTAGATCAAACTAGATGAAATTTTCCATGTGTCGTAGTAAATATTAGTATAACAGATTTTTTTGTTCTATCAAGCGTCTACCCACACCAGCCACTACTACAGTTAAGCCAAATTACTGTGATCTGTCGTATATTGTTTATTTTGCTGTCCTCTCCCCATGGACATGCAGCTGGAGTACTCATCATGGTAGGAAAGGACTGTCAGATTTGAAATATGATGTTTCTTATTTGCCTTTTGTTTAGACACATAGTTTCTAAAGCTGTTTCTCTTGGGAGTGCTGTTTTCCCTCTTTTCCTCAAACATCCCCTTTTGTATTATACGGCCTGGGTGAACTGCTCCCCTCTTGCCTTTCTAACCAATTGCATCAAAATCCAAACAATTTTTTTATATTCATCGTTGGAAAATGGGCCAAAACAATAGAAAAGAAAAACGATAATGAAAAGCATCTGCCCAGTGGAGGCAGAGGAGACTGCAGCAGTAACACCACGATTTGTAGCAGCCTGTCACTAACTGAGAAAGCAGCAGCAGTGATAAATTCACTAGGTGTGTTTGCAAAGCCTTATCAGGTTGGATTTAGCTGCCTCTGACAGCAACCTGCAAGTTCTGTCTCTTCATTTACACTTCAGCAACACCCACAACACCAGTGAAATGTTTTTATACTGTGGTGAGCGCTCAGGAACCACCAGGGAGGCAGGGGAAAGACTGTGGGTGAATGCAGTGATGGCGGGGGGGAGCAACTGGCTTTTTGGGTGGATGAGCTCTGTCATCACCCCTGTTCTCGGTTGCCCTGTGCTGTGTCCAGCAGTAATTCGCAAGGAGTTTGGAGTCATCGGTAACCGTAGCTCTGAAACACACCAAGCTGTCTCCTCTTTGCTATTTCACATTAAACTGAAAATTTTTGCAGTGGTTAGGGGAAGGCTTGTTGCATTTCCCCCATCTGCTTGTTCCCTGCATATCTCAGTAGGCTGATGCCTTGCCACCCCATCTGCCACCCAAATACCAAGTTCCAGAAAACAACATGGAAAAGTTTGTAGTGCAAATATGATTTACTGATTCATTTTCCGTTTCAGTGACATTTGAGATTGGTGACTTTTTCCCCAAACTGTCTGTACACAGTCCCGTTGAAATGGGACTGTCTGTAGGGTGAAAGGAAGTTGAAAGATTCACAACTGCTTAACGGGTATCCATGCGCCATTACTGGGTATCAGGGAAAAAAAAACATGCCAGCAAGGTCTGAGGAGATGTGTGTTCCAGCTGTCTGTGTGTCTCTCTTTTTTTTGTTTGTTTTTTTTGTTGTTGTTGTTGTCTACATACAGGGGACTGCTCTCTGTCCGTGCCTGAAAGTTATAAAACAGGTCTGGGATTTGAGTCTACAGCTGTATAGAATTTAAGTGTTTCATGTCTGCTCCTTAGGTGTGTTATTTGAAATATGGGGTGTTTATGATGGAGATGAGCAGCTCTAGACCACCTCTACTAAGTGCATCTTAATGAAACAGGAGAGAAGCATTGCAGCACAAACATAGGCAATTAGAGAAATGCATGTGACCAGTTGTTGTCCCCGTGATCCCTGCAAATCTCAGCTAAAACAAACAGGAATTGTAAGGAAATGGCCGTGAAGACCATTTGACAAAGTCCCGTAGTATGCACGTCTTGAGCACTGTTAAGGAACACAGCAGCCTCCTAGGTGTAGTGGGGGAGCTGGCCACACATCTGTACCACTCTGGTGTTTCTTGCAGCAAAGAGATAAAATTTATGCCAGAACCACTCACCTATTTTACACGTCATTGTTTTCACTTAATGTGTTGCAGTAAATAATGGTCAATGTACTGTTACAGTTCTGACTTCCTACGCTTGTTGTTAAGGCATTGCAGTAATTTTCCACATTAGATTCAGTTTCTACAATCTGCTCAGTAGTCTTCCAAACATATAGGGCCTGATTTCCTAACGTACTGCTGAGCAATCACAGTATGAGTTGGAGTATGGGAGACTTGCATGTAGACAGCAGTATGACTGAAACTATAGTTCATGAAGTTATTTTATTATGAATCCATTAAGGATTTTGCAGTTTGGTGGGTAACTTTGATGTTTGGGGAGCTTTAAGTGACACGCAAAATGTATTACTGCTTATTCAAATGTGATAGAAGTGAATAGACAGGAATAGAAATGCAGAGGATGCTTGGGCCACGTCTGTCACCCACATCCCAGTATCAATAGCGTGGAAATCGCAGCAGCGGAGCTGTCAGTTGATACCGCTTATCTGAAAACAGGCTCACCATTTAGTTATTCAAGGTGAAAGGCTGTGCAACTTAAATCCCTGTGAAACTTGTCCATATAGATATAATATTGTGTGGTACACGCTTCCTGCTTCCAGTGGGGCAGCTTTTATAGGAGGCTTTGCAGCTTGCAGGATATTTTTTGTTGTGGTTCTTAACACTGTGCCCCAGGCTCCACTAAATAGACAACCTCATTAAAAGAGAAATAGTGATAGTAAAGCAGTGACTTTCTCATGCCATCTAACTCACATATTTGACATGATTGCTGGACCCTCCAAGTACTTAATTGATTGACTTAATTGATTTAGTGGCACTGGAGGCTACAGCATGGAAATAAAGGGGCAAGATGAGGATAAGGGGTGAAAAAATTTATGATAGGTGCCAAGCAGCCTAAGGGAAATTAGAAATGCTACAGATCTCAGAGGCAGCTAAATCAATTCAATGTGATGTACAGGGAGCAACCTGGGGGAAGAGGAGAAGCGGGGGATAGAATGGAGAAAAGGAGAGAAAATAATGCCTAGTGGGAGAGACTGGAGCAAACTTAAGGGGAAGAGGGAAGACAGCAGCCTTGGTGGAGCTGGGTATTTTGGACTTCTTTAACACCAGGAAAATATTTCTAATGTATGAATAAAATATAATAATGACATCATGTTTAGCCTAAAAAGAAGGACTCGTGCATCACAGGTTATCTGGTTTGAGACTTTATCTGTGCTTGCATTTAAAATCCTTGACGTTTGCAACAGTAACTAAAGTCACAGGAGACCTAAAATAATTTGGAGGCTATGTACAGTGGATTTTTTTAACAACTGAAGCTTAAATGTTAAATTACTTTCTAATCTGTGCAATAGTTAATTGACTGTATTGAACCGTAATACAAATTAAGTCTTCTCTATAATTTGTTCTGTCGTACTGCAGCCCTCCAAAACAATTTGATACCTCACTTATGAATTGGTAAATGGCTCGTAGCAGCACTCAGCAAAGATACAGTAAAAACATCAAATAGTGTGTGATGGAATCCATCAGCATGGGCATACGGGGGTGTCATAAATATCCCTGAGTTATGAAATACTTCTTTTATGTGCTTCTGACCCACTATAGACAGGAATGTGTCATGGTAAAACCTTGAAGATATTAAAAAAAAAAAAGAGGCTGGGGAGAGCAAGGGGCAGATCAGCTTGTGAATATTAACTGTTGAGCACTGACCAGCAGTTCTGCTATAAGCGATTTTGCGTGGCTTTTGTCTCATTTCCTTTCAGGACTGTTCATATCAAGTATCGAGGGGGTGGCCACATGTGAGCAGTTACAAACTGAGGTATAAAAACGACATTTCTGTTGGTTGGTCTCATTTTACGGGATAGATTAATCTATGCGAATGCATCAGATGCAAAGACTGTGTTCAGTTTTGGGCCCCTCACTACAAGACAGACATTGAGGTGCTGAAGCGTGTCCAGAGAAG
>NW_008796165.1:10775766-10779068 GCF_000699145.1 Aptenodytes forsteri | reverse complement strand
GGGAGGTTTAGATTGGATATTAGGAGAAATTTCTTCACCGAAAGGGTTGTCAAGCATTGGAACAGGCTGCCCAGGGAAGTGGTTGAGTCCCCATCCCTGGAGGTATTTAAAAGACACATAGGTGTGGCGCTTAGTGACATGGTATAGTGGTGGACTTGGCAGTGTTAGGTTTATGGTTGGACTTGATGATCTTAAAAGTCTTTTCCAACCTAAATGATTCTATGATTCTATGAAAGAGCATGTATTTATAGATAGCCTCAATTGTAAGTCTCTGTTGGGTGGCTGAATGAGATGGTGTTTCTCCTCGTGCTGTCCCTTCTGCTGTCCTTTCTTCTAGTGCACATCTCGCTGCTGTGAAGGACTCTGCGGGGTACTAGGCAGGCTATGTCCCTAAACCAAAGATTTATAGAAAGGATGCTGTTCTGATCTTGCATTTTATGGTGGTAAATCTCTACTGACTGCAGCAGGAGTCTCATTTCTGCTTTATGATAAGCAAAGAATCAGGCACTCATTAAATAATATTTGGAATGAAGTATTGGAATATGCAGAAAGGACACATTAGATGAATTGAGGGCCGTGAAAATGCAGGTTCGAAGGAGTGTTTATATCTACATTTGAGTACAGATGTGTGTATGCAACATTGGATTTCATGTGTATGTTCCAACTCAGTATCCCTCAAACAAATGAAAAACTCTTGCTAAACGCTCCATACAGTAAAATATGTGAAAGGATAATGTTGCAGTCACCTTTACTTAATTTGTACATCTATTGATACAGTATGTAAAATATCATAACCATTAAAAATGTAATGATTTTCAAACGGTTAATGAGGGTTCCCAAATAAATTGGAGTGTCTCCATCTGCTGTCTTACATTGTGGGTGATACTTTTCCATGGTAGAATGATCTTCAAATTTAATTCCATGAGGAAGGAATCTGATCACAGTTTAATTCCAGTGCGAAATGCTGCCTCGCAATCAATAAAGCAATGTCAAAGAACTTTGATTTAATAGAAGCCAGAGATAACGTTCCCTGTCATATGCAGAATAGAGAGATGGGAACATTTCATTTCATTGTAACAGATAGCATGCAACTTGGTTTTCAGAAAAACCTAATAAATCAATATCCCTGTATTATCTAAGTAAGATCCCATCATTAATTTTAAATGCTTAACATGTTGGGAGAGTCTGAAGCGCACCTTCAGCTTAGCCATGTTCAGCCTGAAGTCAATGGCAACACGTCCATTTTCCTACAAGCAAGCAATCTTGATCTTGGGAAGTTAGGAGTCATTTACTGCGAAATGAAAATGAAAAATGTTCAGTCTTTTGTTTTATATGTAGTCATCTGTCTCTTCCGTGCTGCCTCTCCTTTTAAATTTCAATCGTGTTCTACAGAAGTCTCATCGCTTGCCACTTGCCCTGCACGTGCTCAGCCTTTTCGCTTCTACATATACACATCCTCTCCAGTTTTGAATTTTAAAATGTTTTTTTTTAAACTCTAAAAATAACTGGTTGTTTAGAGATTGCCTAGATACCATGCTGATTTTCAAAATGTGCTTTTCTCAAAACCAGCAGGAATCTGGACCTCAAAAGAATTCTTTGTGAGGCTTTGCCTACTCTCAGAAATAGCATTATCCCTAGATGATATAAGAGCAGGTCAATATGTTGGAAGGTAGAAATTTGAACTGATAGATTGCTTTAGATAAACTTTTCAAGGACATTATTTTAAGTAGAAAGACGTAAATATTATTTTGGTAATAAAATACTATCTAGGCCAAAGCGAGAAAGGTGCTGACACTCCAAGACATGCTTATAGGAGTCTCAGATTCACGTCCTGGCTCTGGAGAGAGTTCTACTCATACATTTAAAACAAAATTGAGTCTTTTTATTATTACAATTAACCAAAGTGGGATTTTAAATAAAATGTGAACTTTGCATTTAGCATTGATTTCAAGTTGGGTAATTACATTTCCCTGAATTTTCCGGGAAAACTAAATTTTTGGAGTTCTGTTATGCTTTAAATGAAATACCGCTTGCTGGCTGATGCTGAGTGTTGCAGAGATAAAGCAAGTCTGGTGCCGATTCTTGGAGACATTAGGTATCTCAGCTCTGGCTCTGCAGCCCCTGCAGATCAGTCTGTCCTCAGAGTCGCCCTGTATGAAGCTAGAGGTAGCTGCTGCTGCTTCTTTTATATACCTACAAATATTGATTCTGGACGTAGGATGCTGTGTAGATATAACTAGGTAACATGATATTTTCTATTGAATTATATCTCACCAAAAGATACCAAGAAAAATATTGAATTGAAGCTTTTAGTCAGATTATTAAAGCAAGTCAAGTTTGGCTAGATTTTGAAAAGAGAATAGGCTTAAAGAGTTCAGAAGTTAGTTGATTTTGATACCAGGTTATGTTTGTTTTAAATCCGTAGGTGTATTGAGATCCAGGTAAAGCACTGATGAAAGATAAATTGTACAGCTTTTTAACAGAACATTTTGATGGATATTTCTTACTGTGGTTTTTTTTTTTTAATAGCTACTACAGCACCACCATGCAGTTCATGAAATTTCATACATTGCAAAGGATATCACAGACCATCGAGCGTTTGGATATGTATGTGGAAAGGAGGGAAATCACAGATTTGTGGCAATAAAAACAGCCCAGGCAGTAAGTATCAGATCACTGTCATTTTCTACAGTGTAACTCAATAGAAAAGCCGTGTTCATAAGAAGCTGTTCAAGAGGCCAATCTTGTATTATTTATGATTGTGCTAGATATGTCACAGGTGTCTGCTCAGATGTTCTTAAATAGCAAATTAACGAAACCAGCTGTCCTGTTTCCAGCTGGGATAGAGTTAATTTTCTTCCTAGTAGCTGGTACAGTGCTGTGTTTTGGATTTAGGACGAGAATAATATCGATAACACACTGATTTAGTAAGCACTACTTAGCAATTGGTTTAGTTGCTGCTAAGTAGTGCTTACACTAGTCAAGGACTTTCCAGCTTCCCATGCTCTACTGACTGAGAAGGCTGGGGGTGCACAAGAAGCTGGGAGGGGGCACAGCCAGGACAGCTGACCCCAACTGGCCAAAGGGATATTCCATACCATGTGACGTCATGCTCAGTATATAAACTGGGGGGAGTTGGCCGGGGGGTGGCAACCGCTGCTCAGGAACTGGCTGGACATTGGTGAGCAATTGCTTTGTGCATCACTATCACTTATTTTCTATATTCTTTTATCATTATTAGTATTATTGTTATTTTTGCGTCCTTTTCTGTCCTAAACTGTCTTCTTTATCTCAACCCACAA
>NW_008796165.1:10764406-10775660 GCF_000699145.1 Aptenodytes forsteri | reverse complement strand
CGGGTTAAACCACAACACCAGCTCGGGAAAAAGGGAATGTATTTCACTATTTCTGGTTTTTCATGATTTTTTTTTTATAATTAGTTACTGTTTTCCTTTCTAACTAACCTAGGCTGGATACAGATACGTTTGGTTATATTCCTATAGTCATCTAAACAGAAAGTAATAGATACCAAATAGCTACTTTGCATATAGTCTACTGTAATTTCATTGTATGAGAAACCACTAATAAATATGCTTTTATATTCATATATAAGCCTTTTATATTCATATATATGCCTTTTATATTCATAATGCCTTTTATATTCATAGTTATCATTAATTTGCAAATATAGTTAGTTTGATAGAAATTAACCTGAGCCTGGATGCTAAGGTAGAAATTAATTCTGTATGAAGTTCTCTCCAATTGTGGACATGCTATAACTGCTCTATCAGCAGGTTGGGATAAGAGGAGTATATTTTCCCATATAGAAACCCTCCTTCCTGTTTTTGCTTCTATAGGCTGAACCTGTAATTCTGGACTTGCGAGACCTGTTTCAGCTCATCTATGAACTGAAACAAAGGGAAGAAATGGAAAAAAAGGCACAAAAGGACAAACAGTGCGAACAAGCGGTATACCAGGTACATGCATAAGCTTAGACTACTGCCAAGAAAAGTATGGTTTGAAGTTGCCCCCAAAGTTGCTCCAAAGAGGCACTGAGCATTCTCAGCATTTCTTAACAGCAATGGGTTTGAACAGTGCTAGCTTCAAATGGACAAATATGAACCTTACAGCCATTGTGAGCTCAGAAGTAGGATTAAACAGTGATGAAAGCTATCACTTGGGGTGTGATGAACATGTTTAACAACTGGAAATGATCTATTCATTTCCTGCACAGTGTTTCTTCTAATTCAGAAAGAAAACTTTAATGAAGGTCAGTGTGTATTAAGTCAGGCTTTTAACAGCGTCTAATACTTTAGGGAAGATTCAATATACTTCTCAATGTCTGTATTTGAATCAAATCAAATAAGGTGTAGATTGTTAAACTTGGATGAAACTTGAATAAAGTTACTTTGAACAATAATGACTTTATCTCTATACTAAAGAAAGAAAACTATATACTTACCTGCCCATTTTGCTTATTTCTTTGCTGTCCTTTAATTTCTGAATACAGTTCTTTTATCTCTACTGTTTATGTTCTTTGCTTTTCCTGCCTGTCCTCTTACTTTGCTGTAGACAATTTTGGAAGAAGATGTAGAAGATCCTGTATACCAGGTAATTTCTGAAGCTGTATGGCCTTGGAGTTTCAGAAATGACTAGATATATGTTATCTTCAAACACAGCCAAAACCTTTAACAAGATGTTTTGAAATTTACAGAGATAGGTTGTCTGAGAAACTTGTAAGGTTTTTACAGAAAGTAGCATATTTCAAGATTAAGCTGTAAGTAATAGCATAATATGTCTTTATAGAATAGAATATTTCAGTTAGAGTATAGAAATACTAGATTAAGTATTTTGTAAATATTTCCTAAAATGTGGCTTGTGAGTCCAGATTTTAAGTTTCCAAATGAGATTTGTCATCATTTTTTAATACAAACTCTAACTGAAAAGGGAGTTACTTTGAGAATAAGGAAGGTGACATTTTGTTCTGATAGTAATAAATTGACATTGTGGTTTTGGCTTCTATGGGGCCAGAATTTAATTCAGAGGGTGAATATTTTGAAAAAAACAACAGTGGAATTGATGTTATAACACACTCCCTTGTTGGCATTTGGGCTATGATTTAATAAGAGATCTGAAATTTAAGTCTTGTTTTATCCAAGCAAAATGTCTGGGAGCAAAGGTGATTATCAGGAATATGTCAATATATTAATGTCCAATATCCTACTGAGTGTGAAGAAGAAAAAGATGTAATTTCATTCTCATGTTTTTGTGCTGAAACAAAATATATGATAGTTTAGGGTTTTTTTCCTGGAGATTTTGTGTTCTTCCACTTAGGCATGTCAGTGGGAGGCACACTGAAAGAAACTGATTCAACCATTAGTGAATATTGAACAGTGCCTAAGGTGCAGCAAGAAAGATGATTAGTAATTTAGGGCATCCTAATTCTTTTCAGCTTTTATAATGCCAGGAGTTTTACTTTGTGCTCTTCACAATAAAGCAAGAACCTGAAAATGAAGAAAAGTGTTGTGACAACCTTTTGCCATGTGGCCTGTTACATGAGCACCAGCCTATTCTTCCAGTTTGGATTTAGCTTTTTTATTCGTAGATAATAAATATATGTGGAAATAATTGCATTATGTAAAAGAGGCAAAATTCACGTTGACTTCAGAAAATTAATACTGGGCCACAGGCGGTCTCCCTAGTGAGAAAGAATTAGGAAGTTGCTCTAATGATCATTAGAGGAGATTTAGGTCTATTCATTGCCGGTTTATGAAATATGAAACAACCTTATGCTGTGCTTTCCAACAAACCGGTTGTCCTGCTGCCAGCCTGTACTTTGAACTTGTTTCTTTAATGCCTACCTATGTTTTCACGTGGAATTCCAAATCGCCTTTTTCCCTTCTGTTTCATCTTTGACTTTTCCTCTCTGGCGGCTGGTGTAATAGTACATTGTGTTTGAGGCTGGACACGAGCCAATCCGTGAGCCTGAAACAGAAGAAAACATTTATCAGGTATAGAATCGCTAACTTCGGTGTTTTCATTGCAACAGTTGCAAGCATTTTAGTAAAGTACATTTCATATATCGTTCACTTTTATTAGTTTTCATTCATCACAAAAATGTCTGGCATTTCATTGTGGTGACGTGACGTGAATAATCTGCCAGTCTCAGTGTGATTTTTCTGTTGTTTGTCATTTCAGCTTCTGCAAACTTTATTAACTTTGTCAACTTAGGAAGGGTCTTAAACTTTCAAGTACACCATATAAGGTGATAAATAGTGGATTCTCTTTTTCTGTTAATTTTTTGAAACTTTTTACACCTTTACATACTGAAATCTGATGGAGGGGCAGACCGTCCAAGCAATTCTTAGAAAGACATTTTGATGGTACTGCTCTTCTTTCTGGCTAACCAAGGAGATAACTGAGCAAAACCTAAGAGCTCTCAATGGATATCCCCCAGACTGGGGAAAATATTTTCAGCGTGCATGTTATGTTAGAGCCCAAGCTTGCATTCTTCACACTGACAAAAAATTGCATTGAAAAATATATAAAATAATCTTTTGTCGTTCAATTTATCCTCGAGGGAGCAGTACAGGGTTTATTAAAATATAATGTAATTCATTTTGTATCACATACTGGAGGCAAATCTGGAGATAGACAGAAATCTCTGTATGCTGTAAGAAAATTGTGATTTGAGGAAATCATTTACTATGGAGGGGAAGGAGATTCAAGCAGTGATTAAGCATTTCATCTAGCTGTACTAGAGGTTGATCTGCTAATAGGAAAAGTTTTTTTAAGATAGACAGGAGCAGGGATAGAACAAAAAAGAAAGGGAAGGGTATTTTTTTAAGTAATAGAAAACGTAGGAAGATAATAGAAAAAATGAAAGGGTATAGTAGCTGTAAGCCAAAATAGAAAGAAGCTAAGTGGGAAAAGGAAATGCAAGTTAAACATTAGAAAATAACCATCTCACAGACCCTATCACAGGGTCATTAAGATGAGATTCATTAAACCTGTCTCTGTTGATTTCCTGGCACCCCACCACGCACACTAGAATATGCATCTTTCTGCATCTCTAGACCAAGACATGCAAAGCTCTCAAGGTGAGAGTATGCCTAAGGTGGAAAATTTTCTACCGCATAGTGTTGAAAGTTTGACGATTTTCAGGAAAGTGATCTGTTAAAAAATTACTATCCTAATTGACAGTTTTATGCTAGAAACAAAAACCCCATGACAATTACATTCAGACCAAAAAATTCTGATTGTTGTTCATCGAAGTACGGAGCTTTTAGTGACATTTTAGAGAAGTACGGGTGCAAGCAAGCAAAATGGTGTCATTGCTCCCAGTGTTTGGAGATCTTAGAGCAAAGTCTGGTGGGTAGGGAAGAAGTAGGAACTGTGTTCTGAGGAATGGCCTAAAGAACAGGAGGACTCTCTGGGCATTTTCTTTTTCTTAAAATGGAAATAGAAGATGATAAGCATATGGTGAGGTCTTGCCTCATCTCAAGGTACTGCTGTTACTGTCCTGGAAGTCACCAGAGAATTGCTCAAGGCTTCATATGACAGTGTCTGGATGTGATGAAGTTTTTTCTCCCACAGTGATGCACAGAAAATACCTGTGATACATAATATACCGTACTCTCAGTATATGTAGTCTAGCATTGTCCTTCTCTGTATTTACTACAGGCAATACCTTGAATACAGCAAATGCTGAGATTAGGGAGCTACGAGTCTTTTTCTGTTATCTGTTGTAATTGACAGATGCTGAAGTATCATTACCATAGACTTGTCCAGAGCTGCAATCTTCCGAGTTCCCATGGACTTCGTGAGTTCTTGGCTTGCTATAAATCTGGGTTCCCACAGCTCAGGTCTTACACTGGCAAAGTTGTTTCTCATACAAGATTTTGATGAACTCAGAACTGTCCATTAAAAATGAAATTAGAAAAGGTCCTCTTTTTTTTTTGTTTGTTCAGTTTTTTTAGTTTGATGCAAATTGTTGCCAGCTCTATTATTTACTACAAAGCCTTCCCCATACTACACTTTGGTAAACATGCATCTGCTCAGTAACCTCATGCGTCCTTGCTTCAGCCTCACCAAATCTTTCTTCTGGTGCTATTCTGGTTTTTCAACCGAAAGCTGGTGAGAAAAGAGTTCATTTCTCCCTTGGTGGAAAACATTCCTACCCAGTGGGTAACTGAAGATGGAAGATAGGTGCTGAAAGTGACTATTTCTTTTTAACATAGTAGAGGTCGCAGTTTCCTTTTTAAGCATTCTTTCTCTGTCTGTCACCTTTCTTTGATATATTACCCCAAAGACTGTCTGTGTCTGTCTGCTCTTTTAATATTGTCTGCCTATATAAGTTGCTCTAATGTTTTAGTTATGCAAGGATTTGATCACTGAGCATGTACCAATCCTCTCACCTAGTGTCAGATTTCTTAATAGCACCTCTTTGCCTGTCTGTTGTTTTATGTTAGTGGGGTGGGGATGGGATTTTATTAGGTGTTTTTGTATTGTGTATGTAGCAGCATTGGTCTCTATGGAGAGGCAAGTTCTGCTCCATCAGGAGTTGACAATCTGAAATGGGGGTTTCTGAGTTGCAGTGTCTGTATTGCCGGTAAGATGCAAGTACGTCAAAATGGTTCACAGCCTGTCACAGAGCCAGAGCTGTCAGCAGCAGTAGCGTTGGTACCCCTTTGCTGATATTGCTAATCAAAGAAAAACCAGGAGAAATCCCTTGCAGACCCCCAGTCTATGTAGTGATACAAAAAAGCGTGATGATACATGGCAAGTAAAGTCAACAGGAAGACAGGCGGTATCGAGTTGGGAGAGAAAAATGTCTTTCAGAAAAGTTTCTCTGTCTTGATACTAGAAGTCAGAAGCTTTTCTCTAGTGTAATTATAAGCTGGAGTAAGAGAGGGGGGATCGATAGTGCAGGGAAATGCTCATTCCATAAAAAGCTGTGGATAGGAGTGTGCAAACTGGGATGACTTCATGGAGAAGTTGACTGATGGGGAAACTTTCCAGAGAGAAAAGAAAAATATGTGCTGCTGATAGCTTATAAATAGTTTATCTTACCACGTTTGTCCTCTTTTTATGAAGACTAAACTTTCCAGTGACTTACTAAATACACCATTCTTGGTTTCTGCTCTTGCACTGTCACTTAACAGTCTGTAAAAAGAGAACACTTTATTTCCATGAAACTGAATTGTTCCACTCCTACCAGTTTCATGTTATCTAATGTCATAGGTGGTTTTAGTGGAAGAAGGCAGTACTTTGAGAAAACCAAGGCAAACAAGTCATTCCCAGGGTAGGAACAGAAGAGATCTTTTAAAAAGCTCGTTCAGTTTCTGTGAGGGTTCTGCACTCATGCTCTTGAAAAACTTCTGCAATGTGCACCAAGTTAAAGATGCACCATTTCCCATGAAGACTTTGACATTTAAACATGGGCAAGTGAATGTTTGAACAGTAGAGAGAGTTTTTGAGATACTATACAGAATAAGAAATGACAGCACATCTCAATGAATAATTAACAATCCTTCAGCTTCCCCTAAACCAGACCTACTCTAATATCAGAACTCTAAGGTATTTATTGTCTTAGAAACGTAATCATTTTCTGTCATACCTGCAGTATTATTTCCCCTGTTAACCTGTGAGGTTTCATTAATGTCTGAAATGTAACCTTCTTATGCTGAATGCCCTTGCTCAGTGGAAAAGTAGCACTGATTTACTTAGAGCATTCGTGTCTGTTTAGAGCATGTTTTTACTGTTCTTTTTGCTTGTGTCATTTACAATAGACGTTCAGTGCTTCTAGGAAGAAAAAAGAAATATAATCACAAATTATAAATATGTAAACCAGCAGTCCTTAGGCAAGCAAAGCCCAGTATTACAAAGCAACTGAATTTACATGAACAGGTTATAAATGCCTGAGGTCTAAAAAATGACTGTTGACTCAACTAAAGACTTGCCCGAAGTTTTTTAAGTGTGTCGTCCCCTGTCCATGCGAGGCTGTTGACTTCAGCTCCCTGGCTGTGTCAGACTCTGACAGGCCGGTAATTCCTTAGTAAAATTGCAGAATTGTAACCAAACATTGTTTAGAGCAGCCGCAGGGCCCCAACTGCGGGGATACATGTTATGGCTTTACTTGACTTAGATTATTAAATGAATTGGAAGGAAGAAATCTAACGCCATAGGCCAAACATCTCTCTCCCTCAGATCAGTAGCTCTAGTCTGGATCTTTGCCATGGAGGAAGATGACATACTGACTTGCTCATGATTTCTATGTGCATCTTCTTACCCCCAAGTAAAATGAAAAAACAACTAATTAAGTAGGAAGGAGATCCAAGTGCACCTGAACTTAATGCAACCGAACCTAACTGAGAATGAAAATCTCATTTCTGAACACTACTGGGCTTTAGGATTTAAAAAATTCAGATAGATGTTTTATTTCTTCAGTATTGTTTCCATTAATGTTACTGGTTGAATGAAAAGGGAGCCACCCTTGATTTCATTAGTATTAAATGATTACCCTGTACTAAAATATGAGTTGAAGATTGCAGTTTTTCATCAAACTTGCTTGGGTTAATGACCTTAGTTTTCATTTGCTATTGCAGGTTCCTACCAGTCAAAAGAAGGAAGGTGTTTATGATGTGCCAAAAAGTCAACCTGTAAGTGTAAGTATCTTCCCTATTTATATGCAGTAAAGAAGATGTGTTTCTTAGCTTCTGTGACTTTCATTATTGTATGTAACATTTGGTACATTCCTCGCAATGGGAATTTTATCAGTGATCTGTTGTGGGTTGATTGGGTTGGTTCAGAGTAACCAGGATTGTAATGTCACTTACATCCATCTCATTCATTACGTAAATCTCCTTTCTGTCTCTTCCGACTCATTCTTATGAAAGTCACCATTTATAAATGTGTTATCCGTGTTTAAGAGTTGACAATGAGCCTTCTGCATGTTAATGAAATAATCGTTGCTGTCTGGATTAGAAGGGTTCCTCTATTATGCGATGCTGTACAGGGCTTATCGCTCTGAGTGAGCATGGGCTGCATTTTCTCCCCTGTGTGCTCTATCAGAGCTGTACTTTATATATTGTGCTCCTTACAGCTTGGTTTAGTAGGACAGCAGGGAGGCAAGGTCCGAATAGAGTTGAGGTCGAGAGAAGCAGCGTTAGGAAAAGGTATGTCAGAACATTGTGTGTGACCTCTACGGTGATTTTCTGCAGCTATAATGTCTACACCTCTCAGAAGACTTCCTGGTGAATACAGTGTGCTGATAGGTAAAGATTTCATAAGGAGCTTCAAATCAAATGTTATGAAAAAAATGGGAATTTGCATTAGAATTACTTTTCTGTCATTTGGAAAAAAAAATCCCAACCAAACAAGTTACATCAAAATCCAAGCTAACATAAACCATAGAAAAGCAATTATTTTTCCAATAAAACCAACTTCTATGGTAGCTTAGTAAGAGCTGTAGAGTTGTAGGCCAGAGATACGTGCAATTGCCATTAGTTTAAACAGCTGTGGGAAAATCTGAAAGGAACTACATCAAGATTAAGTATGCAAAAAGACCTCACTCAGCAAATTCCTGAGTGGCAGAATTTTTTCTCTATGTATTGCATTGCTTTCCTGGTTATTGTGGGCTGTAATCAGCAAAAGGAGATTTTCTCCCAATATTGCTACGTATTATTTCTGTAGTGCTCTAAGTATACAAGAGGCTAAGGGTCAATATAGACTGTCAACTTAATTCTTTCTTTCCTGTGCCTTGCATAGACAGTAGACTATTAAAAACTAGGGGTAATATGCTGTTGTATCCAAATGGCACCATTCCCTTTCTGTGTATTAGCATTTTGAAGAGATGAAGCATTTATCCCCAGAACATATAAGGAATGGTAACAAGTGGTTGAGAGAAGAAGTGGAGTGACAGATGCTGTTAGCAACAAGGCATGCATTTGCTGAAGAGCGGGTTGTACTGTTTAATATAAATTTGTTCTATAAATACTCAAGAAATTGTTCGATTGCGTTGGTTACCCAGAAAATTAGTATTTCTGAGGATTTGTGTGAGAATGGAGAAAAACAAAGGAAAAGGTCAGGAATTTCAGTCTACTGTAAGCATGGGAAAAATGCCTGTATTCAAGAGAGAGACTCCTTTCACATGAGGATGTAGTAACTTGCACAGCTTGGGCTGAGCACGGAGACCGAGATCTGGAATAAAAAATATAAATGCTGGGGAGGGGCTGGATGGGGGCCTGAGTTGTGACATTTCTGTGGTTTGCTCAAACAAACAAAACTTGCCATAAATATTTCATGATAAGACACTAGGAGGAGGGAGGCATCATCGTGTTGCCTGGGAAAATCTAGTAAAATAACTCATGTTGCATAACTAATTAAGGTATTTGTGGGCACGGAATAGCTGTAGATTTTTCGCTCATTCCTCATATAGTTCAGTGCTACAATTTTTCCACTGTACATTTCCTGTGACTTTTTTATTATTCCTTCAGCGATGTTTCAAATTTACTCTGGGTATAGCCGGTAATTTAGGTCATTGCAGTATGACTGGGTGTACAGTACACTTACAATCATGTCTGCAGACACATTGGTATTAGACTGTCCTGGTAAAGAGCATGACTGTGTGATATAGGGCATATGAAACCTACTCTGTAATCATCAAATGTATTTAATCTGTCATCTCCATGAAGCTGGTTGCAGACTTAATTTCTTTTTTTGCTATTCCATGGTTAAATTTAAAGTGATTAGAGCTTTTTCTCCAAATAAGTTATGTACTTTAATTTATGAAGAAAAAGAGAAGAAAGAGAAGAGGAAGAAATATATAGCTGAGATTTTTGTTTCACCTTTTTATTAGTATGTATTAAAAAAAAAAAAAGAAAAAGCAGCAATAGCTCTTAAAATTAGCAATTTAATATTCCACTGCCCATCTGATTTATTGCTCACCTTTCCACGTCTGAGACTCTGTGTCATTGAGACACTTGCCATAATTTTTTTTTCAATTTATAGCTGTCATTATTATATAAACCTCTAAAATTCAATCTGAGGGCAAATAATCTAGCTCTTCTACCTGGTTTAAACATATAAGGACACTTTCTTTATTAGGAGATCTTGCTTTCATTAATTTCGTAATGGATGAATAAAGTGAGAAACTTTTTGTAGCTCCTAATAGGTTTCAGGCATCATGAATTCTCTCTCCCGACAATAAATACAACATTTAATAAAAATGCAGCAAGTTGTGCTTGAGTTCAAATGGAATTGCTCACATTCCCTGGACAGAGATTGATTTTCCATCTTGGGATTGTTCTCCTCTGGTATGTTCTCAGGCAAGTTATCTCTACTCTCCACACATAAAGGTGAGGGATACTGAAGTAGTCATCTAGGTGCCCTCCACCCTTGACTCTCTGTAGCCAGTGGAGAGAAATAGCCGCTTCATGGGGAAAGTCCTCCTGTCTGTGTGAGGTGTCCCTCTCAGGTGGAAATAAATGTACATCTGGACATTGTTCTTTCGTGGCTGCAGAGGAACTTTAAATGACTTGCAGGTATGATAACTTCTAAATAGTTAGGCTTAGGTGGGATGAGATCTACCACAGTGTAAAAACTAAAAGCCAGAATCCATTTTCCAAAGGTTACTTTGAAACTGGGAAGTGTAATTCATACCGGTTTTCAGTAAGATATAGGTTCTTAAGAAACCAGGACTGTTTGGGCAAATATTGCTTTCTCTGTGCATATGGGATCCCATTGGGGCTGAAGGTATGAAGCATCTTCCTGGTAGTGCCATGAAGCAGAAGTATTCAGCATTGTATATGCATCAATATAGCCGCTGTACTTACACAATACTGTGCCGTTGTGTGAGGCCATTTGTCAGAAGGTGTCAAAGTACTTTATAGTGTGACTCCTCATGATCTCTGATATTAAGTAATGTAAATACAGTGCAAATGAGGCAGAAAGGAATGAGTCTTGGATCTCAGAATTTGAACGTACCCACTGAACTCAATTATGAGTGGTGGCTGGTTGCCAAGCCACTTCTCTGACATTGGGATGAAAAGATTGCTTACTCAATATAATCCTTGTATTTCCCTATCTCTTTGCTGCATCCCTTCCCAGCAAATCCTACTCTCCTGTAGATTTCCTCTGCCGGGTGTGCAGCTCAGTTCCAAACACACACTCTTTATGATATCCAGTATCCTCCCAGTATCTTTCCCTTCCTCTGTATCAACTCACACTTCTTGTATTCATTGCTATTTTCTCTCTGCTCCTTCCTTAGACCAAGTCTCCTATTCTCCGTTCACTGAGAGTAGACATCAGGCCAGACAAAGAAAGCAAGCTTACCCCAAAGAGCTTGTGTTAAGTGGTACACACTCCACTTAGAAATCGTGGTTCCGTATGTGAAATTAACTCTTCTAAAAAAGTGAAATGTTTAATGAGCTCTTTTTGTCATAATTTCTGATCGTCTCCCCATTGTACATCCACATCAAGTTCTACCTGTCATGGTGTTTTTAGTAATGAGTCAGACTGTAAATACCCTTCACGGAGACTGTCAGTCACATCACAATAAAACCTTCTCTTCTCATCAAAATGTCTAAAATCTGCTTACACAATTGTATA
>NW_008796165.1:10759938-10764017 GCF_000699145.1 Aptenodytes forsteri | reverse complement strand
ATGATAACTTCTAAATAGTTAGGCTTAGGTGGGATGAGATCTACCACAGTGTAAAAACTAAAAGCCAGAATCCATTTTCCAAAGGTTACTTTGAAACTGGGAAGTGTAATTCATACCGGTTTTCAGTAAGATATAGGTTCTTAAGAAACCAGGACTGTTTGGGCAAATATTGCTTTCTCTGTGCATATGGGATCCCATTGGGGCTGAAGGTATGAAGCATCTTCCTGGTAGTGCCATGAAGCAGAAGTATTCAGCATTGTATATGCATCAATATAGCCGCTGTACTTACACAATACTGTGCCGTTGTGTGAGGCCATTTGTCAGAAGGTGTCAAAGTACTTTATAGTGTGACTCCTCATGATCTCTGATATTAAGTAATGTAAATACAGTGCAAATGAGGCAGAAAGGAATGAGTCTTGGATCTCAGAATTTGAACGTACCCACTGAACTCAATTATGAGTGGTGGCTGGTTGCCAAGCCACTTCTCTGACATTGGGATGAAAAGATTGCTTACTCAATATAATCCTTGTATTTCCCTATCTCTTTGCTGCATCCCTTCCCAGCAAATCCTACTCTCCTGTAGATTTCCTCTGCCGGGTGTGCAGCTCAGTTCCAAACACACACTCTTTATGATATCCAGTATCCTCCCAGTATCTTTCCCTTCCTCTGTATCAACTCACACTTCTTGTATTCATTGCTATTTTCTCTCTGCTCCTTCCTTAGACCAAGTCTCCTATTCTCCGTTCACTGAGAGTAGACATCAGGCCAGACAAAGAAAGCAAGCTTACCCCAAAGAGCTTGTGTTAAGTGGTACACACTCCACTTAGAAATCGTGGTTCCGTATGTGAAATTAACTCTTCTAAAAAAGTGAAATGTTTAATGAGCTCTTTTTGTCATAATTTCTGATCGTCTCCCCATTGTACATCCACATCAAGTTCTACCTGTCATGGTGTTTTTAGTAATGAGTCAGACTGTAAATACCCTTCACGGAGACTGTCAGTCACATCACAATAAAACCTTCTCTTCTCATCAAAATGTCTAAACTATCTGCTTACAATTGTATAAAGGCTTTCAAACAACTCATCTTACTGCTGTATAAAGATTCAAGGCATTATAGCTGATGCCTTACAATGCAGGCAGTCATCTGGCTAGTACCAACTACATGGAAAATATTAACAAACCAGGGTGGAATGGATAGGGAGTAATTTGGCTGCCCTAGGGGCAAGGCATGGGAGGAGCAGATGAAGCTGGGCTGGACCTGAGCACGCTCAGGTCTAGAAGCCCTAAGGGCTGCCTGACCCTTCTGCCTGAACTAGGAAGCTGAGTTTGGGAAAGCTCAGATTTAATTCTGGCTGGGATTACAGTGCCATTTGCAGGTCCGATTTGTTAGGTCTCCTGTCAGAGGAAATGTGCCTGGGGTCGTCTGGAAGGCATGGGCAGCCTTGGGCTCCACCAGCTCACGTGGAAAGTCGGTCCCTGGAGTAATGGCATACCAAAATGTCTGGCAATAAAGTTGTTCAGAGCAGCTTTCCAGATAACTCTGAGCATCCTCTACAAAGTGAATTCTTTCTATGACACTTGGTCTGAAGACGAGCTTTGTAACTCTGGCTTTTCTCTAACTTTGCATGAGTGGCTTTACAGAAACAACTTGCAGACTGGTGACATTGACTTCAGCCTCCACAATCAGGCTTTCAGGATCAGATTTTCAAACATGAGAAGAGAGAGAGTGCACAGACCCAGTCTCTGACCATCTGTGCCTGCAAAGCTGTCTGTTTTTATTTACCTTTGCTAGAAGAGACACCTGTGTTCAAATGCCCTGACTTAGTTACACTCCATTAAACCCCATGTATGAGGTTTAACATCGCGGTGTGGGACATGCATTTTTTACAGACATAGCTAGTTGTCGCAAAGTTTGAAAATATATTAGTTTGCTATGATAATGTCTTGTGGCATGAGTTTCTTTGATGTTTTAGTGGGCTGTTGCTGTTTTTTTAGATAGAAGCGGATAGGCATACCAGTATCTGTAGTGTAGACGTTGCACTAACTATTCTGAGAAGATTTTGTGCAGCGCTGGAAACACCGCTGCTCCGTGTGCTCCTCCTCTCAGCTTGCCTTTTGATTTAACACCAATATTAACTCTGATGCTACTGCTGGTTTATAATGGAAACATTTAGCACTGTGCCAAAGGTAACATCTCAGCCCTGAGGGTGAGATGTTGTTGTCACATACATGCCTTCAAGAGCAAGACTTGTGCTGTAGCAGGAGGCCCTTATTACAACAGCCTCTCCACACATCAGCCATTTGGTTCTGCCTGCTGTGTGGATACTGTCCCCTTTGCGACCTGCATCACCTGCCCTGTGTTGTCCTCTGGGCGATTGCAGCGGATGTTGCTAGGTGATCTCCAGCAATGTTGCTCACATTGCACTGTCATGTCTTAAGATACTTGTTACCTGTGGGGTTTTTTTTCTTTCCTTTAGGGTTAGAGGGGAGCTGCTGGCATTGCAGGAGGGTCCCACATTCAGTCAGGTCTGGCTGATGCAGGAGAGGCAAATCGCTTGATGCCATGGGGCAGGTTTGATACATTGGGCAGCTAGCTGACACATCTGTTTTGTTTGGACTTTGTGTTAGGTATGCGTGTTACCAGTCAAGGTCTGTCATTCTCTGTGATTTAATTACTTCTGCATTGTAAAAGGTCACTGAGATGTCAAGGTGGTTTTTCCTTCCTTTTAGCAAGACCCATGGCCATCATCATCTGCTGTTTTATACTTTCTGCTTCTGTTCATACCTGTGCGAAATGCAAGTAAAAACTCTGAATAAAAGCCTTTTACCCTCACTCAGCACTTGCATAAACAGCTATTTGGAGTGGATCCACAGCAAAAAACACTGAAACATCTGCATTTTCACTAGCAGACTCTGTTCAGCTTCAGCTGAAGTGAGAGGCCGGGTCTGAGACTTTGCTCAAACCCCCGTGCCTCTTTTCCAAGGAGAGGAACTAGCCACCATCAGGGATGTTTCACAGAGACCACAACCATCAACTTGTGGCTACTGTACTTGGTGGGATGTTAGTTCCCTGATCAAGTGCTGTAATAACTAAATCTGTTTTTGTATTTTTTTGTTTGACTTTGTATCACTTTTTTTTTTTTTTTAAGCTGTTTTTCTGGGCATATTTTGTGTTTTACTCCTAATAAAAATTGTAATGGCACAGGAAGCAGAAACCAGGTCCTCCTCCCTAGTCTTCCCAGATTATAGCATCTGTAACATAACGTGATAAGGTTTCTTCATGTGTGTTATATACATGGCTTATGTAGGTCTTAGCACCTGAGCTCTAAGTTAGGGATATTTCAACTGATTCTTGAAAAATTGTTCTTGCAATGCCAGGTAGAGCAAGAACATTCAAAAAGCTGTTAACCTGAATTCAGCATCTGATTTCCAACAGTCTGGAGGGTTAGATGTTAGAATTAATCCATTGTTAATGTATAGACCATTTAAGATGATGAATCTTAATCTGGATAGTTTCTGAACATTGAAAATATGCCTATGTAAAGTTCTGGTTTCAGTCCATCCATAATTTTGTATCTAGCATGTCAAACAGCGGGGTTTAATAGTGTAGGAATACTGTTTCACAGATGAGAATAAAATGTGCTGATTTAATTGTTCTTTTATGTCATACTGATATTGTGGGCCACATCTTGAGCTCTTTTTAATCCGTAGGAGTTGTCCTGCTAGCAGGCTTTCCATTCCTGCATTTGTAATACCATTCCCTGAATGTGATCCTAAACCCTGTAGAATGATTACATGGTATCAAAGCATTGAATTTACCTTACTTCCTAGTGCAATCCTTTAGGATTTGGGGACATAATCCCATAGTGTGGGAAAGCTGTAATCCAGCAGCACTGCCTTTGATCAATTTTTCATCGTACTCTCTCTATTTGTACTGTAACAAACAGCAAGAAACAAGGAAGCAAACTGTCCTGGTTTCAGCTGGGATAGAGTTAATTTTCTTCCTAGTAGCTGGTGCAGTGCTGTGTTTGGGTTTAAGGATGAGAATAATGTTGATAACATGCTGATGGTTTAGTTGT
>NW_008796165.1:10724514-10759616 GCF_000699145.1 Aptenodytes forsteri | reverse complement strand
GCTGTGTGGTGTTTAGCTGCCTGCTGGGTTAAACCACAACATAAACAAAAGCTGCAGGTTTTGCCCTGGTGACACGGTTATCTTGTTGGATATAGGTGACATGGATGTTAGTACGGCAGTATAGATTTGTACATTTAATACAGAACTTGGGTGATATAAATAAATGATAAACATTTCAGTGGCCCCTTATACTTAGGCAGCCTGTTAGGTCGCATGTCTAATGGCTTCATGTGTATTTGCATTCCTAAACTTAACTAGATTCCTATACATTTCCTGGGGTAATATTCTGTCCCTTTCAGTATTCTACAAAGTGGAGAAAAGAGCGTGTAGCTGAACTGTAAGTCTAGCTTATTGATTGTGGGGTAAAGTTCTGTTACATATAGTGAATTTTTGTCTTTTATGCAATATGACTGATGTAGATTTTACTGATGGCTGCTGATATATTAAGTTGACAGCTGCACGTTATATTGATTCACTACATTTTGGTTTGCTCAGAGCCCTACAGCTTGTAGTAATTTGCTAAAACATTTATTTACACACAATCTGCTTTCTGAGTAGTGAAGTTTGTAGCTTTACCTAGTCTGTATCACTGTATGCATTAAATGATATCAGTTGCACAATTTGGTGTTTATTTACAAATTAAAGGGGATACAGTTCTGGGGTAGGTGCTGATGCATTTTGCATCAGTTTGGGGAGTAAATTTTTGCAGATTCATTCAGTATTATCCTACGTTATTAAGTACAAAAATACACAGGTCTTGGCTTTTTGTGCCTGCTGAAACTCAGGAGATTTCAAGGTTTCAAAAGTACCATGATAACATGGTATTCAATAATGAAGGTAGAAATAACTTGTTTCTTGGTTATATGTCCAGTCACCTGTCGTTTTGAAAACCATGAGATAGACCTGTATAACTGTGCCTTGTATTTTAAAATAGTAAATTTGGGGTTATTTCTAATTCCCTTCCATTATTAAGTTTATTCCCTGCAAGCATCCAAAGCTGTCTCTGCTGTCACAGTCTAGAAGTGGAGTTTTGCTCTCACATGGAAGTTTGGATTCTCGTCATCAGTTGTCTCTCCAGTCTGCAGTTAAAGAAAGCCATCATATGTCACCAAGGCTGGCTGGATTGTGCCACCCAAGCGGTGCTGTAGTTCCCTGACATTGAAGAGTTCATCTTTCCCCATCTGAGCTCTTACTGTGTCCTGTGCCACTGTCCTCATTCCCATTTTCCCCAGGGAGAACTGGTGGAGCTACACACTGGGAACAAAAGGTGCATTACTCTCAGAAATAGATCTTCAGGCAAGAAATGCCACTGATGCCAATGAATGTGTCTGGCAATGAATCTGGATGGAAACCCGGCTGAGGCTGACCCTGACATTGAACTAGCCAGCAGCTTGTTGTTGGTCCCTGATTTTCCTACTGAGACACCCTTCCTCATGCTGAAATGAATTTGGTGCAGGCTGGCTTTTGCCACTGTATCAGCTGAAATGTTTTGCTCTTCCCCTTTGTTTCCAGTTTTCTGTTGAATGGAGAAATATGTTTTATTTTAATATCTGCATTGCATCAGCTGCATGCAATAAATTGCACATATTTGTAAAGGTACCTAAATCTAAAGCCAGGTTTATGTTTCTAGAAGACAGATGTCAGGGCTTGTTAGTGCGTAGTAAATGTAAATTACAACAGCTTTTGTAGCTTGCATCAACATTTTGAAGGCCTCAGTGTTTAGTTCTACAACATAGTGATATTTCTGGACTTGCATCATTTCTTGTGATGTGACTGGTGTATACCATCGTGTATACCATGCTCTCTGAACCCACTACGTGGGGTCTGGAGAAGATATGGAGGAGGTGACCATGTGGCTGGACCTTTGTACCAGCATCCTCTGTGCTCTGGGAAGTTTAATTATCTTCTGTGTTGTGTTGCCTGGAAGCAGCATGGGTCTGGCTCTAAGCTAGAGTCACTCTTTTAGACTTTTGATTTATTAGAGTCTGTCAGAGAAAAGTGGTAATTGAAGCATTTTAAATACCATTTCCTATAAGAGTAAATACCTAAAGTACACAGGGAATTCATAATTAAGTTCCCTTCAAATGAAGAGAAAATAAACAAATGAGTAAGCGTATGTTTTGATCATATGAAGAGATCCTTAATTTAAAGGAAGCTATCAAGCAACAGTGAAGCAATTCACTCAAACCCTCCTCAATAATCTATTATGTCAACTATCCTTAACCATCCCACCTCTTCAGCTGTGCAGGGTTGACTAACAGCATTTTTAACCAGCACATCCAGCGCTTCCCAGTGAACAAACAAAGGAAACTGGACAGTTGGTGAATGCGATGAAGCTCAAGGGTACCCTGTAGTTGGGTGCATCATACCAAAGTCAGTACTTGGGTTTATTACTTCAAATAAGAATACAGAGGAGAAGAATTACCTGAAGGAGAGTGCTCCTGACAAGTAAGAGTTACCCTACGAAACTAAAATGAGAAACTTTAAACAGGAGGGTTCCAGTGTCCCATGGGATTCTGAGCACTGGATTTGAACCCTGTGTAAGTGACGGATGCCCAAATGCATGTATTTTGGATAAAAGTCAGTGTAGTTTTATGGCAGCCCATGTTGCTGATGTAATCCTTACCAGTTGGGAATCACCCTAAATTGTTCACGGCAGCCTTACTACTAAAAGGTTGTGCTCAGCTATACCTGTGTAAATCTGGGTTGATGGTAACATCGTGGCTGCTGTTAACCTCTGTAACTGGGAAAGCTTACAGCATTTGAGGATCTTTAGGATCTGTAGGAGGCTGAAGATTATAAAGGCATTGACAGTTTTTCTTCACACACATATTCCTTAGTGTATTCTCTTTAATTAGGAAGTAATTGAGCAATTCTTTGTTGAGTTATCATGCTACTTCATTAATCCAACAGTAGTTTTACAGGAAAACTACATGTCTGTTGGATGTTTTCAGTGTGTCTCAACCTACTAGACATGGTTTGACTGATGATCAGTTTAGTCACGATTCCGACGTGCTCCTTCGTTATAGTTCTAATTGTTTTTCATAATGAATTGTAGTTTATTAGCAAGCTGTTTGCAGTTCATGGAGCTCATAGTAATATCAACACTTGTTGTATAAGGTGCAAACAACTGGAGCTTTGCTTAACGAAAATAATGATTCAAACCATCAGAAAAAATATTTGACATAACCAAAATATTTAAATTTTCAACTAAAATAAGAACAAAGATGTTTAGTTTGGCTAACCATTTGACTTGTCAGAAGACTTGCAGTGTAAAATACATACTAGAAAAAGGGAATTGGAAATGCAGAGAGGCAGCATGGTTGGATGATCCCTCTTTTGTCTACCGGGCCGAGTGGTACGGCACTTACCCTGAATGCAGGAAAGCAAGTTTAAATCCCTCTGCTGTCTTAAAAGATTTGAATAGCTAATACCCAGCTCAAAGGTTAATTACTAATTGCTGGTTATTTGCTATATTTAGTATCCTTCATACTCTTTTTTACTTGCTGAGCTCTGTATCAGAGTACAAGTTAATTACTGTGTATTTTTTCATGCTTTTTAAGCACCATCTTTGCTTCATTCTCTGAGATTTCAGAACCACGTTTTGTAAGATGCTACTTTTATCATCTTGTTTGCAAAAGTACAGCAATATCAAGCAGGTCTTCTAATGCTATAAGTCAGTGTAGATCCCTTGCCATTGGTAAAACCAGACTGATTAACTAAAATTGAATATTCTGGCTTGTTATGTATATAGAATTGAAAGAAGTAAGGTGCTTCACACTCCTGTGAGTACAAGAGGCCTGTCTTAGATTTCCCTTTTAAATTCTGAAGTTTTGCATTGCTTAGACAAGATGTTTTCAGAGTATTTGGTGATCAGAGGGAATACTGTAGTGGAGGTGGATCGGTTTTGGTTCAAGTTTATGAAAGCTGCAGTTTACTTATCTCTTATCACTGCTTCTGTACTCTTGGTTTTTCTCCAGCTCTTGGATAATACGTTTTTCTTTAGTGAATAGTGAAAAGTGTCACGAAGAATTTCATTACTGGCTGGAGTGGTTTAAAAAGCTTGCTGCTGCTTTAAGAAGCCAGATTTACATATTTCATGTTTAAAAGATTTACAATATGTCTCACATGCCTGTATAGAAAGATGGAGCTTTCATTATAGGTTTAATGTCACCACGGTACAAGGATTAATACTCTTTCCTCCGCCTCGGTCTGCGCGGCTGGTCACAAGTGACTGGTGTGTTCCTGGTTGACTAAGCTGTAGGGGTGTTTTCATATTCAAGGAGGTGCATTATTGAATACTTAAAGCAAGCTTTTACATCACTCTGTGGAGAAATCCACAGGCAACGATCCTAGAGGAAGATCGAGGACTGGGGCATCTTTCCAGGCTTCTGGTTATTTTCTGTCGGGCACTGGGGAAGGAGGGAGAGGATTGTTGATTTTCACTGCGAAGGTTAAGTGCTTTGTATTGAAAAGCTGAACTGGAGGAAGGCTCAAAGGGCCAAATTCTGCCCTCAGTAGCCGTGTTGCAGGCTCAGCACGGTCGCCGTTGCAGGCTGTTCCATGCTTTAATAGACAGGGATATTTCACCCTTAGGAAGTGTCTCCTCACCGGTGTGTGATGCAGAACACGAGCTAATGGAAGATGCAGCTCAAGTGCTACATGATAATTGGGCACTTGGGGATGTGCCGTCACATGTTGGGCAAATGTTTTCTGCAAGGTCCCGCTGTACCACAGGTGGGAATTTCTAATGGTCCGTTGAACGCTGCGCACATGTTTCCTCTGTGCTGAGACATGGTTATTTCTCAGCTGGTTTCACAGAGCGATTGGTGTGGCTGGGGGCAGGATCCGCTTCACAGTGATACGAGCTGCATCCCTGGATGCTGGAGGATGGGGGGGTTAAATGAGGAGGGGGCTATCAGAACAAAAAGTGATTAACGACTGGCCAAAACTGGTTCTTCCTGAAGGTGTAAACCCTTCTGGTTTCATTTCAATAATATTTTCCAGGTCTGTGGAGTTCTTTGAATAAATGGACACAGCTTTTTTCACACTTTCCTTACCTGGGGCTGGGGGAACACGCTGTCAGCTCCAAGAAGGTGCAGGACTCGGTCCTTTCCTGATTGTGTACGATGGCATTTTCTTCCTTTAGCTTTGCCTTTTGCCAGTCTGTTTTTTTTCTTCAGGTCTGTGATGAGATGAGAGGGGGAAAAAAAGAATTATAGGCTGTTTCTGAGATTTTTAAACTTCTTTGTTTTAAGATGACGTGATTACTGGCTGGTAACTTGTATGAAGCTTCTCAGTCATCTAAGATTTGATTTTCGATAACTTGCTGTTATGTTTGTTTCTTAAGAAATAAAGTCTCCAGCACTACAATAAATGTTATCTGAAATTTAGCATTCTGAGGACACCGAAGTGATAATTTGTGTTAAATATGCAGATGAATATAGATATGTACGCATGTGTGGGCAGTACACTCCCACGTATATTTACACACACACAAACTACAGATTTAAATATAACTTGAATTGACTTATGTAAGTAATTTTAAAAATTACTATGGAAAGAAAATATTCATCTTAAATATGTTTACATTGACGTTACAGTTCTAGTTAAGAGGAAGCTGTGTTTTTCTGCAAATACTTGTTCTTAGAGCTTTTGTTGTCCAAAACTCAATTTTTTTTTTCCCCTGTGGATCCTTTCTTTCACCAAGCCAGTGGAAAGTTCCACTAATGTAAGCAGGATCAGAGCTCACTGGGTATGCCTATTGCTGAATTAATAAATATCTGGGAAAATAAACAGTTATGATGCAAGTGGTAAAATTGCCTTATACACCAGAAGATGAGATTTAGCACAAATAAAGTGTATGTTTGCCTCACGTCCCAGCAGCATTCAAACTCACTGTTTTGACTGCGTGATTTCATATCTGTGCTCACTGCAAGATGGAAAGGGTTTTCATTTCAATACTGAAGTCAATAATTATGGAGGTTATCATTTTCATGCTCAGAAATTCATGTCATTTTCATAAATCATTCATTTCATTTCATAAATCATGCTTTACAGCTGCAGAATGGAAACTTATTGCTGGACATTGATGAAAATCTTGTTTCAGTCACTCAGGTAAGGTTGTGACGCTAAAAATGTTTTAAGGAAATATAGATGAAATCTTCTATAGGAATAGTGCATTTTGAAAATGTTCAGCTTGGGATTAACTTCACTGGAATATAGTTAATATCAGATGTGAATAATTTAAAAAAGCATAATGGGTGAAATCAGTTCTGTAGTGACAGTGAAATCACAAAAATAAAAAATAACTCTTTGGTGTCCAGAATCTCATACACTGCAAGTGGATAAAACTACGTCTATGTCGAAAAAGTTGCATTCATTTATTCAGGCTGAGAATTGGGTTGTAGAAATAAGCTAGATACAGAATCTAGAGCTGAACCATTTGGGACTTTAAAATCCCACCTCCAAGGGTTGCTGTTTAAGACTGTCTCTAGTAAGTAAATGATAAAGTTGTGTTCCCACAAAATTTCTATTTACATCCTCTGACATAGTTCTATAGCTCCTGTTGCATATAAGGTTGCTATTCTGTGAGAAATAATTCCCCTGTAAATATATTCCTTTTCTTTGGGGAATATTGTGAATGAACGTTTATTTCGACAAATAATGAAGTTGGCTTTCCTATCACTCTCTCCAGCTGCCTGTTTAGAAATCCATCCACAGAGTTTCTTTTAAGAGCTTTAACAGAATTATATCTGTGAAGAGTTTCTAAAGATCCATCACCTTGAAGCACTCTGAAAAGTATTATTATTCCCGTTTTACAGGGTTATTGAGGCATAGAGATCTGAGTTGCCACCTTTCAAATACATACCATATAATCCTGAGTTCAAAAGTATACTATCAATTTTCAGTATTGATATGAAACGTATAATATTTTTGCCACAAAAAATGTGTAACTTTACAGACACTTCCTCTTAGTCTGTGTAACCACGTGTGCCCTGCCCTTTCACATCCCTTCTGGCTTGCTCTCTTGCTTTCTCACCTGGGATGGAAGCACTGAGGGAGCCTTTGCTCATGGCCTCCTCGAAAGGACACATGCTATTTCTTAGCAAGCCAGAGAGGAGAAACCAGTGAAAAACTCACCAGTCATGCAGGGAAAGGGCAGATTTAGGGGTGGTGCTGAACAAGCAATTTGGAGAGATGAGAAGAAAGAGGCTCTTTCTGTAATTTAGTGTCACCTGGCATCTCTTGAGTCAGTGATTTCCAAATGAGAGCTGTTGTTGTCATTATTCCAACTTTTCTGGGCATTTTAACAATACTTGCCTAGTGTGTTTGCACACACTGCAGAAGTGACTTATGGGTTTGGGGTTTTTTTGCAGAAGCTACTTCTAGCAGTATTTGAGTAATGTACACTAGAATCGGCGTACCCTGAAGAAAACGTGGATTTTCTTCTGACTTCCTTCTTCCATTTCTGCACAGATACTTAGAGGGATATATAAGCCCATAAGAAGAAAATGTATTGTCATAGCACTAAAGCAATGTGATCTATTTAATATAAGACATGACGTGAGGAAATGTGAAATAATTCATCCCTAGGTGCATCATTAGACATAAAGCTGAGAATCATCCAAGCTGCTAGACAAATTCCAGGTCTAAGTGATTGTAGCATTGCTTTTGTATATAGGAATAGAGATTGGATTGCAAAAACATATAAGCCTTTGAAATTACTGTATTTTGAATGGTAGCCTTATTTCTTAAAGGATCATTTATAACAGAAGGTTGAGGGCAGGAAAAAATCTTAGGGCGATCTTGCTCCTTTGGTAGGTTGTAAAGACTGACCAGCCAGTGTGGTTAATGTCTAAAGCGCTGAGTGTTGGCTACATTTGCAGGTCAAGACTCAACTGAATTTCAAGCCTATTTATGTGATAGGAGGCTACAATGTTTGTGTGCCTAAGCTGGGGAGGAGATTCAGTGAACTGAATTAAGATTTGCATTAAATCTCATTCAAAAGGAGAGTTGTAGCTTCCCACATGTGTGGGTGCGATTGAGTATGACACAGGGAAGAAGGAAAGTCACTAAGCAGCAGAAAGGTAGTGGAGAAGGAGTAGTTCTTGAGTTCCCATCACAGCTTTCCAGAATAGCCACCCTGATAAGGATAGTAGATGGGTTTTAGGTTTCCTGCAGAGCTATAAGGGACCGTGCTTTACCGTCCCTGGACTCCAGATGGACTGATTTGTGGATGTAGATGGGTGGAAGAGAGTCATTTTACTCCAGAACATGTGAAGGAGCTTTGATTATGCAGCCACTCAAGGTGCTCCTTATTATGAAAGTGCTTTTTCTCTTCTGGTCCAGTTGAGTGAGACCTGTATGGGTGACCTGTTTTGAGATCAAACTGAAGGACGTCCGGAGAAAACATTTCTAGCATGAGTTAAATGTAGAGCTACAAACTTACAATAACCCAGTTGTGCATCCTCCTTCAAGTCCACTTATCCAGGTCACACCTGTCCCATGGGCAAGGGGAAATCAGGCAGCACTTTAAAAGCCCTTCCCTTCTGTATCCTAATGTCACTTCCACAGTTGTCTGCTGTGTTTTAAGACCTTGAAACGGGGTTTTAGAAAAGGAGCCAGGGAAAAGGGCTGGCCATAAATCATGCTTGGTGCTCACTGACGTTAAAGGCAGAGCAGTAATGCATCCAGTCCCATTCTGGATAGTTTTTTCATGCTTTATTCATTTTTTTTATGGTGGAGAATTCCCTACAGAATCATTTTATAGGGTCAGCTGCTGGCTATTTGGGTCCATCAGCAGTATCAAAATCCCACAGCTTGAACCAATGTGCTTCCTCCATATGGGACTTGACATTTGAAGCCTACACGGCTTTTGGGGATTTATATTGCTAGCTGTTACTAGTTAACTTTACAAGTTGTAACTCGTTAACTCACAGTTTCTTCTCCTCAAAAGATAAATGGATTTATTTTTTTTTCTTTTTACAGGCTGTTACCCAACTAGAGCTTTTTGGGGACATGTCCACTCCTCCTGATGTAACCTCTCCCCCAGTGAGTATCCAGGGAAACTGAACTGTGCATTTTTTTACATGCTATTTTCAACACATTTATTGGGCACATTTACAATTCAGGTCATCAGCCATTCCAGTAGGGAGGATTTCAAAGTAGTTTTTATGTTGCGAGAAAATAAAAGTGAAGCAAATTGAATGTGGAGTCATTGCTTCATGATGATGTGCAAAAATATCTTCAATTTTTATTTTTCTGATATAGGGCTAGGTGTCACATAAGATATAACCTGAGCTGCAGATCTCTTTCCCTGGTGTTTATCAGATGTGCATGCTTCACTGCACTCTGTCTCTCCACTGCACTGCAGGAAGATCCAGTTACAGCCTTATATATCAAGTCTCTTTGGTTCCACCAAACAGTATCTCAGAACTGCCATTAAAGGAAGGAAGACAAAACAGTAAAGAGAGAGAGGGCTGAATGTGTTTTGAGGGCAAAGAAGATTTTTCAGCATGCTTTTCTGCATCATAAAATGAAAAAACAATCGTTTTCCTATAAAGGTTTTGAACCTTACATTAAGCTGTAGGGGAGTATGAATATACTGAGAAAATTGAGGCGCTGTGAAGTCATCAGCCTCAGATCTCCAAGGTATTCTGGAGCATGTCTGGGCTAGATGTTCAAAGTCCTGTCTCCTCATCCTTAGCTTGCTCAATTAGATTGGATTTCTCCTTTAGTGTAGACCTATGGTTCTGGTCCTGTTGGTTAATTGGAAGAAATATGTATTCACTTTTCCATAAATCCTGCAGGTATTTAATTTGCCTTTACTGTTTCTTACATTAATGCCTTGGTCTTCTGACTCTACTGGTTGTCACCTAACACCTAGAATCACAAGTCTGTATGTTCTGGAGAAAGAAATGATGTCAGTATTTTGCATGTGATGTATTCTGGGCAAATTTTATTTTTATTTTTTCCTCTGGTACAAAGTCTCTCATTTTCTTTCTTTTTCTCCTGTCTCCAGCAAATTCTAATACTGTTATTTCTGTTGCTTCTTTCCTTCTACATCTTTCCATTCTTTTTTCTTTCTCTTTCTTCCCTCCAAACCTGTATTTTTTGAGTTACGGATGATGCAACAGCAAAGTATGTGCCTGCAGAAACTACAGCTGATATGTCATCATTGTATTTTATTCCTGTTTTCTTGCAGACTCCTGCTACTCCAGGTGATGCCTTTATCCCATCTTCATCCCAGTCACTTCCTGCTAGTACAGACATGTTTGGTTCTGTACCTTTCAGCACTGCTGCCGTACCCTCAGGTAAGAAATCTGGGGAAATATGAGCTTGACTCAAATTTGGTGATCAGTTCTCAGCTCTGGTTTGCATTTCAGTACTCAGGGTGTTAATTTAGTACAGTGGAAGTGGGGAAGGATTTTGAGGACAGCGCTGCAGGGCAAGGCAAAACAAGTCTTTAACAAGCTGGGAGTACCTTGTTTTGAATTTACCCACATTTTTTAAAACAAAAGCCAAAAAAGTCACTGGGAGTTCAACCATAGTTCAGCCATCTGGATAACATACCTTCTAGGTACAGTAGCAAGAGAGAAAAAAGCACTTAGTTTAGCTTTGCTTTCTTTGCGGTAGCAATGAATATCCTGTGCTGTTTCCAGTAAAGAGAGAATGAGACATGGAGAATTTGATTGCATTTCAAAGGTATTCCACTTAGTCAAATCTTGATATTTTCTTTAGATTTTTCTGTGTTCCTGAAAGTGCTCAAAATTCAAAAGCTGTGTAGCATTCTGCAGACACGCAAGGCATTGGTTTTTGACTGCTGATCTCTCCCTGGGATACTCGGAGCACTGCAAGAGCAGCGCTCTCAGCTCCACTTACGGGAAAAAAAAAAAGAGGAGGAGGAGTGCCTTGAATCATTCAACAGTGACTTTCTAATTGGTTAACTCCTTCTCTGATGGGCTGCGTTGCAGCATCAGATTAGCCACTGCATCTCAGAAAGGTTACACTGATGGTGAAGTGTTTGGGGATAATGTCAGATGAAAACCCTCGCTGCTTGGATGAGGTTACAGTGGGGGCAAGATAAAAGGACATCTGGAGAATCCATCATAGCCATCTATTGAAAGAGATATATATCTGAGTTACTGTTCTTTCATCACTCGTTAACGTAGTCTTTCAAAGTTCTGTTTCTATTTTATTTTTATTTTGGGCTTTTCCCTTTACAATTTTGCAACCACCTTTACATTTAGCATTACAAAACAGCCTAGAAATAAAGCAAAGGGGAAAAGTTACAGGACGACTTAGAAAAACACTCAGGTTAGAAACAGGAGTTTTAAAGCTACAACAGTATTAAACGTAAAAGAGAGCTTGCATATTGTAAAGTATTAGCAGTAAATCATTAATTTAAATGTGAAATGGTATATCTGTAAAGCATAATACTTCTATCAGTGGAACATAATTGTATTACGTGGCTTAATTTGTAACATTTTTTACAGTAGATTTAGTTTCAGATTGTTTTTTTTCATTGTAAATAGCAAAGCACCTGATCATATAATTCCTACAGTTTAACTCTTGGTAGCTTGAAAAGAGGGTTCAGGTCTGACAGGAAGCAATTATCATTTTAGTTTTAATCTTTAATTTCCTCCCCAACTAGAGAGGTTTTATGCTAGCGTAATACCTGAAGCAGTTTGTTGTTATTAGTTATGTAGTACAGGAGAAGCTCAAGACCTTTTTGATGTTCTCAAGTAACCGGATAATAACCAAATGTGGGGTTTTTTAATCTGAATTCATCTGGGCTCTGTCTTTTTATTATGCAATTTGAGACACGTGCTTTGCTCCTCAGAATGTTTTGAACTGTGCCTGCGTCGGAAGAGATGGCACAGAGTCTTTCTCTTGCAAGAAGGTCACACTGTCATTAGAGGGCCCTTGAGCTGTTACCTAACGTATGTGAAGGTGCTTCCCCATAACTTAAAACCAATTTTGTCACTATGCCATTGGCAGGAGTTGGCTGGTTTTCAAGTCGCTCTCCCCAACAAAGAATAAAAGCCAAAAGGATGAGGAACTGCAGCAAAGCTACACAGAAGGGGAGTCCTGGGTGTCCTCTTCCTTCCTTCTGCTTGCTCTGGCAGCTCATTTTTTAGCTGCGTATGGGCTGCTCTGAAAAGGTGAACTCCATCCCAGACTGACCCAGTGCATCATGTTCAGTCCCAGACATCCCTGCCCCAAGAGGAACGGGACAGGCAGAGGTGAAAGGCAGAGGATGGAGGGAGTCAGGGTAGCAAGAAGAGTCTGCAGAGCTCAGTGGTGAGGAGTGGGGTTGTGCTGCCAAGGGTGTGAGTTTAGGGAATGTTTTGGGAGCTCCTGTGGTTCTGGTAAGTGGTTTGACCGAACTGATCCCAGCTGTGCTTTGACAGAACCCTGGGGAAAGGCGCTGCCAGATTGTCAGCTGCTAACAAGGTCCGTGCACACAGGTCTTCACAGACCCAAGGGGGTACTCACTGAGGAAGAGAAGAACTTTTTTGTTCAGATGAGGGGAAGGATTATTGCCAATATCCACCAATTTGTGGTTTTGTATACAAGTATTTGTTCAGTGATGTGAATTCAACCATGTCTTTCAGTTTTCTTTTTAAGTGTGCTGAAGCTCTGGGAACACTAATGTAGCCTGCATGTTTCTGATTTATTGTGTAGCTTTTTCTGCATGCTCTTGACAGTATTGTTAAAATCTTTCATCTTTTTTTTCCCCCCCTGCTCTCTTTATTCTTTGAAGGTTATGTTGCCATGGGAGCTGTTCTGCCCTCGTTCTGGGGACAGCAACCACTTGTTCAACAGCAGTTGGCCATGGGTGCTCAGCCTCCAGTTGCTCAGGTGATGCAGGGAGGACAGCCAATAGCATGGGGCCAACATGGTATTTTTCCTCCTACTCAGCAACCGTGGCCATCTGTAGCTGGTCAGTTCCAACCAACTGCCTTCATGCCAACACAAACTGTTTTGCCTTTACAAGCAGCCATGTTTCAAGGTACCATTGCTCCTATAGCTACTGTTCCACCCACAAGTGATTCCAACAGATCGAGTCCACAGACAGACAGGCCCAGACAGAAAATGGGAAAAGAAATGTTTAAAGATTTCCAGATGGCTCAGCCTCCACCAGTGCCATCAAGAAAACCAGATCAGCCTTCCCTCAGTTGTACCTCAGAGGCCTTCTCAAGTTACTTTAACAAAGTTGGGATGGCACAGGAAGCAGATGATTGT
Source organism: Aptenodytes forsteri (assembly GCF_000699145.1). Classification (NCBI taxonomy): domain Eukaryota; kingdom Metazoa; phylum Chordata; class Aves; order Sphenisciformes; family Spheniscidae; genus Aptenodytes; species Aptenodytes forsteri. The sequence continues at coordinate 10,746,365 of NW_008796165.1, read as the reverse complement.
GATGACTTTGACATCTCTCAGTTAAATTTGACTCCTGTGACTTCCACGACACCATCTACAAATTCACGTGAGTATTTATATGCTTTCAGCTATACCTTTCCTCAGATGTGACTGCTCCTCAAAACATTTCTGGGTTTGTTTGTTTTTCATACAGTAAATTGCAACACAGATATGGACTGAGAACCTTCATGCATGGTCTAGCTTATTAAATGTGTTCCAGCCATAAAGAAAAGTATCAGAGAGGAATTTCAGAGACCATTGAAATCAACAGCCCCGATAGCTGCAGTCTGAAATTTAATTCCTAAAATGACAGTAATATATGTTCTGTGCTAGGGACATGCAAGCTGGTTGGAAAATGCCCATGACATTCAGCCTTACAAATGGTTTCACTTATGTCCCATTCAAGCCATACTTTGCAGAAATTAGGGAATGGGTATTTATTTTAATAGCTTGATGTATTGGACATGTGAGGAAATTCATTGAAGAGCTGTAAAATAAGCTTATCGTGTTCATAGCATGGAGATGGGGGATTTTGCAGATTGCTGAAAAGAGGAATTCATGAGAGACAGATTTACCAGGGGCCAGCCGGAGACCTTCTGTTTCGCTTTCCTGCCATAGGGCAGGCGACTCATGCATTCTTAATGTAACGTAGTGGCGTCTCCCTGGTTCCTAAAGACATATGCCAGATGCAGCCAAACTTAATTTGGAAACTGCTGAATGAAATCAAATATATGGAATTGATAATGACTACTGTGTTCAAATTTACCTCTTACAGCTCCTCATCAGAAAATAATTTTCAGGGGTAATAAAAGTTGAGGGCTCTAAAGCATGAGCAAATTTTGTGCTGCTGTGTCTTTCTGAACAAATTAACAGATATATATTCTGTTGCTGTTACCTTAATCTTTGTTTAGCTCCAACCCCTGCACCCAGACAGAGTTCTCCATCAAAATCATCAGCATCTCATACCAGTGATCCTGCTGCAGATGACCTCTTTGAAGAGGGGTTTGAAAGCCCAAGCAAAAGTGAGGAGCAAGAGGCTGTGAGTAGCAACAAGGTTTCTAAATACCGATTAGCTCTTTTTAAGCTAGAAAAGACAGAAGTTATTTAAATGTTGTTTGGCAGTGTCAGAAATAACTATTCTAATAGGGCTGGGTGGTATTTAAGGGGGAGCTGCAGACAGAATTTACTTCCTGCTTTGCTTTTGATAGCTAATAGCATGACATTTCTGTTGATATGCACTAATATTGCATACAAGGAACCAAACTGAGAGTTCATATGTAAGGTTATATATGTTAGTTGTAGCCAATGTCCTTTTTAGCATACCAGCATTCACTTATTGATGGTAAGGAAGTCCGAGGTAAAACAACATACATGCTGAGGCTGCAGAAAGAGATGTGAGAGTTTGTGTGTTAAAAGATGATGGTTGATGTTGTCTTGCACATTCTTGCATCCTAGTTGCTTGCCTAGTTACACTCCTCAATGTTCTGGCCCTCAGTATGTGATTTCTTTGCCTTAGACTCGGTGGACCAAAGCAAGAAATGTTATCCAAGCAATGACTTTAAATCACAAGGTATCTTAGGCAGCTAAGAGCCTAAGTGAGCCAAAGGCAAGAGGGAGTCTGTACAAAAAAGGACCCAAAGGTACAAAGTAATGCAAGCTTGGACTCTTTCCGATTCACATAGATTCACTGGCTTTCAGGGCCTTTTGCAGTTCTCATTTGTCTGATCCAGTACCTTCTGAAGTCTGTGGCAGCTCCTGCATGTGCTCCAGCAGGTACTGGTGAGATCCTTTCCTGCCTGCATCAGCTATAGGAAACCATTATGGCTTTTGAGAACATATCAGCGGTGAGGTCTCACTTTCTGGTTTTCATGAGATAGGATGTACTTGTTATGCCCACAGCATGAAAATAACCTTGTGTTGACTTTTCACTTTCTTCTTGTTGAGAAAAAAAGGTGTTATGTTCTTGTATTCTAGCCTGATGGGTCTCAGGCCTCATCCAACAGTGATCCATTTGGTGAGCCAACTGGTGATACTATAAGTCCACAGGTCGGTAGCTAGATAGCGCAGGTTGGGGTAGGTATCTGTCCTTTTTTTCTCTACACCTTGAGGTGCTCACTTATTCTTCCACCAGTGCCTACCATTGCTTTCATGGATGCATGGTTTGTTTCTCCTTTTCATCTCTTCTGTTTTTCCTCTCCATTATCCACAGTGTATTCCTCATGCTCAGTGGTTTGCATGGCTTTTGCCATTCACTAAGTGTTGCAACTTATGCAAATATGTGTGTTTCAGCTGCCTGCATGCTTTAAAGAAATGTAGACTTACTTTCATGTTCAAATTCTAAGGGGAAATAGGGAAACTGAGCCATTACTAACAACGTATTAGGCAGAACATTTCTTTGTTATCAAATCCACTCTAGCCTTTAGTCAGATGTAACATATTAAATGGAATAAGACATCTTACCCATAGACATAACAAACATTAAATAAAATTATGTAATGATACACGAACACCTCTACACTAAATCAATGTGATAATCAGTAGAAGAAGCACATTTATTATCTGCATGTAAAAATATTGAAATGGGTTTGTGTATTTTTGTCTCCAACTGCAAATTAAAAACATCTGAAAATTGTGATCATTCATATTACCATTGACATACTGATGTTTCAAAAATTATTCATCAAATGTAAGTCATTTAAATCCAGACAGACGGGAAAGATGATCTTTTCATCTTTTGTGTTACAGAACACGTTAGAAAATGTGGCTGCCAGTTAATATTCTGTGATTTGTTTCTATACAGTATATAAGTTTTACCAAAAAGACAGTAAAGCTACAAAGTTTTATGAGTGCTGAGCATTGTTATTCCATCCAAATACTCTCTAGTGTTATTATTTGAAGGATATGTTTCATTATCTTCTCCCTGTCTGCCATTCATGTTTTGTATTACCCAAATAAGTGATCTGATACTGCTTCTGTGCTTCAGCAGAGTTCCTGGAGCAAATCCATAACAATGGTAGAACCCTTTTTATTTTTGTACAGAAATTGCACTCTGTTTAGCAGTGACTTATCCACCCTGAGCCGAAGTAATTTGGTTTCAAGTCAAAATTAATAGTTTCATTAGGAGTCAGTTTACTTTGTACATTAAATATGGTTAAAAAAATCTTACAATAACTTAGCTTTGATCCACTTGGGAGTAATAAGATTATCTCTTAATAATATGTGGTGCTGTGAGAAGGCTTCTCCCCGTTCTTTAGCTTCACCAACGTAATGCTCAGCTCTTGGGGGCTAAAGCAAAAGTAGCATTAAGCTTTGTGTCTCATTGAGTCTAAAAATGACAGCGTAAAGGATAGAATCAAGCTGGGATGAGCTGCTCTAGCAAGAGCATCCGTTGATTATTGTACTCCAGCGAGAACTGCTTCTGCAGATAGATGGTGCCACATAGTAATTTGGCTTTGCCTTTGCCTGACCTCGGTCAGTACTGACATAGCTGGCTATCCCAGCTTCAGACCATTTCAAGAGTTCTTTCCTAGATCAAGAAAGAGAACTTGACCTTTATCTGAGTCCCACACTCTGCAAATCCATATACATTTGTTTATTGTGGGTTATCCTAGTCAGGGTAATTCTGAAATTCATCACAGGGAGACTAATGATAAAATCTCTTTCTAATTTTCTGACTGTCACAAAGATAGTTAGCATCATTTGTAAACTAGCTTCACACACGTTTACCTACCAGGAGTTCTGGAGATAACTTGAAACAGTAGTTTACGTCTATTAATGCATATTACCGTGTAAGGCAGTCAAGCGAGGGACTCCTTGTGTTCTGCTTTTATATAGCGCTTAGTAAAATACATTCTTTTACCTGTCAAGGGTCTCTGGGAGCTACAAGAACAGTATATTACTAGTGATTCCATATGTTTTTTCTATATTTTTTGTTAATCCTTGTAGAGTCTTGCATAAAATATGTATAATTCTCAGAAATATATTCTGGGAAACGTTAAATAAAGTTACTGATTATCATATTATAGTAATTCCTAAAAGCTGTAGGCAGGAACAGGAAGCTGAACAAAAAGAAAGCCTCTAACCAGTGAAGTTACACTAGTATTGTGCCTCTGTGCAGTGCCATTCAGCAGCAGTCCATAGGAAATCCATTTGCTACAACCAGCCCAACTAATTCTGAAGCCTAGTATCGTCAGAGCAACGGAAAGTCTAATCTCCATGGAAAATTACCAGTTCAGGACTTACTACTGTGTTGTGTATTGAGCTCCGCATTTGGAGAGAAACTTAGTGGGGAGAAACATGTAGTACAAAAGAATCACAGTGCATAAAAGCCACTTTTGTGTGTTAGATAGGAGATTACTTCACTCTTTAGAACATGGTTCTTCACACCAAGAACAGCACAGTATGCAACTTGGATGAATGGGCCCCTCAGGAGCATGACATAGTATTGTGTTCAGAAATTTCAAATATATCTGTTCCCAGCATCTCAATCAGCTATGCCCATATAATATCTTTACTTACCTTGTCTTGATGTGTTCAGGATACTCACCTGCCTAGTAGCTTGTACTCTGATCTTTCAAGGTACCTTAGCAATTTGGCTTCTTGGTTCCTTCTGATACTCCATATTCTCATTTAGAAATAATTAGGCATCTTTCAGTTATTATCTTCATTTCTCTGTTTTTCCTCTCTTCCTTTTGCGATCTTCAATTTAAGCTCTCAAAATCCTCATCGTACCAGTAGTCATTCTTATAAGTCCCTCTTCTACAAATAGCTATGTGTTTTTAGTAGGTAAGTGTGACATTTTATGTATAAGTTACATTTTTGTCCCTTTATGGTTGGAGATAAGAAGCAGACAGGCCTAACTTTCACAGGTGAAATAAAATCAACTGTTTGCAGAGCTGTTCATAGCAAGATTTGTATTCGGTTGTTTTCCCTTTGTTCATGAGCAGCATTGAAGATGGGTAGTGGTTTTCCAGAATGGGTGAAGAGAACACTGATTAATAAGTCTGCCATCTTCAGCTGACTTACATTTAATCCCTACTGATGTCTTTAGATTGTGTGTGGGATAACTATGGTGAAAGAAGAGAGAGGGAAAGCACTGATGCTACCGAATGTGTTAAACATTTCTTATTATTGACATTTCGGATTAAAGCAAGAAGTTTGAACAGAGGAGTTTTCACCTGATCATCCTCTGCATCAGTGCACCCAATTAGCCCGAACTACAAAGTGTTAGGTGCAGACCCTGCCAGTGTGGATATTTCTGTTCTTGGGGGTATTTCAGCCTCAGCCCCTCACTCAACGTAAGCAATGGTTCTAGCATGCCATGACACTAGGAAGCACTGAAGCTATACAATTGAAACCTTAGCAAAGGCTATAGAAAGGGGAGCCTTCAAGGATGATGAGAAAAGGGAAGGAGAAGAGCAAACTTTGACTCTTTGATGTCAGGCTTCTTTGGATACTTGTGGTTACGTTGGCTGGCATCTCCTAACAAAGCATCCTGATTGTGGAAAGAATAAATTCTGCCTGAATACTGGGATCGGATATCACGAATGTGGTCTAACTCTGTATGAATGACATGAACTGGTTCTTGAAGGGAAATTAGCAACAGGGTGAAACTTCTGAAAGAGAACAAGGGAATATTTGATACCACAATTATTGCAATGAAAGTAATTTTAAGTGCTGGAACAAATGCAGCTCTATTGATATGCTGCCGAGTTCAAGACTTGCACTGGCAGTCGTTCACAAGAGATTCTCGGGAAGCCTTCAAAACATTTGTGGCTAGAGCATATCTTCCTCAAAAAGTTGTTTAGTTGTTCTGTGAAATGTGTGCAGACAATTATAAGCCCTCAAAATATGTCACACCCTTCATGATGCTATCAGCACTGTCAGGAGAGCAACAGTTCATTAGAATATTTGTCTATCAGCTTTTGGTGGTACTTCGGTGGCCAGCTGCCATCATCCATCTTTGAGCGAGTGCCATTCTTAGTGATAAATATTCCTAATAATCTTAGTCAGCTCCAGGATGGACTACTATAACTCTTTATTTGGGCTGTTATTAGGAAGTTGAAAGAAACCAGCAACTTGTAGACAAAGCATTGGCTTACCTGGGAGCTTAGTGAGCCTCAGGAGGACATATTAAGCTGATTCTGCATCCTCCTCTTCCTTTCTGCCCCCTTTCTATTGCACTGAGAATCTGAATGGACTCAAAATATCAAAGGCTGTATTTGCAGGATCTGTTACCATCATTTATCCAGCTCAATAGGACCTGAATAGAGTCCAAAGAGAAATTCATAATGATTATAGGTGACCTATTCTTACTGTAGGCTCTAGAGCTATCATTCTCAAACTAAAGACACAGCACCGAAGCAGGGTTGTGAACCTGAGAGAGAAGTAGATAGTGTTGTGCATTTGGAAAGGGATCACAGCTTCATTCCAGAGAAATCCTAAAATTGTCATTTCAGGCGCTGTGCTTATTTGTTCATTATCATATTTCTGAAGGGATAAGACCCAGAGAAATCCAGGCGGCTCTGTGAACAGAGGCATCCTACAGATTTGCCTTCCTCTCCACTGCTACAATCCCCTTTGAGCTATCCATTTTAGTACGACCAGCTCATACACAGGTTTCTCACCTCTTCCCATGTCTCCAAGCCCACTCGAACTAGCCAGGTACCCTTGCATTTCTCCAATTTCTTCCTCTAAACAAGAGACAACATACTGTGTAGCTTGTCTAGAGCCATGTACTTGCTGATCGGCAATCCAGCAATTCAATTAGGGGACAAGCTCTCCTAGCTTTCTCTGTAATGAGGTCATTTAAAAGTTCCCTGTCTTCTGCACAACAACTGATTTAAAAAAGGCACTTGCGATAATTCAGTGAGACTTCTGAACAATTTGCTTTGAATTGGCCATCGGGTTCAAAAGTTATGAAGAAGAATTGACAGATAGATGGAAAGTGTAATTGCGTGGCTACTGTTTTGTTAGGAAAGGGGCCCAGAAATAAGAAGTGTTTCCTTGCTGCAGTTTATTATTATATCGGGACCAAGATGGAGCAGGGTTCATCTTTCTGAGTAGTTCTCATTGCTTTTCATTTTATGGATGTATAGCATCCATCTTGATACTAAAACGACAGAGACTTTTAAAATGCTAATAATTAAACTAGGTATTTGAGACAGGAAATATTCCTAGGTAGGTTTATAGTAAGAATAGAGGCACTCTCCAGTCATAATCCGGAACTAGAAGGTTGCTATATTTATGCTGCTAATAGAGGCTGACTAAAAAAAATAACCAAAGCCACTGGCTGTTAATGGGCCAATAGGAATTACCTGTCTAATCACCAGAGATAGTTAATTTGAATTCCGCTTGCCAAGTTTACTATGTCCTATTTTATTGAGTCAGCATGCAATAGAGAAGACGCATTGCACTCCCGTTCCCTTCACTTGCATCCCCAGCACAAGATTCTCATTTTGGCTGGCGTTCCAGCACATTTATTTCATGAAACTCTGTCATTTGAGCCTGCCTTTTCTGATCAGTCAGCCAGGAGTAAAACCGATGCTGAGAATCTATTGTAAAGGGCAAAGTAATCTATGCGGGCCTCACCTCTACAATTCAGTACATCTTGCCTGAAGCTTTGCGCATAGCAGGGTGCCTCGCAACCATGAAAGGACTGCCAATGTAAAAATAGTTTCCTCCTAACCAAGTCCCGTGTTACGTTTTGTGAGTGAGCTCACCTACACAAGCCCAAGTAGATGCTGAATCTTTCAAGAGATGTTCTCCAATGATTAGTTCTGCTGGAGAGCAGATGTTAATATCTTTAAACTGGATGCAAATTTACTTCTAGTATTTACATAATGTTATTCAAAACCATTAGCAACCTTGTTACCTCATGCAGTAGTGTACTATACCAGAAATACTTACTGTTTGCTACAGTCTTGTTTATTGTGCAAAATGTTCCTTAAAATGGGAAGAATAAACTGAATTTAAGCATGAAGTATCTCTGGAATATGTAAATGTAGCATACATAGGGAAAATTTTCTCTTTGGCAGTTTTTGCAGTTAATTCCGAGAGAGTTCATAACTCAACATTTACACAACATACTTGTAGCTTCCTAAATATTTATCTGTCTAACTTGAGGCATGTATATTTAGACATTTCTGGTCCCTTACTGCAACCTGTCACTTTGGTCAGATACCTGACCTGTGAATTCATATCCTCTTCCTGCAATATCTCGTTATTTAAAGGCTACTGTTCAGTGTAAAGAGCCACATTAGTATGTGAGAATATAGCTAAACACTACTTTGATAGCAGCTTCCAAACATAAAGGAAAACATTTACTTTTCAAACACCTGCCAGAAATTGCATATCCCCCTTCAAGTAGGATTTAGCAGCAAAAAAAGGTGCTGCCAGTTGTCTTCTTGCTTTTTCCCTGTGGGTTGATGAAGGCACATCAGAAGTGCTTCTGGGCCAATCCTATAGAAAGGAAAACACCTTAAGATTCAAGGTGTTTATGTGAATTGGAAGTTTTGTATGCTATTTTATTTGATCCCCCCCTTTTTCTGACAAAGACCCATTCTTTTGTTTCCTTCCCTCCTGATCTGTTCCCAACGCAGTGGTAGAAGTAGAAAGCAGAAAACATCGGTGAGATGATTCCGATGCTGCGAGAAGAGTTAGGCTCACCTGCCATTTAATGACATTCACTGTGACTTTTGAGTGGCGTACGTAAAAAGAAGGGGGTTTATTTCTGCTTCCAAGGCCCTCCAAAATAATGCTTTTGAAGCCTCCGTGTCTGGCATTGTGAGAGAAGCTATCTGTGAAGTCAACAGCACTCGACTCTACTTTTGCCTCTTTTCTGTCTCTTTCTGCTCTCTTTTGCTCTCTTGAGTATCATTATCAATACTTTACAATACCATTTGCGATGTTGGGCTACAGGCAAGATGCACTGCTTGAGTTATCTCAGAATATTAGAAAACAAATCTCAGTCATTGACAAAAAAATTTGGCTGAGAAGATTGCACGCAATTACTGCAATTAATTTCTCATTTAGGCTTCTGAAGCGGGAAAAAAGGAAGACATAAGAGCACATTTTTCATTCAAAATGATCTGGTCTACTAGAAGAAAAATTATTCACATCAGTGAGAAATGCAGGCCTTTGCCACATGAAGTGTACGTTCAGATAAATATTGGGTATGAATAAAAGAAATTTCTAATTCTAAAGGCTGATTCATGTGTTGTTGAAAGTAGTGGTGACCGATGATGAACTCCTCCTCCTCTTCCAATGGTGTCAAGTTCAGTGACACGTTAGGACACCTGTTACTTAAGTGCATCTGCATACCTTAAAGATATTTGAGGACAGCTCTAACAAGCACGCTTGACATTTTGAAAGGCTCTTTTTTTCCCCGAAGGCATTTGAAAAACTGACATCTTTTGTTCCAAAGGGATGTTCTCCCTCCCTCCCCTTTTCTTCTCCTCCTTCCTTTTCACTTCCCTTTGCAATCACCTCAGGTTCAGCAAATGCCTGAAGAATGGCTTGGTGTGTGTCAGGTTCCCACATTAATTAGTACAGATTTTCTCTGAACTGGCTGTGATAGATCATTCTGCCAGCTTCATGTCCGCGGTACATGAAAATTGGCATAGGTGGACTTAGCACACAGTATGTGAAATGCGGTTATTTACTCTCAGTCATTTCTTCTGATTACCTTCGTTTTTTCAAGGTCACAAAATATATTTGCTTCTTGCTGGGCATAATTTCAGCAGCCTTTATTTAATCATTCCAAAGGATTTCTCTCATCCTCCCGTAATGCTTGTAGTGTACTCAGGGCTTCGTATAGGTGGGAAATGGGGAAGCAGAGTCTTTGCAAGCTTCAGAAATGTAGTCATTTCAAGGAATAAGAGACAAATTTCCTTGGCGCGTAAGAAGCGGGTCATATTTTGGAAGGAGCCTTGTTGTGTTGCTCCTCATTCAACACGAGATGCACAGAGAGGCGGGACGGGGCACAGCCTGGAGTACTGGCCAGGCACCCTACCCACTGAGTAGACGTAGCCCTAGGCATCCACCTTTGGCCTCTTTTTCTCATCAGCAGCAGCATTTTTATAAGCAGTGATTAAAAGCCTGTGCCATCCCTGCCAGACGTTTCTGTGCTCCACAGTGCCCAGTGATTTGCCAGCCTTTAGAGTTTTTTTGCTGAAAGTCAGCTTTTGCTGATGCTGCTGTTACATGAGTTGATTCTAACTTGGTTAAATTCAACGTCGTGGCATGGTATTTGAATATTTATCAAGCTGTGGAGAGTTAATGCAGTATGGCATTAATTAGCCTTTCTGCCTGTCTTGTTCTTTTTTTAGATGTCATTCTTAGTTTAATAAATTAGTTTCTGGAAGTGAAGTAGAATGGACTCCAGGGTCCATGGATGGTTAGCTTCCCACTGCAGCCAAGATGAACATAGTATTAAAACACAGAGTGTCAGCTATGAAGCAACACTGAAGAACATGGCAGCTTTTTTTCCCCCCCGCATCCAGGAAATTTGCAAGAAAGTATCTGTTAGCAAATCAACATGCTTTCCTCCCAGCTTTAATGATTGTACTAATGGTTATACAGACTCCTAATCAAACTGCACAGAGCTAGCTTTCCTCATTCTTCATAGGCAACTCATATTGTTATTTTAAATCCCATCACAGCTTCATTAGTGATGGGATTTCAGTGGATGGGATTCAGCTTTCAGTGGCGGTTTCTGTTTGCAAGTGTTTTTCTCCATGAGTTGTGTAGAACCCACAGCTATGTTCTGCTGTTGTGCTGCTGGGGGCAGTCTCAGCCTGGTACGAGTAACAGTGTTTTACGCCAGCTACACTTCTGGCCTGTAAACTTCAAAACATCTAGTCATATAAATATCATTTCACTTCTTCATATGTCTATGCCCAGCAATACCTCCTGAGGATCGGTGCACGGCCAATACTGGAAGAGGAAATTGATAGTAAGCATTCATTTTCTGAAATAATGTCACATTTTCTTCACAATTCAGCTGGGGTGCTGTGATCACTCAAGGCAGCACAGAAAACAAACACTTCTTTGGGTTTTGACTCACGAGGTATTGCTGTTCTTAAGCAGATGTTCTAAAACTGTTCTAAAAACTGTCTGGAGACCTCTCCGCTTATTTTATTTTTGTTATCCCCAGGAAGCAGAACCTCTCTACGCCCAGATCAACAGACCTAAGAAATAGCATTGTTACAGGCTTGTGGTGCTCCAAGACTCAAACGAAACCCAACAACCTGGCAGGCCTTTGCCTTTCATGCTTTTTTCCAACTGATTTTGTCTGACAAGGAGAGATGATTCCCCTCCTGGACTGGCTCTACATGTGTTCCTGACATTTTTTTTGGCAACCAATGGCAGATTCCTATGGCAGCACAAAATAAAAACTCTCCCTGCTTATCATACCACGAGTCCAGCCCCGTCCCCACAAGTCATGGGTATCCAGACTAGGAAATCTTACTCCTCGGTCTCCTTTTAAACATTTGTTCTCTTCTGTATGCCACATATAAATAATGAGCATCTGAAATTTATTGAGTATTAGACATTCTTTTTCTTTTGAGCAAAAAGCAGAGTCTGTATGTAGCAGTGGCATTATCATTCAACAGCCTTTTGGGCACAAGTCGGCACTTTTTATGTCATGGTGACATGTTTTTCATCATCATTTACATCAGGCTGATCCTGACTTTTTTTTTCCCCTGTGTAGACATACTTAAACAACAACAAAAAAATACTGGCAGTGTCATTTTTTTTTTAATTTCTTATTCTGTAGTTTTGTATGAGTGACAGATCTAACAGCAAAACGCCTCCTGCCGAAATGATTCCTAACTTGAAACCACAGAATAAAACTCGGTTGTTTATCCATCCTGACTGAAAATGTTGCCAAATGGACCTTTAAGTTCGAGCGCATCATGAGGAAGAAATGCTGCTTTTCTGTTTGAATACTCACGTTGTGGGTAGAGAAAGGACATCGAGTCCCACTGAGGAAAGACGAAAGAGTCAGTATTTCCTAGGAAACTCTAAACAAAGTGCAGAAAAGGAATATTTTTATTTCTTCAGTATCTTGCTGCTGTAATGCTATGCAGACAAGTGTTTTCTTCTCTGTGTGCCATTTTTGATGAAAAAAAATCATTTGCCAAATAATACTGGTATGATTCTGGTTTAGGAATTTGGATGAAGCGAACTTTACAAATGGGAGAAGGATGGCATGGATTTTGGAATAACAAACTGATTCTGTGATCAAATTGTTCATCTTTATCACTTTTTGTACATCAGAAAAATCAAATGGGATTTTTATTTTATAACTTGAAAAAAATCTTACTGTTAAACTCTTTAAATGTTTAAGGGGAAATGGCTTTAAGGAGTTCGAATGAAAATTGCCAGTTTTTTTGTAAATATAAATGTTATGAAAATTCTTTTACTAATGCCATTACACAGTAGAGAAGGTAGCAAATTGCAGTGCTTGGGAGGTGTGGCAAACCCAATTTGTGGTTCTCACATCACTTACGTTTTTTCACATGCTTACAGTAATGGGCTGAAGCTCAAGTGCATTTGCCAAAAGCAGTCAGCTTGTCAGCGACTAGTGAAATTAATGGGAACACGTGATTTTATGATCTAGTTTTCACACGGACATACTCCACTTACAAGAAGTCACATTTCATTGACATTCCTTTGCGATTCCAGAACCTCTGCATAGAAGTCATCAAACTGTTTACACACAGAACAAAAGAATTTAAATCTTCCTTTTTTTACATTTATGAAGCAAAAGTGCAGTGTTTGGGTTCATATGTTTAGCACATGATTTTCATAAAGAATCTATATATTTTTGCCCTACAGAGAATTGTTATACAGGTCAAATGTGTTTTCCTGATGTTCCTATGCAGTTACAGTATATTGAATTTAGTGGTTTAACACTAAAAAGAAAAAAAAAAAAGAAGAAAAAAAAGAAAAAAAAAAGGAAAAAATAGAAAAAGAAGGTTAAAGAAATCAAGTGATTAATCAGTTTTTAGGGTTGTTGTGCAGATTTTGTTTTTAAATTGACACATTAGGATTTACATTTTTGTCATGATTAAAATAGGCCTGGAGTTATAAATATTTTGCTTTGTTTCATCTCTTATAAGCTAAAAATGGTTTAGAAGACAGAATAACTGGGGTGGCGATTGTTGATATGTACAACCAAATTTCCAGTCTTTTATTTGGAATTAGAGAAATTAGAGAAATGTGCGTTACAGAATGTATGTGAATGAAAAATTAGCTGTGAATAGACCTAATGAACCTGCAGAGAAGAGAACTTTTATCCCCATTCATGGTCATTTGATGCTTATTCCTTAGTCATGTGCAAACAGCTTTGTAGCAAATCTTATTTTCCCATCAGAAGAATGATCAAGTTTTCTAACTGGAGAAGATGAATTAAGACTTGGTGGATTGAGTGTTTCAGGATAAAAAGCAGAGGTAAAAGCATTTCTGAAGGACATTTCTTTAAGAATATTTTCCTAATTTGCACAGTGGTGCTACTTTCTTCCTCACTGGCTCTTTTGGGTTTTGTCCTACATACGGAACCATGAAGACAATTTTGGTTCATCGTGGACATTTGAGGTTTAGTATCGTCAGTGCATTTCCAGTTATGGGGTAAAATGTTGAAAGAAAAAGAAGAGATTTATGTCTCAGAGGATCCATTGACATCATATTTGTAGGAAGCAGATCATGTACGTAGTCCTTGCAACGAATAGGTGCGGAGGGAGTGAGGCTGGGATTTTAGTGTCTCATGAGAGACAGCTGGACCATCACTGTGGACGTTTGTCTGACCTTTACCAACGCTCATAAATAAAAACAAATTCTGAATTGTCTTGTCATACGATTAGATCGTCCTTGTCATGGTTGAGATGCTGAGTTGAGAGGACTGGAAGGCCTCTGCACTGTACCAGTATTGTAGATAACTAAAATATCCAGCTTGTGCAATTGTTTAATCCCTCATCCTTCACTGGCACTAAATTCGTCACTTTAAATTTAAAAACCAGGGAATCCCACCAGCCATCCTGTTATCACCCCCCTCCCCCCCCTAGGTTCTTGATCTTTACCTGTCATGAAAAGATATTTTGATAGATCGTAGTCATCCAAGTGTCTGATGAAACCTTTCATCTAATAACGTACCGGGCACCTTCTTTGCAAAAATGTTTACTCTGTGGTTTTCATTCATTTTTATTTCTGCATTCTGACACATATTTTTTTAATAAAGATGAGAAAGATGAAAATGACTGTTGCAGTACATTTCTAAACCTACTTTAACTTTACCTCAGATAATGACCATTTGTTAACATATACGGACACATTATTTTTAACTTTATGTATAATGCATTCAGCAACAACAAAAAAAACCAACAAATTTTTAGAAATTTTCCATTAATTTCTGTAACACACCATGTAATACTGTTATGAATAAAAACATTAAAAAAAGGCGTCATTTCAGTAAGTTTGTTTCATAGCTTTTGCTATTCTGTGATAATTCTTCCATTCTTACAGTGCAGTGTGCGTGTCTGTCATGGCCAATATTTTTGACAGTGGAAATATCTGGGAAAGGAGAAAAAAAAGTGCCTCAATTTGGGGAATACCTAATCTTAAACACTCTTAAGTGTTGCTTATCTTGCAAATACTTAACTTGCTGCTTTTAATTGCTGCCTCCCTGTTTTTGGCCTCTTTTCGGGTGTTTTAGGATGAGCATCCCAAACCAGTAGGTATTTTAGTCACCTCCTGTAAAATCTCACGTTCCTGGGAGAGACCACGCTGTGCAATGCTACCAAAGCTGGAGTACCTTTGTGGCATGAGAAGCTGTAATTAATTTTGCTCACGTTTTCCTCTTCAAGTAAGACTTAAAATGAAAAATACGCCTTTAAACATGACAATTTGGAAAGTAAAAAAATCCCAAAACTTTCCAGTAATATGCACAGAATTGAGAGCAAAGCCTCGATCCAGTAAAACATATTGATGATACCACCTTATATTTCAGTGGGACCTTTCTACTGGTTGGAGCAATGCGTAGGGTAGGCTGAAGTGTTTTGCTGGTGTGAAACTCTTGATGCCACATGCAAAATAACATTGTTTGATATTCAGAGGTACCGAGTACTGGATCTCTTAGTCGAGATAAGGAATAGTACCATTCTTTGCCAAGTGAGTAATGCAAATATGCAAGATACCACATTGAAATTTAAGGGTAAGAAGTATGTGTCTATATACAGGAAGAGAGAGAGGTATGGATGTGTGCACGTATATTTTATTGTATTTCTTCTTGATGTCTCATCCATGTCTCATCCACCAGAAATGTCCAGTAGGTCATGCTGAAACATTCATTGCCTTTGTCAGCGAACATTGTTGAAATACTTGGATCCCACCTAAGAATAAAGGTCATTCTGTTGTGATGAAAACATGCTAGCGTTAATGTCATTTTGACTTTGTATGTAGCTAACTGTTTTCAGGTGTCCTTGGAAGGAGGAACATGATCTGTTTTGTTTTCAACAAGCTACGAAACTTCAATTTAAAGTGTAATAAGACACAGCTAAGCATGGTTTTAAACTAAAATGCATTTTTACGATGTAGGCCAAATCTAGTCTCGTTGATATTCATCTGGTACCCCCACACTGAAGTTGGTTTATGTTGAAAAATCAGAAAAATTGGCTTGTGTTGCACAGTTGCTATGCAGACTCAGTTTAAAAATTCAGAATGAGCAGGTTTGAGATCTAGTTCGGTGATGGTGAGGAATCTCGAAGTAGGAAGGATCTGGCTGCATGTTGGCATTGTTCAGAAGGGGAAAAAAAATCTGATTCTTACTGTGCTGTGTCAATGTACTATATTACATTAATATTGCTGTAACCTAAGCACAGTAGGAGTCTGTATATGAGAGTATCCAGCTCGAACATGACTAGTTCAAGAAATGGTCCCAATTTAACTAATGCTAATTAAGGCCATGATCTCCTGCAGTAATGAAAATTTATTTAGCAAATGGTTTGCAGAATCAACCTGCAATTTTACAGAAGTGAGGACTCTGACAGATCTCTCTTTTCCA
Source organism: Aptenodytes forsteri (assembly GCF_000699145.1). Taxonomy (NCBI): domain Eukaryota; kingdom Metazoa; phylum Chordata; class Aves; order Sphenisciformes; family Spheniscidae; genus Aptenodytes; species Aptenodytes forsteri. The sequence goes on along the minus strand of NW_008796165.1, from coordinate 10,730,302 downwards.
TGTCAGTGACTTCTGGGAAAGCAATTGATTGTATAGACTGGGAATATGCAATTTTAACTTGCTTACATTGGATTAAAGGCAATGTTTTATGTGCTTTAATCACTACACAGTGACAGTTGTTGCAACAGATAAACTAACCTCTTTCTTCCTTTTCCTGGGTTGTGATATATATTTCCATGCACCGTTTCCTTTTTTTCTTTCTTTTCTTTCTAAACAACTCATGTCCTGTCAGGTTCATATTTATTAGTTTTCTGGCAAATACTGTTCTCAATCAGAAGAATATAATTTCAAAGAAATGAGAGGGTATATCTGTTGGCAATTTTCTACAGAGGTTTGAATCCATTGTCTACAGTTGTCTCCCTAAGCCAAGGTGGAAAGCACACAGTGGTGAATGAACAAAGTGAAAGTCCATATGGCAACCAGAAAATGCAGGTTTAGGGCAAATGTGTAAGTCATCGACGCATCTACTCGTGGCTTCTGGTTCTGGTCCTGTATGTGAAATCAGTGGGACTCACCCCCTGTTCCTGTCTGTGGTCTGATGTTACTACTGCAAAAGTCATGATTTGTAAGAGTACTTCTGTCGACTCTCTTGTGATGAGGTCTTCCACAAGTTGGTCTTCTCATATTGATTTGCTTTTTAGGATCAGCCCCATTAAAAGCCTTTTTTTTTTTTTTTTAAATACCTAAGGTAAAGCAGAGAGCTGGCATGGCGAAGGAAAAAGGGTATTTTTTTCTTGCTTTACTTGCTGTCTGAAAGTGTGGGGAAACTGAATTATGCATTTCAGCATGACAGTGAGGAATATGGGGAGATATCCTGATACGATTTCCTGATTACCTGTAACATTGCCTGTCTCTTTCTAAAATTATCCTACTGGAGGAAGGAAATATCATGTCTATTAGTGAAACGACTCTCCAGCTATTAGTTTTTAGAGCTTTAAATAGTCTTATCTCAATGGACATGTTTGCCCTGTGGCTCATCTATCACCCCTAAAATGTTTTATCAGCACCTGAAAAATCTCAATAAGAAGAATAGCCTCAAATGTTACCCATTTGGGGGCTTTCAGGTACAGAATGTATTTTTTAAAAAAAGGTCTTTTAAGATCTGATATTATTTGCTGGCTTTTCAACCCCATTTCATAGCTCCCGCAGCACCACTTCTATAAATACTCCTTACCAGCAAAGAAAGGAAATCACAATAGATTAAAAGAAAACCAGGTTAACGGGCAGCAAATCAATGTCCATTCAGCCTCAGACACTTGTGAAAATAAAGGATTATGAAGAATTATTGCGAGGTACTAGCTGTGTGAAGACCTTTTGTGGCATCTTTGTCTTCTTTAACAGATAGTTACTAGAGGCCTAAGAAAAGCTCTCCGTGTCAGAAGCCAGTTGTATTAGAAATAAGCAGAAGTTACAACGCTGTAAGATGTTGCGGTTTTTTGTAAATTTTGTACTATTTGATTTATTCAGATTATGAGTGTCTTGTTTTTTCTTTAAAAAATGCTGATTCTAGTTTGAAAATTAGTTTGTGTATGTATTATCTTTAGGTCTAATGGAGAGGAGATGGAGACAAGGGGTGGGGCATGGTGGGTTTTTCTTTCTTTGTCTACTCATTACTGCAGCCCCTGTCTTACCGTCTTCACAGGACCTTAGAATCTGAGCTTTCAGAGTAGGTGAACCCGTGCCCAGTTTGGACTGAGTCACTGTAAGGCATTATTTTTAGTGAATCAAAAGCCAGAAAAGGAGCATTAAGCTCAACAAGGTGAGTTTTTTATGTCCAGGGCCTTTCAGAGACCAGCCTCACCACCAGAAAATAACTGTATTAGTAACAAAAATGGTGATGCAACAGTCAGTTGTAGTAATCAGCTGAAAACATTCCTTAGGGTTTCTTAACTTGTAAATTTTGCCATATATTTGCCACCTTATGTTCTTCACGTTGGTGGGCGAGCCTCCTCTTGCCTTTGAATGAGCCAGTTGTGTTCTTCTGCAGAAGGATATGCGTTATGAGTTATGAAGCAGGGAATGAAAAGATTGTCTCCGAGAGGAAAAAGAAACTCCTTTTGAAAAGTGCCCTGACAATACCATGAACAGCTGCTTGCTGGCTCCAGTCTAACCTTTCCTAGGGAGGGCCTTTCATGTCTGATGTGTTTCACGGTTCTTCTTTGGACAGGAAACTGCCATTTAAAAAAAAAAAAAAAAACTTTGGGGAAACTGTACAGGTTTTATTTACAGGGAGCAGGGGGTCATAAACTTACATTGGTGTTATGAACTCTGCAAAGGATGCGTTGCACTTGAAAGCTCAGTGTTCATGATGGACGCTTAGTGAGGCTTCATTTTCAGGTGTGATGAAACCCATGTTCAGTGACTTACAGCATTGTTAGCGCTAAGTGCTTTGGGACTTAAAAACAGCTCAGCAGACAGCCATGGCTATTACAGTCAGCGACGAAGAAGGATCAAGACTGGGGAAAGAGGACACAGGCGGTGTTACAAGGCAACATTCCCACTGATCCATGGACCTGCTAAGCCCCAAACTGTGAGGAAGTGGAAAATGAGCTGTGGTGGTTGTTGTGAATTTCACGTTAGACCTACCTCTAATTAAAGCAGATTATAAATTATGTGGCAAACCTGATTTTGCTTTTCAAGTCTCTCTGAAATGTATGTTAACATGTAGGAAATTCTGTCTCTTGGGTCCCTGCTGCTGTTTTAATCTAACTTCTTTCTGCTAATTCAGGAGAAAGCATGGTCACCACCAAGATGTGCGTGGTGAGAGGCAGCAAAACAGGAGCAGGTTGCTTTGAGATCTTCACATGCCAGGATCACTGTCATGGTTTGCAGTTAAATCTAGAGGGTGCTCTGTGCATATAATCTTAGCTTCTCTTTTGCTGCTATTGAAATATTGGATGTGCACTGCATTTCCCAGCCAGCAAAGGTCCTGCATACGGAGAGGTCTTTCCTGTAAGTGGTTTTTTTTGTCATGCACAAATGATTAACAGCTAAATCAATTGTGTCAAAGGTTGAGCAAACTGTATTGTGTAGGCACATCTTGGGTTTAGGCTGGGGCAAAGTCATTTGAAACAAAAAAATAAAGCAAAAAAGGCAAACAAAAAGCTTTGCACAGCCTAAGCCATCTTTCCTAACAGATTGTCCTCCATGTCTAGAGATGAAAGGCCAGTTAATCACTGACTGTTCAGTAACATTGGGTTAAAAAACTGGCTACCTGAAACACAGTCTTTTTATTCAGAGCAGATTCCTGCAAGGAAGCGGCTAACGCTTCTCTGCGTTAAATTGTTATCAAGCTGCCAAACTAGAAAGATGCAGCAGCCAGTAGCTTATTTTGCAGAGACATGGCTCCACAGTCAGAAAAATGTAATTTGTATGGTAACTATGACACATTAAGAGGTGTAGCACTTGGCCAGGTAATGATGCTGAGGTTGCCAGGTTTGTTTTGTATTAGCGAATATGTTTAATTTTATGTGTAGCATCCATCATTCCCATAATTAGCAAATTAAAGTGTATTTATTCTTTGTATCATTGAAGCACTCGGAGACTCAGCCCAGGGTGAGAGTCTGTGCTGCTAAAAGCCATAGTTGCACACAGTGCAAGACTGCATCTGTTCAAAGAACCTCTGCTTGTCCAGCAAGAGGAAGGGTGGGAAAATGCAATGATATTCATCATTTTGTACAGGGAATCGGATTCAGAGAACTTTTCTCCTTCTAAGATGCTTATTGTAGGTTAAGACTAATTAGAAAAATGAAGGGGAAGACTGTTGTGTCTCAGGAATCAAAAAGCCATACCTGAAGTTAGAAGCGGCAAGACTGCGAAGGCTGCCTCAACCGGCAACCAAAGAAAAATTCTGCAAGGTTTTGAGGATCCTGATCTGCCTTTGAAAGCCCGACTGAACTGATGGGAATCATCCCTTGGTAAGTTCTCTGCCCCTCTTAGGACCATTTAAGAGAGAGAATGACTCACCGTAGTAGCTAGAAAACACCAAGATGTTTAATGTGATACCCCAGCTGGTCTTGTTTCCACGGGCTCAAGACTTTCGGTACATGGAGCAGAGGATCTCTATGGAAGGGCCCAGCCAGGGCTGGGGCTCTTGTCTTCTTCCCCCTGCAGCACAAGCCCGAGCCCCTGTGAGAGGCAGCAAAGGGCACTCTTGGCAAGGAAAGCTTTCCCTGAGCCATGAGAATAACTGCTTACGCCTCCTGCCTGGCCTTCCTCTGGAAGGCAGACAGGAAAAGCAGAAATAAATAAATGATTTTGCAGTCTACTCTATTCCTAGAAAGCTGACTTTGGTTTACTTATTGCTTCCCTCTTGCCAAGACTGGAGTATGTTTCATTTGTTGAAATAGTCATTCTTCCCCGTCCCTTGAAAGGAGCATTACAAATGAAAGTGTAAACTGCTTCTGGACAGATCTTTGCTTCCTTCCCACTTGCCTCCAGAAAGCCGTGTACTAACAGTTGCAATGTTTACCTTGTGAAGCTGCCAGGTGGTGGGTCATCTGCTGTGTACAGCGTGGAAAAACAACCCAGTAATTTATCTTTTTCTACTTGAACCATTTTCAATCCCCCCGGCAGACGGAATGGGAGCGGTGGTGGTTTCAAATCGCCGATGGTACCTTGGAGTGATGAGCACAGCACACACTGCATTTGCTCCATACCCCGTCAAACTGTTGCTGCTTTATGCCGTACTCGGCATCCTAACCGTTCATTGCTTTAGGTAAGTGAATGTTTCTGAAGCCGTGTCCATGCGGTGATATAGTAAAGAGTGAAAGTCAGTACGGACTCTCTGCTTTCACTTTGTATGGCACATAATTGCTGTCTTTCTGTATTTCTAATGAATAGCGAAAGACATTGTTTCGAAGTTAACGTAGTGCAATGTGTCTGCCTTTAGAAAAGTAATCCTGTTCGATAAATCTGAGACAACAAATTGCCACGGTCGTATTGTAATGTGGAATTCTTTTTGCGATGAGCAGCCTCCTCCCGTGCTAGCTGCCCAACAGTGTGCCAGAAGGATGGGGTTTTGTTTTCTTTGAGTACATATATGGCAAGAATCTGGCTGATAGTTGTTTCTTTCTCTGCTAGCTTAATAGATCTTGCTCTTTCAGAGGACTGCGGTCAATCAGTGACTGTAATCTTTCCAATCTAACTATATTTTTCCACTGTTCTCTGAACTTCAAGATCTGATTTCATGCCTCAGTGAGCTGATGAGTTTTTGTAATTCCTTTATTCCATGTGATTTTTAATATGCAGTAATGGGAGCCCTTTGCCAGGCATTAAACCATACTTAAAGCTTATGCTGATGCTATTCCTTGTTTTGGTGGAGGAATGGGGAACACTACTGTGGTAGTTTTCTTTTCATGCCCACTTTGACAAGTAACTAACTGTCAGTGTTTTAGTAAAACTTCCCACTTAGATTAGGTGCTACAAGGAAGCATTTGTCTGGGATGAGGATTTAATCAGAAATACTGAATCTCCCAAAAAAGTAGGCAGCATTTTAGCTGTGGCATTGTGGAAACCTTAGAGACAGTTGTCACATGAGGGGGTGGCCTCGTTTGAAGGGGAAGAGAGTTAATTTTCTTCCTAGTAGCTGGCACAGTGCTGTGTTTTAGATTTAGTATGAGAATAATGTTGATAACGCACCAATGTTTTAGTTGTTGCTACGTAGTGCTTACACTAGTTAAGGACTTTTCAGCTTCTCATGCCCTGCCAGCGAGAAGAAAATTAACTCTATCCCAGCCGAAACCAGGACAGGGGGTGAGAGAGGGGCTGGGGGGAAGAGTAAAGGCTC
>NW_008796165.1:10644277-10724470 GCF_000699145.1 Aptenodytes forsteri | reverse complement strand
AGGGATAGAGTTAATTTTCTTCCTAGTAGCTGGCACAGTGCTGTGTTTTAGATTTAGTATGAGAATAATGTTGATAACGCACCAATGTTTTAGTTGTTGCTACGTAGTGCTTACACTAGTTAAGGACTTTTCAGCTTCTCATGCCCTGCCAGCGAGAAGAAAATTAACTCTATCCCAGCCGAAACCAGGACAGGGGGTGAGAGAGGGGCTGGGGTGAAGAGTAAAGGCTCACACTTGGGGTTCAGGTTCATTACTGGGATGAAAGGGATTAATGGGCTAATGACTATTGTGAACTGAAAATAGTCTAAGACTAATGGTTTTGGCCAGCTTGAGAAAAAATAGCCTGCTTGGCAAAGGGAGGCACTTAAGCCTGGTTTTCAAAAATGCTGAGTATATGCCAGCCCTTGACATTGCGACTGGTGTTTGTTATGGAGGAGTCTGACCTTGGAGCTGTTTGTCGTGTATGGCAATGAGGGACCAAAATGCTACCTGTACAGCAAACAGCAGGGAGCGATGGGACAAGGACAGCAACTGATGGTGCAGATTTTACTGCTGGCCACTTTGCTGGGTTATTTGGTAGGGCTTGCGCAGCCTGAGGTGAAGCTCAGGTTGGTGGGACATGGGTTGAGTTTCCCATGCTGGCTAGATCAAACGTGTGTCCTGCAGTCTCCCCTCCTGAGTGCTCTGCAGAATTACTCTCATGCTGGTGTTGTAGAAGACTGGGTCTACTCTTGGGCATTGAAGAGTGGATCAAGTTTCATACAGAATCAATGCCAGTATGAAACAAATACTGAAATCTAGAGTTCGCATGGAAGATTTGGTGAGGTCTAACAAGCATTAGTTCTCTTTGCCATGTAGTTTTGCACAAGTATAGGTCAAGTTGCTCTGTCCTTGTAGCTTGGTGGTTTCACACCCTGAAGCTCTTGTGTTGTTGAATGCAGTGGTGAAAAGGAGTCTCTTAACCTGAGCGGCACCAACAAGAGCATGGCTAATGGCAGGTGGGCCCGGTCCGTGAGCAACCTGCCACAGCCCCGCGACTGCGTGCTCTCCGCCTGGTCCTCGTGGAGCAAGTGTGATCCCTGTCAAAAGAAAAGGGTGAGTGTTTGTGGTCTAGGCATGAAGTCTGAGAAGCTGGGAGGCAGGACCTCCTCCAAGCCTTGTCTTTTTTGTCCATGGGGTTGGGCAAACAGTGGGGAGCTGCTGAGGAAAGCCCTGTACAGGTGAGACTGCGGGCTTTTGCTTTCAGATGGCTTTCAGCTCTTCAGCTCTTCACCCCCAGTAACTCCAGTGGTTTCCAGGCTGCCTCACTGTCCTGAGAAGGTGTAAGCCCAGACTTGGTGAAAGCCCAGGCAGGAAGCCCAGGCTTTGCAGGGACTTTCTCTCCAACACAGTCCTCTTCCAGTGTCGGTGTGAGACACCATCCCCACTAATAGTCCCCCACGGGACCTGGAGACACTCGGTGCCTCTCTGGATTAAGATGCTTTTTCTTGTCTGCCAATGAGCATTTTCTACCCGAGAATCCCCATCACATGAAAGTAATGATCCCAATAGTGTGAAGAGCAAAATCCTCGTTGCTGGAGGGACCTCTGCTAACGAGTTGGAGAAGCCGTTCCCAGACTTAAGTGGGAATAACCAGTGACAGGAGTTGGGAAGAGTGAAGCTTTGTATTAAAGAGTTAATCTTAAAAGCTAGGAAAAAAAGGAGGGCTAACATATTGGACCAAGTAATTGACTGCTTCACAGCAGTGTTGTGGGCGGAAAAAAATCCCTAATGATACAGAGGGCCAAGTAAATACACTGACAGAAAATAACAAGGGATGTCGTTACCAGCACTAACTGAAAGAAAGGAGGTGTAACTGAATCCTTCCTTACTCTTGCAAATGCCCACACTACCCTGTCAGGCTTATTTAAACAAACTGTCAAAGAAAAGCAAACTTTCCTTCATCCCTTCCCATCCTCAATACTTCCTTAGTAAAATTAAAACTGTCGCAGATCAGAAACCTTTGAAATGAGGCACGTTACCAGCATCACACTTCTTTGCCGACACTTGTTTTTTTATATGACAGTACTCTTAAATCAGATCTCCCCGACACAAAGTTTGCTTTTTAGCTAGGCAAGCATAAAATTCGCAATTTCTGTACACTTGAGTCAATATTTTTTATTTTACCACAGTACAGATTTGCCCGCCTGGAACAACCTTCTCAGTTCAATGGAGATCCGTGCGATTACTCTGACAAAGAAACCGAAGACTGTGTTACAAATAATCCTTGCAGGAATAAAGTTAGATGTGAAGGTTTTGTGTGTGCACTTACAGGTGAGGACTTACAGAGTGAGAAGTGGTGGTGCTCAGGTGGCATCTCTGACACCGCCACACTGAACTTTCTGCTTCTACAAGAGTTTGCTGGGCTAAAGAGGTGTCGGGAGTTGACCCAGGTCCATCCGTGCTTGTGTTGTGTTTGCATCAGTGATTTTGAGTGAGTCTATTAGTCAAAATCTGTCAGTCTAAAGCATGTCTAAAATCTCCAAACAGGAGATTAAAACCCAGTTATATCAGTAAAATCTGTAGCACAAGTGGATCTGACAGCAACAGGCGAACATGCACTGGGCATCCTTGACACATGCCCAAGAGCACAGCAGGTTATGATGGTGGTCCTCATGGCATTTCCCTCCATCCCTATCAACAACTAATTAATCAGGGGCACTGTAAGCAGTGTGAGGAAGCAAGGCAGCAGTTAGCTGTATCTAAAATTTGATGAGCCTCTGCTTTGCATCTGTACCCTGGCAGTAGAGAGGAAAGTGTGCAGGGAGCAGGGCGCCGGGGCAGAGGGGAGCTCAGCACAGGAGAGGGGGCAAGGGAAAGCGACTCTGATCTCTGTCCCCCATGCTTGTGTTTTGGTGAGACTGAAAAACACCTCAGTAATTATGGACGTGGGAAGGGGGAAAAAAATAATACCATATACAAGGCCTGCTGAACAGTCTCCAACATGTTTGTTTTCTCAAAACTAAAAAAATTGCCCAACAAAAAAATTCTATTCTTTTTTACACTTTTAATTAGGGTGGTGTTTTTTTCTAGGTTGAACAAGGAATTTTAAGATTATGAAAGTTTTGAGCAAAACTGAGCAGATGGAGTTCGGTGATCCATGCAGATAGAGAAGAAATATTTTCCAGCTAGATTTGAACCATACGTTACACAAGTCTTTTATTTTCTTTCTAGACTCTGAGTCAGGGAGTGTGATAGTAGACTGTTTTTTGAGTAATTTACACCTTGCATCCTAGGGAGATGCATTACACGGAGGCTGCTTTGTAATGGGGATGATGACTGTGGGGACCAGTCAGATGAAAAAAACTGCAAAAAAGTGTTTAAAAAATGTGACCAGAAGATGGAGCAATACTGGGGAATAGAGAATCTGGCAAAAGGGTAAGTCAGTGACCTTTGTGTGATGTTTTCTTACTTAAGGATAAGAATGATCTTATGTGGCTTCAGACATAAACATTGAACGGAGAAAAGCTGTAGCAATTGCTGTATCCAGGAGTTAGTTAGGATCCGACAGCCTTTGGGGTCCTGATCCAAAGCCTGGTGGGAAAATCCTTGTTGAGTCTTTCTGAGAGAGATGAGGTGAGTAAAAGTCCCAGCTGTACCTGTGGAGATCATCAGCTCAGCTTGCAAGTATGTCCTGCAAGAGCCTGTGAGTGCTCTTTGTGTTGTCAAAACTTGGTGAGTGAAGAGGGAAGTGTCAACACCAAACATTTCTCTTATGTCTACAGGTAGTTGCACTTAAATTAATCAGTGGGAGGGTTTTGATAATCCAATTATTTTGCACAGGTGTAAGTAAAGTTAAACTTTGGCCTAATTCAGTCTGTGGGGAGCAGGAATGTCCTAGCCTTTAGGAACTAAGAGACTACTTCAAACTGTGCTTTTGAAATAAGAACAAAGGAAGGTTTGTTAAAATCTGAGGATAATGTTATATCATTCTTTATAAAGTGACTGAAATCAGCATCTTGGATTGCCTAAAATCTGAACCTGACTATGGATTTGTATTTTTGCACAGTGTATTGGTTTTGGAGGGGTCAAAATTTCTTGGATTTCTTCCACAACAGTGAGAGATGGTGGAATTTGTGTCCTTTGCGTGAGTGGGGTAGGATTAACCTGCATGCTAGCAAACTCCAACTTTGTGGGAATTAAAATCCACGTCAGAATTGATCCAGTTTTTACAGGCTAAGACTGTGGCAACTTTGTGTAAGATCGGACTGTGTGAAAAGAGTTTTTTCTCATTCTGCAGGAAAAAATGCAGAATTACATAAAAAAAAGGAAAAGAAAAAATCATATTGCAAGGAAAAAATTGTAATTTCCTCCTTATTCTCTGGAGATATGGCTGCTGCACATGTCATTGCTAATGCTTTGTACTTCTGAGTTTAATCAAAATTAAAAATAATGTTGGACAATTATAGGAACATGCTTCTCATCTCTTTGAAGCTACAGTTGCTCAGTAATCTGCTTTTAGTGGACTTTCCTTCTTTCCAGATTGTTCTAAAATTAGAGTTAATATTTTACAGCTTCAGAGTCATTATCATGCAAGTCCCTCTCCCCAAAATAAGGAGAGGCAGATCTAACAGAGAGCTGGAACACTGATAGGGACACAACATGGACTACTAGCAGTTTATCTTTTTTTTGGAGAAATTTCGACTAATGACTCTTGTTACTATTTGAGTATGAGTTTGTGGAGGTGAGTGCCATGTCCTCAGCTGCGTGCCATGAGGGTGATATGAGGGTGTCCTGACAGTGAGCAACAAAAGGGTTTTTACTGCAACATATCCCACCAGCAGCAATAGAAAAAGCAAATGATGGGGTTTAATCAGCTCATCTAAAAAGGTTGCGGTGCTATATCCTTTCTTAGAGCAGACAGGTTAAGATTACCATCCATCATCCACTAAAATCAAAGGAAAACTTCCCAGTGATTTCAAGGATTAGTTGAACAATCGCTTGAGTACCTTTATTCTTGTTCCCTGACAATTTTTACTCTGATCTACTGACCTCTGGTTGATCCTTGACCAACCTGGCAAAGATTATGACTGATAAACCAGAACAAAGAAATGTGAATTAAGAATTAGTCTGGACTGATGACATGGGTTGGCAAACCTGTCTTTGAAGATCCTGCTGGATGCTGCTGCACTACTGTGGGCATTTGGGGATGCTCGGGGTGGGCAACCTGGTGGGGCAGGGCTTTGGCTGGTCCAGTTTGTTCCGCTCTTCCTAGAGAGTTCCAGTAAAGGCTACAAAAGTTGCCAGTGCTGGTGGCAGTAATGCTCTGGTGTCATTCGTAGCTAGGTGGTGAAAATTGCCCTTCATATTCATCAAAGTGTCAAAATTTGACTCTGTCTTTTGCTTTCTTGTTAGTCAGTTAGGTTTTTCTGGAGCAACTGGGTTGGTCAGACAGTGAAAGAGGCAAAACTTTCTTTTGGCGTTTCAAAATAAAGAAGTATGAAACAAAGACCCCTCAGCCAAACAAAAAAAAATCTTTTGCCTTTCTCAGCCAAGGCATTTGATGTTTACCTCTAAATCGATGATAATATTTTGTTGTTATGCTTCATGTACAGGTTAAATATCTTCACAAACAGCTTGGAAGGATTAGTTCTTGATCACAGGTACTATGCTGGGGGATGTTCTCCCCATTATATCATGGACACGAGATTCAGAAAGCCCTACAATGTAGAAAGCTATACACCAGAGGTACGTGTCAGATTTGTCTGCAAATAAACATGCATATATATATTCCAATAAATTTAGTGCGCAATACTGATAAAGCTTCATTACTAAATAATTTTATAAAAAATTACAAAATTCATGAGACCAAATGGGATGGGACTGAATTTAGCCCTGCTTCTAGAACATCATCCTACCCCACATACTCTGTGAAGTTGGACATGTCCCCTTATAATATCCGTGTGCATTGGAATAGATGGCAATGTTCCCTTGGACCTTGTCATTGCAAAAACTGCGCCTAACCTTCCTGGTGCCATCTGTCTAAGAGGGCCCGAAAGCCACCCAGTGGGCATGGGGAGGTTAATTTTAGACAGAATTATAGAGTGCCTTGAGAGCCAGACTGGGAAAGCTGTCCTTGTGCAACAGCCTAGGATTTAGCAGCACACCGTGTGCTTTGTGTGAAAGCTTATTTCTGTGGTGCATCAAAGCTATAGTTCAAATATTATATATCTGACCTCAGTACTCTTGATGACAGCATGATATTTTTGAGCGTTGCCCACTAGGAAACTTTTTCCTTTTAGAATTCATACTTTAATTGATGCCTGTGTTTAAGATTTCACCTTCTTTGCGTAAGATTGACATATTAAGTAAAAGCCTGAGGTCTTTGCAGTATGGAGTAGATAGTAGCTTTCCTGCTCCTGTAAATCAAGTATTCTTGAAGTACCAGTGTTAATAATAATAGTGCTTTGCAATTATACAAGGCTTTTCATCTTCAAAGTGCAAACATTAATTCACAAGTATATTTGTATCTGTATTCCTTCCCCATGCTTCAGGTATACAATCGCTATGCAGGAAATTAAACGTGTTGTTTTTGCTTTCTGTTTAGACCAAAGGCAAATATGAATTTACAATGACTGAATATGACTCCTACTCAAATTATGAAAGCAGTGTCCTGAAGGCAAAAGCTTCACAGTCTAGCTTCAGCTTTGGTATAAAAATACCAGGAACGTTTGAACTTGGTTACAGTTCAAATGACAACAGGTTCAAGAAGTTCATTCAAAGGATAAAAAGATTTTCTTCAACTGTAAGCACTGCTCCACTTAATTCTCTGCTAAAGTGTTATTTGTATGTGTGCATGTATCAGCTTGATCCTCATCATCAGGTCAGCAGCCATGACTAGGATAAATGAAAACTTTCCTCCTGATTGGTTTGCAGTTTGCATTGGTCAAGTGTTTACTAAGGCTACAACGCCTTCGTTTGTGTTTACAGCACGCAGGAGCTTTTCCATTCACCTGTCAGCCAGGAACCAGGCTGCCTAACTTCCGAAATCAGCCACAATTGAGTGCAGTCTGTCCAGCGTCCTGCTGGGTATCCACATTTGGATGTTTGTAGTGAAGTCATTTTAAAAAAATGAAACTAAGAAGCGGGTTCAAATGGTCTCCCCTGCATACAGTGAACTCGCTAGTAGGAGGTGTGCAAGTGACAGTCCTAACAGGGTCTCCAAGCTGCACCCCAGCCATGGGATGCTGTGCACCTTGCCCTGCCAGCCATTAAAAAGTTCTTACCACTGATGCCCAAGCAGTCTGGCAAGTGGGAGGTGAGTGGGTGCAACCAACACAGTGACTCCTCCAAGGGAATCTGCACAGGTAGAATTGGGGTTTAGCTAACAAACCCAGGAGCCCAGGGTTCCCTCTGCCCTGTAGGTGAGTTACAGTGACTAATAGAGAAATCTGGGGTGAAAGAAGAGCAAATAGGATTTTCTGCAGTTCTAGGAGTTTCTGCACCTGTACACACAGTCCAGAAACCGGTCTGTGGTGTAGACAGCTATTGTCTACGCAGGCACTGCAGAATATCATCTCACACGTGAAGGGCCATCCCTCTTTTAGGTGGGTTCAGCAAGGCAGGAGCTGTCACTTCGGTAAATAATAATGCAAACAGCGAAGCCAAGCTGTTCAACTGTAGGGCAGCCTTGACAATAACATAGAACAAAAACTGCTAGCAGGCCTTCCGTGGGTTTAATTATAGGCTAACACATGCCATTTTACTTCGGCTGATGTGATCTGACTGCCGAGTACATCGTTCACCAGATCGGGGACACACAACACAAAATACGGATGGCACAATCACTTCCAGTCTCATCTGTGGAGGTTTGGTCGCAGCTGTGATCTGATGCACACTTTAAGCTGGCTGGAGATGCTTTAATCTATAACTCCTAGAACTGCTTTATGAGATTCAGTCTGAGGTAGTGTGCACCATCATTTGATTTCTTTTTTTCATCTGTTATTGCTGTAAACAAACGTAGCTCTTGTCAATGGTTTAATAGTATCGCTGATCTATGTCTCTCCCCTCAGTATAAAGTGCACTCAGGAATGGCAGAGTATTCCTTGTTGCTATTAAACTTGCATTTGCTTCCTGCAAAGAGGCATTTCCCATGACAAGATCAGAGGTATATGAGAAGCATTTGCAATAGATATCCATAAAGAAACCTAATACTAAGTCTTGATTTTATTATTTAAGCTACAGAGTTCTATATTGAACCCCCCCGATGTGCTTGTCCTCCTGGCCCAAACAACTGGACACTAAATCCTTTAGACATGATTTAGACAGACCTCTTCTGTTCCTGACTTTTTTGCAAGAAAGGGGAGAAACAATATATACCCATGTACACATATCTATACAGAGACATATAAATACATGTGTGTATGTGTGTTTGTGTTTTCCTCTTTCCTTTGAGTTTTGTTAATGGCATATTCTGTGGAATATAAATATAAATTTGGATCAGATAGGAAATTACCATTTCACATATAAATCATCATGATTTCAGATGTCAAATTTTTTCAGGAGAGAGATTGTGAAAGACAAAGTCTGGTTGACATTATTAGGGGTCGAGCAGTCTCGTGGGATGCTGCTTGTGTCCGTGCATCCTGGGTCTGTCAGAGCAGAGCCTGGAGCCTGGCTGTCCCCATGTCCCAGTCGTGGCCTGAGCCATCACCTAACCTGTAATGGGTGTCTCTCTCTCTTCCTTCTTCTTCTTTCTCTGTGATATCGGTCAGAATCCTGATTTTCAGAAACTTTACTACTAAAAGTTTTGGTTTTGCTAAATTAAAAGATTTCCAGTTGCAAACTGTTAACCTGATAAATCCTGACCAGCGTGAATTGTTTAATAGCAAATAACTACACATTGTCACAAGAATGACATCCCTCACTTCTGGATTCTCTTGTGTTTCTGCACTTCATGTAGTCCAGCAAATTTATTCACGCCCGTTCTGAGCTGGCTGTTGCTGTTTATAAGCTGAAGTCCCGAGCTCTGATGCTGCATTACGAGTTCCTGCAGAGACTCCATCAGCTCCCGTCAGAGTACAGCTACGGGGAGTACAGAGAGCTCTACAGAGACTACGGGACCCATTACATCACTGAGGCTACCGTTGGTGGCATCTATGAATATACTTTAGTCATGAACAGCAATGAGCTCCAAAAGGCAGGTATGTGCATCTGATGGTTGTTAAAAAGCTTTGGGGCCAGCTTTTCGGTGGGAAAACCCTTCTGCAGGCACCCAGCAATGGTTCAGGTCTGAGGCCATCTGAGAGATGGTGGAAGAAGGAGTCAACAACATCTCAAAGAAAGCCTGCAGGAAATATGGGAGTAGAAGTGCTTTATGGCAGTGAATAAAGAGCCTGGTTTTCAAAGCATGCTCAGCATCATGGGCTTCATCTAGCTCTCAAGCTGTGGGTGCTGCCAGTTCATAAAAAGAGCCCTGTAGCAAGTATTCTAGACGACACATTTTGGAGGCTGACAAGATGTTGAGATGAATGAGAATCATGTAGCTTAACGCTTTTGTTAGCTTTGAAAACCTTCACCTAAGTTCTTTTTCCATTGCCTTTCAAATGACAGTTTTGAAACACCTTTAGCCTCGAGAGCTTTTCCAGCATGTAGGAAACAGTAAATAATTTGCTGGGTGACTCTTGTGTCTGACATTGCTCTTGCTCTTTGACTCTGGCTTCCTTTTTTGTGAGAAATGATGATTGTTGTGTAGGATAGAGTGAGCCGTGTGACATTAATCAATAGCTGCATGCTCCTATTTATTCATTGGCATGGGAGCGAGTAACTGCCTTCGCTGTCTATTTGTGAAAGCATTTAGTGGTCTCTGCCGTGTGTGACACTCAGTCTGTTTGTTCTTCTGCTGTCTAGGAAGTTGCTTATCCTGTAGTCAGATACAGCCCGGAGGGACAAAATTTAGATTCAGATTTCAGATATTCAAAACATTAGCACTCCCCAATTTCTCAGATGTTGGTGTGGGCCCATCACAAGCCACATTTGTTTGAAGTAATGTGTATTATTGTTTGCATCAAAATGCTACCTGACAGTGTCTGGTGACTGAGATGAGGATCCTGCAGTAGTACCAACATTTTCACACTATCCCCAGTGCTGAGCTGGGCTGTAAGTTCTCACCGGAGTTTGATAGGTCCAGTCTGAGAATTCAGGTTTTTCCCTTCAAATCCATCATTATGTTTGTACTGTCTGTGCTGGAAATCAAGTTTTCTTTTGCAGATCTAGTATCACACACCACGTCACGTGGTTGGTACTTGCACTGCTCTCACATATGATCCAATATGCCAGATGTGTCTGTGGTTCATGATTGGATACTTTCTGTGGGAAAGACGGCAGTAGACTGCCAGGTCTGGATTGTGCCAGGTGCTGTACAAGGATGTCATAAAATAGTTGTTTCTGCTTTCAAGTGCATATGGGCTATGAACATTATTGGGGCCATCCTGCGTCAAGCCAAAACCCAGTGCATCCTCTTTTCTGATCTAGAAACTGGCCAATATTGGATGTATGAGAAGAGCATAAGAACAGGACAGCCATACAGTGATACCTGTGTTGTAAGCTCATGTGAACATTTGTATCATCAAGACATGAGTTTAACTAAAAAAGTAAAGAATTCAGGGAAACGTGGGGGATTACAACAAAAAAGCAGAGAAAGAAAAGAGATACTTGAGTGTCATATCTGGTGTTTCACCATGATAACTGCTTAAATATTCTTGAGTGTCAGGACAACAAAGAGTTTGGAGAAGGACTTTGGGGAAGAAAATATGAAGGATTTGCAGATTTTTAGGGCAAATTCTTATATGCCAGGAAAAAAATTATAGTAGAGCTTCATGGAGAAAGTTCCGTAAACAATTAAGACTCTTCTGGCAGCAAAGAATTGGAGATGCAAGCTAGCAAAGGGAGCAAATCTGTTACTTTTCAAAAGCCTGGCTCCTGATGGTGGGGATGGGTCGCAGGTAGTCCTTTGTCAAAGATGTTTGGCATTTAAGTCACAGGCCAGGCTCTCACCCATTGCAGCTCTGCATAACCCAGTACAGCTGAGTTGGTCATTAAAAGCCTCTTCCAGCATTTATCTTGCATTTGCGCTTGGTTTCAGAGTTCTGTAAAATGTAGAGATTTCATTTCATTTCATTTCATTTCATTTCATTTCATTTCATTTCATTTCATATAGATCTGTTAAATATCCCAAAAAAGGCAGCTTCATCTCATCTCCTTTTTTCCCAAAGGAAAAATATTTATCAACTCACATTTTCTGTGTAAATGAACATAAAACATTGAACAGTTGTATTAAAACACTACAATTTTTGGTGTGTATTTAAGGTTATTCTCTGAGCGATGTCCAGAAATGTGCACAGCATGACTTTAGCATTGGTGCACGTATTAAAGTTGTCTATCTGAAGCTTGGAATAACTGAAGCCAGCTGTGAATCCCTTTTAAAAGAGATTGGAGGTAAGCATGAAACACTTCTGCCATTTAATTTCTAGCCTTTGTCATAGTGAAAAGAAGATTTTGTGATCTTGCCTGCCTGAAATATTTCCCCACACTCTCACAGCCACTTTTGAGTCTGCTGGCTAACCCCAGCCAAGCTTAACAGAGGTGTAGATGTCTCAAAGCTTGGCTTTTTGCAAGATTTTCTTCGCTGGGTAGAGAAGAAATATCTGCTCTGTGTCCCAGGGAAAAGCAGGGACATTACCCACCTGTCTGGTGCTGTGTTACCAATCCACCCACCTCTCAGCAGAGCAGCCCAGAATGCCGCTTTTTGCACCCAAAAAGACCCAAATGAGGAAAGCAGGGAGGTAATGGTGTTGTGGGAGCCTCAGGGGACATATGGGAAGCTGGGGGTGTTGCAGTGGGAGGAGGGTGCACCTGAAGATACGTGGAGGAGAATGGGCAACAGTCATGGTGGTGAGGAGCTTCGGGCTGTGGAAGGGCTTGCAAGCTTATAACCATAGGGAAGAAATTTCAGAGGAGAGATAGAGGTAGGGTGCAGGGGAGGAGGATGGGGGGTATTGCTGCAAGGGAGCAGGAGGGGCACAGGGCACGCAGCATGGGAAACCAGGCTTCAGGTGTGAAACACTTGTGGCCTTTTTTCTTTCCGCTCTCAGCGGGATGGGTCATATACAGGGGCGTTCTGCTGTGAGCTTATCTCTCATCTGCAATCCACAAAGACATATCTGAGCAGAGCTGGCCACTTTCTGAATGCATTTTTGCAGACAGAACCTCCAAAAAACAGTATGTGGAAGATTTCATCATCCTTGTTCGTGGCGGAGCAAGCGAACACATTACCACGTTGGCTTACAAAAACCTGCCGACGGCTGCACTCATGCAGGAGTGGGGAAATGCTGTACAGTACAACCCTGAAATCATAAAGCTAAAGGTACTGTATCCATTGCTTCGTTCAGCCTCACTTAGCTGAGCGCCTTGGAGAACTCTGTGTTTAAACAGGATTAAAAAAAAAAAAACAGGGAAATTTCTAGGGCAAATAATAGACCTGTATTGTGCAACATAGTTTTCTCTAAGACTGGGTATTCAGAAAATCGGAGGTGTGATCCATTAAAAAGGGTGTGGTTGGAAGTACATGAAGTAAATAGCTTTAACCCTTCTAACTTGGCTGTGCAGATGTGATCGCTTGCTGCCTAGCAAGCAGATCAGATGATCCACCTTCTGTTTTACCGTTGTATCACTTACCAAAAATATATCTGGCAGCATATATTTTATAAGGACTTTTTTTTTCCTTGAAATTTCTCCTGTCTTCTGTGAGCAGCAGTGACTATTTAGCAACAATTCTCTCTGGTTCAGAATGTCAAGTAGTTCACCATACATGCCTGGATGTTTGTGCAGCTTAGTTAAACCTTAAAAATATGAGTTATGTTTTGAAGAGTCAAGGTTTTTTGATCCTGAAGAGTTTTAGAAATGCAAGGCACTGTAAAAGTAAAAAGAGAGCAAAAATATGTAGCAATTCTGCCTCATCAATTTTAATGTCAGAATAAGTTCACTCTGAGTGAATAGTACAAAGGTGCAAGAGAACATCCTTTTAAACAGGAGTTTGGACTGGTAGTGGTGGAAGTTGATTTTATTATTGTCTAACTGGTTTTCATTGTAAAATTTAATTTTAGGCAAAAATATTTATATTTGTAAAAGGTGTTTGTTTCTCATTGAAAATTCTGACTTTTCATTTTAAAAAAAGAGGTGAATTCTAAAAAATATGAAGCAAAGCAAAAATCAGTAATTTGGAAATACAGCCAGTGCCTGTCCGGCTCTTGCTGCAGCAGAGGTGGCTTTCCCAAGCCCCTGGTGCCCTGTGGATTGACCTTCCAGAAATGCTCTGGGACGTCTCTGGGCAGGAGACAACAGAAATGCAACCCTCCGCGCTAGATCCCACGTACAGAAAATTCTCCCGCAAGAAACTGTGATGTTCTTTGTCTTGCCGGGCATCAGTGACCAGGCTGCCCAGTGAAAAACCCCAGATGGATGTAATTTGGATTTGGTACCTATAATCCTTCATTTCCATACCAATATCCCTGTGGGGCTTGAAGATCAAAAGTACCAGCAGAGTGTGACTAAACGTCAGCCCAAGAATGCTTAGTTAGGGAAAACTAAAGCAAATCAGTTCATAAATCATCTGCTGAAGGACTTGGCAGGTCACTCTTAGTGTATTTCCTCATTTGTATGATCTGAATTCAAAAAGCAAAGTATGGATCACAGATAATTGATGAAGAGTGAATGTACAGCAGCAGGAAATGAGCATTTTTTTATTGAAACATTCTTCTGTTTCTTGTAGCTTGAGTCTGTGATAGCAGTAGGGTGATCTTTCATGCTTACTGTATTGCCGTGGCCTGTATGGCAGGCATCTCTATAGCAAGGATGGAAATTTGGGATGGATCCTCTGATGACACGTGCCCATATCATCCCACTGGCATTAGTGGGTGACTGGCAATATTGAGACCACAGTTTAACTTTCCCCTGTTTTCAGAAAAAAAATAGACCAAAGTCTCCTTGGTCCCTACTGCACATTCACCGTGCTGTGCAGCCCCTTATCTTCTCCTTGGTCCCTACTGCACGTTCACAATGTTGCGCACCCCCTTATCTTCTCCCACCGACCCCATCTGTGGTGTTTGCAGATGAAGATCATAGTCCTCTCCCTTCTGAAGGCAGTGGAAACCCTTATCTTGGCTTCATAAAGATAGAAGTCAGCCTTGAAATGCAGAAGTGGTTAAGCTGAACGTGCAAATGTGAATGCCTGTGACCACGTGCCTCTGGCTGTGCTGTGTGACTGTCCGAGGAGGGAAGGAGATTTTTGTGGGTGGGTTTTGGGGATACTCTGGGATAACAGAGCATTCGGGAAACGTAAGTTTGAGCAAATCTGGTCTAAAAATGTCAATATTAGGAAAGTGGATGAGAAAGGGTGTAATGAAACTTCTGTGAAACTTTGCCCGTTTGTCAACTAACAGTATGGCTGTTGTATTTTATTATGCATTTGCAACTGCTTTGGTGTTGTAAACCAAGGGGAGGATCCCTGTAAGTATTCCTGACATCACTGCCTTGTTGATCACGAGGTTTAAGGCAATACTAATGGGAAACCTGGAGCCCGTACCACAAGGCCTTCATTTCCCTCTCCAGCTGTGCTCCCACTGAGCCCTGCAATGCTCACACCATCTTGAACTTGGAAATGAATGTAGTTTCTTCCCTCCCTTTAGGCAGAGCCGCTGTATCAGCTGGTGACTCCAACAGATTTTGCTAATGCAATGGCAATAAAAGAAAATCTACGACGGGCTCTTGATGAGTTTCAGCTGGAGACCAGTTCTTGTCGCTGTGCTCCATGCCACGGCAATGGGATCCCCTTTCTGCAAGGTAGAAGGATTTTGTACCTCTTTACCCTCTAAGAGAAATGAGCTGGGAATTTGTGGGGAGTGAGGAAGCTTGGCGAGTAATCTGCTCTTTAGTTTCTCCTGTCATTTCTTTTTCAGGTAATTAAATACTTTTTTAAAAATTGGTCTATTTGTAGAGTGCCACCGGTAAGTAAAGACAGTAAAGTCAAGGGATAAGCCTTGTTAATGGGAGTGACCATCTGTATCAGCTTTGTGGAAGAATTTGTTCCATCTCAATTATGCATAAAAAACCCCACCTTGTCATCTTTAAGTCTCCTCCTTTGCTTTGAAGATTGCTTCCATCCTTCTAGAGAAGTGACTACTGTCTCAGCATTAATTAGTGTTTGTAAAAGTGTTTTGAAGATGAAAAGCACCATATAAGTGCCAAGCACAGTTATCACCGTCACCTCCCCCCATTTCTAAGAGAAGCTGTCCTCCTTTGTAAGCAGGCTGCGATTTAAAAATGAAGGGGAAAAATAATCAAATTGAATGAAAACCACACTGCCTAAACAGAGATACATGATGTGATGAGAGCTTCTAACAAAGGGACCATTTTGTCAAGTGCCTAATTCCAATCTGCGTCTGCAAAAATCCTGATGAGAATCGTTATCATCTAAATGTATCTAATGCTGAAACGATCGCTTCAGGTACCAGCTAGTTGATTGTAGTGCTACCACTTAAAGAATTTGTCTCGTGATTACTCTTGTTTAAATAACTTTTTAGGAGCTGAGTCAGGTTAGCATTTCATTTAGGATCTTCTCAACAAGAGGTTTTAAATGACTGTTATTTTCCTAAGTGGGAGCTTTCCTCCGGGGTCCTGCCGTGGGATGCACACCGCAGTCCTGGGCAGCCAGCGTGGGGTTACGCTGACTTTTCCTTTGGCACAAAACCTAGCTGGGGTGCTCCTGTCCCAGGTGCTCATTCCTGATGCTGCAGTTTGCTCCCTCTCAGCTCTAGCAAGATATCTCTTTTGGAGAGGAGCAGGGGGACTGTGTGGTATCCCGGGTTGCTGAATTACTGCACCGGTGTAGCTGAGGTTGAGCCACAGTGCAGCGGCAGGAACAAATGGCTGGGGAGGCGAGAGGGGCAGCAGGGTAGTCACAGATCCCCTGCTTTATTGCTATTTCATACTTTCACCGTTGGAGAAAAATGCTGATATAATTTCACCCACTGTCCCTTCCTCACAGAAGATGAAGCACTGAAAAGGGTAAAAATGGGTGTCTGCAGGGAAATGTGACTTGAGGTCTCTAATCCCACCATCTCTGCTTACTTTCAGGAACCAAGTGTGAATGCTTATGTCCCCTTGGCTACAGCGGCACTGCCTGTGAGATCAGCAAGAGGAAAGGTAAGAGGGACCCCAAGTCTGAGGAGACAGTCCCAGCAGTATTTAGGAGCGTCTGGGGATGTCAGCTGATGGATGGGGCATAATGCCCAGCACTGGCTGTCCCCACTCTGCCCAGCACAAGGGGTTAGGGTCCTGCAAAAGCTGACAGATATACTTTGCCTTCCCTCTTCTAAATTTCTTTGCATTCATGAGGAGGTGGCTTTACTTTTGCAGTTCAAAGCTGCATAAATGCACCTTGCAATTATGTCAAAATACGAACTCCTACCTAATTTACAATCCATGACAAGCCTCAGGTCTCCTCCAGCAGCTCTGTTTCCTAAGTTTTTCCCTTTGATACAGCCAATATGTTGCAAACTCTTTTCCCCCCAGATATACTACCCTGCATTTTAATCTTAAAATCTTACTATGTCGTTCTGAAGCATTTACTAATGCTTCTTGGTCACTTTATATCGCTGCTGTCTCCTGAATGATGTTCTTAATTCCTTCTAGTTTAGGATGATCCGTGAATTTAATAATTTTGTTTACTTCTTCCAGCTCATTAATTTAGATGCTAAATAATACCAGATCTCAGGCACACAGAGCTCTGGCACCATCCCACAATTTGATGCACTGCATTTATCATTGCGCTTTGTTTACAGTCTTTTATCCAGTTCTCATTCTACATGACTGTGCCCTACCTAAGCCGGGCTGAAATACATTTTAAGCCAAGATTTCACCGAGCAGAGGGTCAATTTTGTAGGTGTTTCTAAGCAAGTCCATGGAGTCTTAAACTATAGAGTCACTTACACCTTGTTCCAGTCTGCTTACCGCATGCGTAATCGCATCCAACCCTCCCAAAGATTCACATCCATCCACTTGTGAACATGTAACTTCCTTTCTCACTCCCCTTTCCTCCTTTTATGTATTGCCTCTGTGTTCGGCTCCATGATTCTTAGGATTTTGAATTTATGTCACTCACATGCTCAGGGTCCAGAAGAAACAGTGGAATAGGAAAAGCAATGGATAGAAGGCTGAATATTCAAGCCATTGTTCATTGAAGAAGAACGAGAACATTTCCCCTAGCACCTCAAAATGTGGCTGACACAAGTTTAGTTGCTGTTTTTCTTACCTAGGCTTGGACTAAGTCAGAGGGAGAAACGCCCTACAAGCAAATATAAAGCTAATTGATTTTTTTTTCATTGTCCTTGCTGCATAAAGTCTAGTTTGAACAAACACCAGAAATGCTGAACAGAGAATTAACATCTTTAAAACAATCACTCATTGTTAATGACTCAAGTATATTGTTAGTGGTGTGGACAGGGACGGAGCTGTTTGTATTTAAATATGATTCATGGAAGCTGACAGCTCTTCCCATGGAAAGAGCTACTTTATTCTGACAGTCCTTTCCGGCTTTGATTTTTTTTTTCCAGATGCTGCTATTAATGGAAACTGGGGTTGCTGGGCCAGCTGGTCTCCATGTTCAGGAGGTCAACGAACAAGGAGACGACAGTGCAACAACCCTGCCCCGCAAAATGGTGGTTCATCATGCTCAGGGCCAGATGCTGAGACAGTTACTTGCTAGAGGGAATCATTAGGAACTTAGACAAAACTGATGAACAGTTTGCAAACTGAGTGGGAAGATGTTATCTGACTGGCTTGCTAAGTTGGCCTCACTCTCCTTATGGGTCTCATCAGTTGGAAACATTTCAGAAGGCAGTGGGAGCTGGGGGTGTGTTATGAATCACACCTTCGGACATGCTTTGGAGTTGTCCCGTGGGATTGAATGTGCTTACTGTTCTTAATATTTTGACTTTTCTCTGTCTTTATTGCAATGGGCTAACTGAGACAAGCTTTATCTCCTGCCTTATTTGTTATCTGCATGATTTTAAATTCTACTGTGTTGTTTTTGAAGGTTCCTTTGAGGTAAGAAAAGACTGTTCGATCTTACGTGCACCAGAATGTGCGCTAATATGCAGCTTCTGTGAAGACAACTGTGTCATGTGGAGCAAAATACAGCATATTAAAGTCTAAATCTCAATGAGCACAATAGTATCTAATGTGACATTTAAAGCCCCTGTGCCTCACTACCCCAGTTTCCCAATTTATTGTATTTTACTTAAATTGTCTGTCATATTAGAAATTGTCTTGAAGGAGCGAAAACCGAATTGTGAAGAACAGTCTGGTGACACCAAAGCATTGTTAGACTATATAGCAGTGGTACTCTTACCGCAGCAATGAGCTTCCTCCTGTGCATTTCTGAAGTAGAACAGATACTCTTGAGAGTATCAGATACACCCCAGTACACTCAGATACGCCCAATGCTCTGGTTCCTTGGGAAGGGGAGGGAAGGACAGAGGGATGCCACTGGAATGGGGAGTTGGAAAGCAGCTGCTGCTCCTTCTGCTGCTTGGGGATATTGGAAGGCAGGAGAGATGGCTACACTTGCAGGAGAGGCTGAACCTCCTGCACCCTGACTAGGGACCATCACTCCAGGATGCCAGGACCCTCCACTGCAGCAGGATGAGCAGCCAGCTTTTCTGTAATTCTCTGTCATGGGCAGAATAGATGGAACATTTTGGAATAAACATCTTTGCACATCCCCTGAGGTCTTCTGCCCTTAGTAGTTGTCTCTGCCCCAAACAGGCTCTGGTTTATCTGTCTGATCCCATGAAAGCCTGTATTTCAGCAGCTGTATCACTAGTCCACTCAGCTTAGGACATCTGAGATGGAGAGAGTTTGCTATGAAAAGAGCCAAAGCAAAGTGAATGGTTTGCCCTTTGCTACTGTACCTGGAGCCGTGCATCACAATCCAGGTCAAACAAAAGAGGAACTTGTAATGTTGTGCACTGTTTCATGACTGACCTGAGCCTGGATCATTCCAGGGACTTGCCTCCTACAAGCTTCGTTGGTGGTTAATGATTTTTGCAAAAACATTTGGTGGGGCATGCTGTAAAATAACCAGCAATAGCTTTGCTCCAGGAAAATGATTCCACCAGTGCAAAGTTGTTCATAAGTGTTGTGACTCTTCTAACATCTGCAAGGTCAAACACTCCTCTGAGGGTTTTTAGCAATGCTGGTGATGATGGGTTGGTATCACCAGTTTCTCTCCTTTCAGACTGATGTTGTCCAAATGTAATCCCTGCAAGAACAACTCAGGCTCTCTGACATCTGAACAATGGAACATGCATTTAGTTGTAGCCCTCATGCCCCCTCCACATTTATCGACAAGGTTTTTGTGACAGCTTTAAGAAAGGAAGAGCACATTGCATATGTAAAAGAAGAGTGCTCTGTACTCGTTATGGGCTTCATAATTGAGCTGCCAACCCAAAACATTTCCGTTATCCACTGTGTAACTGTGATATCTTTTGTGTGATAGAAATTTGCCAAGAGGTTCATTTTGGTTCATGGTCAAAGAGGTCACTGCTTATGCTAAGTATGATATTCTTCAAAGCTTTTTAAAAGGACGCTGTAGAATCTCTGCAGCAGAGGACCCTGATCATGGTTCATGGGCACCTGTGAGGACAGGTACTGCAGTGTGGTTGCCCGCCCTTCCCGAGAAGTATCAATGTAATCTGATTCAGGGACTTTCTCAGATGAGTAGAGTAGCTTTTTTTGTAAAATTAACCACCTTTCCTCATCATCAAGCTGGAGTAAGCACATAGTCATGGTGTGTCTATCCACTGCTGCGGTAAGCAGAGCCAAATGCAGTAACCTGAATTTGGACTGTTCCCTCATCAGAAAAGCCCAGATTTTCTGAAGTGGCAGTGCCAGGGTTTGGATATTTGGGGTTTTTTTTTGAGGAACAGAGGAGAGATTTGACAATCTTCAAGATCAGCAGGATAGTCTAACTGAAGTATGATTTCAGCAGTGATTGAATATTGAGCCTATAGGCTTAGAAGCCTCCCATAAAGGACATAACTTTATCTCGTCCTTGTGATTTTGCGCTTTGATTCAACTAACTAATGATTTATTATGACCTGGAGGGTAATAAAAAATACTATGCTGAAGCTTTTATTGTTTCATTTTGGTACGCATTAAATTTTGGTACTATCTGTTACTGGTGTTTCTAACTTCCACTTTCTGTGTAAGTTTAGATTAATAACTCGCGTATGAAAACTCGGGAAGGCTGCAGGCACAATGTGTGCGTGTTCAGCACTGGTTGTGCTGCTCTAGCCCATTTCTCTGGTTAAGATACTTGGCTCAATGGGCTTTACTACATTCCATATTATATTTTCACAAGAAATTTGCTTGTGAAAAAAAGAAACTCAGTAAACATAGAGAAGCTGTATTTTCTCCACCTCCTTGCTTGAAGACATTGCTGCTGTGATGTGTGCTGGATCCATTCAGCATGGCTTTAGGAACTTCCTGAAAGGGTATTTTAGGTAAGTTGTAATTGTCACATCCAGCTTTCCCAGGATGAAACCAACTTGACTCTTGCAGCCCCTAACATCTCCATCAGGAATGGGTAAATCAGACTGGTTTCCAGCCTGGATTCACTTGCTCCCTGTCTTTTCATATCATGTAGACACTTTACGTTTACCTGTGAGGCTGTAACGTGGTCTGGGCTGCGGCTGGAGACTTGCAAACCCTGTGGTAGTCATATTGCTAAATTACTTTGCAATGCTCCAGTTTCTCCCTCTGTCAGATGGATATAGTTGTTCCTCCCCAGGTTCTCTCCCAGATGGAGAGATTTTGTTGAAAGTGACCCAGCAAGTCCATGCAGAGGTGTTAACAGTGCCCAGATTTCCAACTCCTAGTTCTTCTACCCTGATGGCTGAAGAGCCCAGCAAGCACCCAAGACAACTGCAGATTTCAGGTCAAATTACGCCTGCAGATTCATCTTCCTTTTATATTCTATTTTAACACCCCGCTGCTTGTGTAAATCAACAAAACTGGAGATGAAGACAGTAATTATTACCATTATGAACATTATTTTTTTTACTTATTTGTAGTGCAGCACTAAGAGTCCTGCTGTGTTGGGCATGATACAGCAGGACAATAAATGCCAGTCCCTCCCCAAACTCCCCAGAATCTGGCATTTCTTTTGTTTCAAGTATTTTGGGGTAGGATTAAGAGTTTTGTATCTTCCTGTGCCTCTGCATTACACTGTATAAGAAGGAAGGCAATAATTTTTGAGCCGCTCCTGCTGGGGAATTTTTTGCCTGCTGTAAAATTGCAGGCTCAGAGGGACGCAGGCATTCGGGTAGTTGGCGTGACATTGACCCTGAGGAAGAAAACAGCTCTGTCTCAAGCGCTGCCCTTATCTACTCTTCTGTTAGCTGGTTATCTGGAGTCTGCACCTTGCAACCTCAGGTGTATTGTCATCAATCATTTGCTATTTTCTTTTGCGTACTGGTTCCTCTCTGCCCTTCCTTTGTTAATAACCCAGTTTGCCTATATCCATAAAAATATCTGATTTTGATACCATTTATCCAAAGCACCATACATCCATCATGTACTTATGAGCGAGATAAACAAGGTCTCCTGGGAAATATGCTGCAAGAAATATATAGGATAAATAACTATATCAAATGTATGTCAGTGTGCAAGAGGGGGAAATCCATTCATTAAAACCAGGGTGGAACTGCAGTGTTTTATTGTACCCTCTAAGCTTTTAGTTTAAGTAAGAAACATACATTTTTGCGGCTTATCTAGCACAACTCTCACGCTGGCCACTTCAGCATGAGATATATTAGCTTCTTTGACTGGCATTGTAAATGTGTAATTGCTCATAATCTGTTTTTTTTTCCAGACCTTACAGGCAGCTTCTTCCTTTCTTTTGACTTCAGCTTCGCTGCTCCCGAGTTTCAGCCGTGCAGATGTCTGAGCCCTGGATGTGGCGGGGGCTGGAGTGGGAGGAGAGGGGCTGCTACCAAGCTGCCTTTGGCATTTGAAGGAAACCCTTGGGTTTGTATTTCATTGCCCTGGGTTGCGAGGTGAGCAATGAACTCTGCCCCGCACGTATCCTCGCTTTCATCTCTATACTCCAACAACACAGTGTTCCAAGTGGAGAACGAACAACTGCAGGCAAATCCCAGCTTTTTGCTCTTATTTATATGTGCTTCATGGTGGTATTTCACATGCGGTTTCCTTAATCACTTGGATTTATTCTTTTTTTTGTGGTTCTCCAGCCTGTGATCTATCCTTCTAGAAATGGCTCTAAAAGCTGAGGATTCAGGTTGCCTTCCTGCAGGCCCCATCCCTCTCCAGCCTCCAAGGCATCCGATCTTTCTGTTCATTAATGTTCATTATGCTTCACAAAAGAAGCATGCTCAGCTTTCTAACTAAGGTGTCTTTATACTCATTTACTTTCAGGCATTTTCCTGAGTCAGTATAAAGGTAAGAATCACCTATGAGCCAAACAAATCCTTGGTGTAGGAGCACTGTCTCATCTTTCTACATAACCTGCCAGCCCAACGCCAAACAGTATTGATAAAACCATTGATGGGAAAACTTGTTTTGATTCTACATTTCACATTCCTCTGGGATGTCTAAATCATAACGATATATGGGTGCTTCATGCTGCTGCATTTTCCCAACACAGAAGACAGCAGATTCAAGCCTTTGGGAGCAAATTCATCTCTGGGTGAATATCACATTTACCTGGAAAAACAAAGTTGGCAAAAAGGCCACAGGTTTGCCACTCATAATAGGGATTTTTCACAGAACAATTACATCTCAGTGTTCAAGACAACATGGTTTGTTGTTTTCTTATACAAAAAGAGCCTATAGTTTCATTTTCAAGCAAAAGAGAAGAAGTGGTAAAAAAATTGTCCTTTGGCAAACAGGCACACAAAAGAAAATATGGGGCCAGATCTTCAGGTAGCATAAATCAGCTACGGTGAAGGAGCAACACTGATTTACATCAGCTAAGTGTCAGACTCTAAATTACCACTGACACACTGTTGAAAAACAAGCATTTCCAAGAATCAGAGCTGTAGCTGAGCAATTTCTTTCACTAAACCATGATTCCTTTCTACTCCCTCTTTCCATTCAAATGTATATAGAAGTGCTCCTTTGTGCTTTGAGGTTTTGTTGCTGTTGTTGCTTTTCATAATGCCCGATTCCTTCTCAGGGCTTTTTTTTCTTCTTTCCTTGTAATGAAAAGCACAGTAAAATGAAGTGCCATTCGCCTTCCATCCACCCCAGGTTTTTGCGGCAGTTCATTAAGAGGGAGCTGCGGGCTCTCGCTGTGGTCTCTGGATGCAGTTCAATACCGTGTGTATTCTTGTGCTGAGATTTATGTCTTACATTCAAAAAAGCCCCTTAAATCAAGCAGCCTGTTAGCATCTTCTCCGGCTCTGGGTGCCTGGGAGATAAAACGCTTGTGTGCTAATAGTCAGTTCATCACTGATCCTAAAGAGGAGTAGCCTTCATTTGTGTGTGAACATCCTCTGCAGAATGGTTGTGTTTGAGCCTCTCTATTTATTACTTTATTTATTTATTTAAGATTCCTCATCAGTTTGGGTTCATGTTTCGCAACTGATGCTTCGGCGTCTTTAGGCTTACGCCTTCTCCCATACAGAGCAGCATATGGCTTTGTTGCAAAGGCAGCCCTGGCCAATATGCTGGACTTAAAAATCTGACAGCGCCAACTTATAAAAATTTCATGGTACATATGTCAATACCAACTGCATAAAAATGCAAGGATCATAAGCTTTTAATATGTTTTGCAAAGGCAAATATAAAAATTTCTGCAAGTCAAGCTTACTTACGTAAACACTTTTAGTAAATTTATTTCATGACACATTATAGCCCCACGGTCACCCAGCAGCAAAGCCACCCGTGTGGATTCTTCACCATCTCCTGTATCGCGGCAGTGCCGCTGTGAACTGGTGGGGCTCCCATCACATCTCGTGGTGCGAGGGAGCAGCCAGGCATGCGTTCAGTCAACTGGAGCAATTGGTCTCGTTTTATACAGCCAATCTAGCCTATCTCCATACGTATAGGAATGCAATACTTGACAATTATTTCTCCCCAGTGTAATTCCATTGCAGGATTATGCCCGGAGTATTTGTAGCCCAGCACAGACTCCAAACCGCTTTCGACCACATACCTGTGGGGAGCGATGCTGTCCCGTGGGTTTTCAGCAGGCTTTGCTCTGCAGGTCCCTCCCCATGCAGGGCTCCCCGCCGCCCTGTGGGGCTGGGTTGTTGCACTGCCGGCTGCGCCGCGCTGTGCCTGACTGGCAGGGAGCCCAGCGTGACCAGCAGCTCCAGCGCCCATTCGTCTTGCCGCCTGTAAATGCATTAAAAAAAAGGGTGGAAAGAAAAAGGTAATTCAGGTCTGAAGTGCAGCATATGGCCTGACTGCAGGGGCATACTTCGGGTGCGAGCCGGGGAGGAAGACTGAGCTGAATGCAACCACCCGTTTGTGATTTCAGCTCCGGCTGTAACGTTTGCTGCGAGCGGGACTCCCTGGTCCATCCCAGCCATGCCCAGCACACGGACAGCTGTTGAGATCAAGGTGCTTTGAAGCCAGGGGAGATAAAGCAGCATCACCTTCTTCAGACACCAATAGCTGTTTCTTTTTCTCCTCTGCTCGTTTGAAAGGCTGCAGCTTGGCTTTCCTTTACCAAAGGGCAGCTGACAGCTCACTCTGCAATAACTTTCTCATCTCTGACCAAGGCAGAGGGACAGAAGTCTACTAGTGTCGTGGAGTTGTTTTGAAAAGTCTGCCCATCCCTTTGGAGACGGGTCATTTCAAGGCTTTTTCATTACAGTACAGACTGAGTTGTCAGGAACGTTCGATACTATGGATTATGGCGGTGCTCCTGAATGATGGGAATGCTTGATGGCTGTCATTTACTGTCATTTTTTATTTTCTCAACTGGCCTTCATGCCTGGCTCGGGCACTTTATTAATCCAGACAGCACAAATGGATGTGTGTGCTCTTATTTAGTGCTGGCTGGAAAGCTGGGTTTCCCGTCTGCTGGAAGGTTGTTCTTTAAAAAAACTGGGTTTGGTCTTAAATGAGTTTCAAAACTAAAAATTTGCTTCATTTCCCGTGAGCTGGAAGTGTGTGTGTGTCCGCTATTGCTAAAAGCAGGGAACACAGGGGCCAGCCAGTTCGGTGGGCTGCTTTGGGGCCAGGTCTTGAGCTTTCCATGCTCGTCATCTAAGGTAGATTCCTTGGATTTGGAGACAACTCAAAGAACCTGAGATTTTTTTTAAAGAAGCCCACTTTTGAGTCACTGAAGCAAGGCTTTTTAGTTCAGCTTCATAAACCATCTACCCAGCTCTGCTCTTACTCCTTATCTCATCACAGCTTTGCTTTTCCAATGGTGAGACCCTAGTTATGAACACACAGTTGAAGGCCTGGAGCTGTGCCTGGTGGAACTGCTCTGAAGATGGATTTTTCTGCCAGCTTCAAGTGCTGAGATTTGGATTTTTTTGTCATCATGAATCAGGACAAAAATATCTAGAAAGAACTGGTTTTTTTAAAAATAAAAGAGCACGTTCCAAGGTTGGCTTTTTTTGCCACCCATTTAATTTTTTAGGATAGTATATAAAGTAATAAAGAAAACATAAATAAAAGCCTGTCACTTTGGAAGAACACTTTTTTTCTCCCCCAAAACAGATACTTCCCTCTAGTTAAAATGTTTCCGTATGGGGGGGGCGGAATCTGGCAATGTGGCAATTTTTTACTAAAACAGCATTTTTGGTGGCACACTGCTTGAGCACCACTTCCCAGTCGCTTAGCCTGACCCTTTCAGCTTCCCTTCCCTCCCTGCCTGTCAGAGTTTGCGTTCTCGCCCTTGTAGTAGGCGTCCACAGGGGGATGCCGCAGGCGCTCCAGAGAATCACCATCCGGAGGATGTGACATGCCAGTCAGTGAGGACCGGATGACGATCTCATTTACAGTAATGAGCTGCATCCATAGAGCACTGCAGGCAGGCAGAGCCCACCCCTTAGCTGGCAATATGGGCAGCTGGGCTTCGCCTGCATGCTGCTGCTGCACCCCAGCTCAGCTTTTTGCAACATGTCAGTAAGTCTCCAGCTATTAAACACATCCTAATTTCCACTAATTTATTTGTAATAATCACCTGAGCTGTTAATTGAATTCTCTTGCAGGGCTGCTTAACATAGCGTAGCAACAAAAGTGATACAGAAGCGAAGGCTTGATTGATGCATGGATGCAAAGAGCTGTTGGTTAACCAAATGGAGTGGAAAACCCTGTCCCTTTGCTGCCTTTTGCCCTCCCGTGCTGCGGGTGCACACCAGGGTCTTACCTCGGTGCTCAGTCTGCTCGCAGGCAGGGCCTCCGTAACCTGGTCGACACTGGCAGAAACATGTGTCTCCCACCAAAATGGGTTCACCATTGTTCTGGCACGGTCTGCAGCGGCAGGCGTTGAACTCCAACAAGTAATCGTCCAAAGCCCGTTTCAGGTTTTGCCGTTTGGTTTCCATGTCACCAAGGTTGCTTCTGCGTAGAATTTCATGGATGGGCTGCAGCTGCATAGGATGGAGATGAATAGCATGGAGACAATTTCAGCTGCGCATCAACTGAGATGCTACCACACCGCAGTCAGAGAGCTGTGACATTGCTGGATAAACTCAGGGCTCAGAAAAAACTCATTTGTCTTCCTTGACAGTTCCATGTACATCATGCAAATGCGTTACCATGACTGATGGGCTCCAGTGAGAAACCACCGTTCCAAAACCCTCCTCATCTTAGAGGTTTGTGTGGGATTGGCTTTTCTGGACATGCGTTGGAGTTTCAGTCTGGATTCAAATGATATATTAAAACACCCCAGTAAGCCCATTTTTTGACTGATTTCTTAGTGCTATCATGATCTCAGAGATTCTTGCATGCTTTTTGCCTTTTTGAACCAAAATGTTTTGGTAAGAGCTTTGGACAGTGGGTGTCATCAAAACTTAATGCCAACCTACCACTAATGGTGACCGGATTGTGAGCCATCCAGTAAACGCTGAGTGTGGAGAATTTTACCTACCTACATTTTGCCCTTTGATGCAGCAAAATATTATTG
This sequence comes from Aptenodytes forsteri, assembly GCF_000699145.1. NCBI lineage: Eukaryota > Metazoa > Chordata > Aves > Sphenisciformes > Spheniscidae > Aptenodytes > Aptenodytes forsteri. The sequence continues at coordinate 10,697,262 of NW_008796165.1, read as the reverse complement.
TGCCATCTACAGCTTCAAGAATATAACATGCTCATAATATTTCTCATAGCAAAATCCAGTTCCTATATACCGTTCAACAAAAATAGCCCAGTGTGGGCAACTGTAATTATAACTTGCCTTCTCCATTGAACCTGTTTCATAAAAATGGTTGGATGAGCCGAAGGGCTGCGGGCTTATGCGCTGGTGGTAGCATTCAACCTCCTGAAATGCTCCAAGTGGCTCATGGGGTGTTTTAGGTATTAAACTGTGTTTAGAAAATGGTTCCCTGAAAAATCTCAACCCTTCTGTTTTCACCAGTAACAAAAATTCTACTGAATATTAAAGCTAAAAGCCCAAGGCTGGTCTGAGGACACATATTTATATTTGTCCATCCATGCATCTGTGCGAACGCTGCACGTCCTGGCTGGGAATCGGTGGAAACTGGTCCCAGAGAAGAGCTAGACATCATCTCATTGCACAAAGCGCAGTGAGAGTGATTCGTGGGGAGGATCAGCTGGGCTTTGGGAAGAGCTCTTAGACAAATTTGCACAAACCTGTTTAACAAACGAGAGGGAGCTGCAGATAAGAGCTGCTGAAGTGGACATGAGCACTTATTGGCAGCTCCGGTTGCACAATGACTGCTGAGCTCTGGAGCAGCCAACAGAGAGGTCAGCACATGGTTTACTGGAAAATTGCAATAGATTTTGCCCAGAATTGATGGGAACTTGTGCAGAAAGGTGAATAACCTGCAGCACGTGTTCAGCTGGAACTGAAAGCAGTTCTACTTTATTAGGGCTTTTTGCCGCCAGGGTGCTGCCCAGGAAGGTTTGCAGATTCCCTCTTGCCCTGCCAATAACACAGATGGTTCCTGATTCCACCTTCCCTTCTCCCACCCTCTGTCAGAGCCAGGAGCGGGTGTGCTTTCAAATGAAGATGAGAGGGATTGAAGTGGCAGTGTGTCCCTGCCGTGACCGAGGTCCTTCCCCCACACCCCACAGCTGCGCTCCTGGAGCAGACCAGCGATCGTAGCATCTCATGTGGTATGATGTGGTACTCCTGACTGCAGCTGAGGAGTGTGCCTGCCTCCTCATGCCTCTGTGGTCTCTGGCCCTGGATTCTCTCATCCCCTCGCTTGCACCCATCTCCTCCCATCTCTGAAGCCCTGCAGGATGCTTCAGTGATCTTTCCATTGTACAAGGCATCCAATAAAATGAAGGGAGGAGGAGAACTTGGCTGATTTTTATGACCACAGACCCTCTTTGAGGAGCATGGAGAGAGACAGGACCCACCTGACAAAGCAGCCAGGAGCCCACTGCTCTAAAAACTCCTGGAAGCACACATAGAAATACCCACCATGGTCTGCAGAGGTTAGGCATAGCCACTGCAGCTCTGAGGCAGGTGAAAAGCAGGGGGGTCTATGCAGAGCCTTTGCTGGGGGGGCAAGACTCCTTCCCCAGCCCCCCACAAGTCCCCGGCTTATACAGGAGGGCAGACAGCATTGGGGAGAATAATAGGGATGAATGCAACCACAGAGAGCCGTGCATTGGGAAGCTGTTTGGGGACACATCAAAAACTTAACTCAGCACTAATCCAGCATTAAGCTCCTTGTCCGTCTCCCTGCAGATGCGGTCGGTGGGAGATGTACTCCCCATTGTGAAATGAATAAGAGGTTACCAGATCAGTGGCCCATTACATTTAATCTTGTTCTGTGATGGGATCACAATAAAAATACGAAATGATCTGCTCGACTACACTTTCATTCCTTCTAGCGGCAGAGTTTCTTCAACTGCAGAAAAGCCTTACCTCAAAATCAATAACAGCAGGATTATATTTTAATGACCTTCCCCAGTGACGATACATATTGCCATCCCAACTGTTTAAGAGCCCTCCGCTGTAACTGGTATCTCCACCTCTAATCAGGGGAATAATATCTTCCACAACTGCACTGTTGCTCTCAGCATCTGAAAAGTTGAATTACACCTATATTATTTAGTTACCATTTCCACACATACGCTAGAAACTGCTTAGTGGAGGTGAGATCAATCGAGTAAGGGGCTATCAGTGAGCGGCACTGATGCTGCCTCCTGAAATTGATGGGAGCTCGGCATCCCCCACTCACAGGGTGAGCCCTGCCACATTATCACAAGGCAGTCGGTAATGAGTTGAGCATCAGAAATGCTCTAAGCTGGTCAGAACTGAAGAGCCTGCATGGCTCCAGCCTTTGTTTCTAGTTAGCACGTGGGCAGTAGATCACGCTGTCTATAGCTGGTTAAGTGATTTACAAATCTGGGGCTTCCTAGCCTCTCTGAGTACTTTTTATAGTCAGTTTTGATTTCTTTAATAGTTGCCATGTTGCCCTTGTCATCCATGCCCAGTCTGTCATGGCGATAGGGACTGCAGCCTTCCAGCCACCCCACCGCCTCTATTTGCACATTTCTAATCCAGGTATTGCTACCTTAATTCCTGCTTTTTCAAAGCAATCAGTACTCCTGGAGACTTGGACCCAAAGTCACTTTGGTCCCACGATTGGCCCTGAGCCATGGCTGGGGATGGCACCAGAGCTCCCTTCTTCATACCCTTGTGTGACCCTACTTGAATCTCGATGCCCAAGTGACCAAAAGAAGTGACGCAAGATGCCTTAACAGACATCTGCCCTGCTGTCATACCAGTTTTCAGAAATCCTTTGCTTGTACAGTGAGAGGGTGACACAGATGGTCCCAAATGCAGTTTACTCACGCTGACTGTAAGGCCAATTGACCCGCCAATACAGCGACTTATCTCTTCGGCGCTGATGTCTGCAAAACAGAAAGGAAACCAGTAAAATCAGTGACTCATTCTGAGTGGAAGGATGTTAATTTTCCTACTTGTTTTTTTTCTATCAATGAAGAAAATATTCAGTTATTTGCATGGCCTGTTTTTCAAAGTCAAGAGCTATTCCCAGTGGAGGACAGCCTTTAGTCTTGCAGTGGAAAAGCCAATATTTTATTGGGGTATATTGTGCTTCTCACATAATAGGTGAAAAGGGAAATGTCTTTACTGTAAAATTGTTTCCTTAGAAAGTATTAGAAGAAAGTAAAAATCTTAACACAAGGCTTCAGACATTTATTTCCTTGTTTGGTCTATTTAAAGATAAAACATTAGTTTTTTTACAGACTAACTCATAACTAGGGTAAAGCTGGGAACAGCAGCTGAAATCAATAGATCCTTGCTAATTTTCCTAAACTGAGGATCTGTTCCATGTATTAGTGGCTTAAGTAGCATCCTAAGTAGCAACTTGCAAAAGGTCTGTCTGCTGAGAGCTGCCAAAGCCTTACTGCGTGCTGCTGGGCTACTGCTATCAGCACCGCCTCATATATCATGAAAATATGTAACTGGAGACCCATGAAGTGACTGCAGAAGGGAGAAGGGAACTAATGAGGTGGTTTCACCAAGGTAAGCAATGTGCATATTTCATACAGCCTGGGTTTACATGTAAACTTCAGTGTACTGCAAATATAAGGCCGTCTTCTGTAATAGTTAAAAAAATCCATTGATTTCAATAAATACGGGTATCGTAAGTAATAGGTAACTTTTATATTGCTCTTTTTGTCAGAGGACCTTAAAATGTTTTACAAAGCAGCCCGGCGATCAATACCACGGTATTGAAAGGGAGGCACAGAAGTCAGTGGGATTTGTGCATCGTGGCTTAACGGTCTAAAGATTGAACCTCCAGCCGAGCCCCAATCCAGAGTGTTGTCTGCTGAACTGCCTCACCTCAGCACCGGGGAGCAGTGTCTTGTCTTGCTTATGTTTAAAATACTGGTAAAATGCCCATAGCTCTGCTTTCGCTCCCTTCTGCACACCCTGCGGGAGAGGCTCGCTGGAGCCACGCAGGGCATGGATCTGCTTGTTGGCTTGGTGGGTGCCAGCTGGCGGAGGTTCTCAGCATCCCGAGAAAGGGGCTACAAGTCCTGGATTCAAACTGGTGAGAGCTGAAGCATGCTCAAAACTTCAAGGGGAATTACATCCCATTGCAAAACTGGGCCCTTGAGAAAGATTAAATGTGTAGCACTCAATTACTTGTACTAAACTGTTCAACAGTTGTAAACACAGTGGGTAAAGTTCATTCACCCAAAGCAACATGAGTGATTGCTTATCTTGGTGTTGGAGTGCCATAAAATTAAACTTGAGGAACACCCTGATTAATTGATTCACCATGGTTCCTGTTGAGTAATTATGTTCAGCAAGGGTCTGTCAATACAATTCGCTATTGGTTGCAGCAAGATTGGGTCTTGATAAATGAAAAGTGGTTATCATTGCAAAAGGGTGGTCATAGAAAATATTGGCATTTGAGGGGGGAGCCCTGATAGTTTTCTTATATGATATAATTTGTGATAGTTAAATGTGCTCGAGTGATAAGATTTACTGCTGCATTTTGAATTAATAGGAATATATGAAGACTCTTTCTAATTTACTCTGTGCATAATGTTTCTCCCATAAATGTTCTTGTAATGTGTGAACACATTATACTGTTTTCTGCTAAATAATAGAACCATAACAATCTATTTTAAAAACAAGTAATGAAAAATATTGATGGCAGAGCAACAAGGGACATCGTTCTGACTTATGTATTTATTTCACTCACGACCACATCCATACAAGCCCTTGCAGCCTGAAAGCTAGAAATGGGTCTGGCAGCAAAACTGCAATCCTAAGCTCTGCACCGGTGAGTTGTGGTCTATTCCTGGGTATCTAAACACAGAAGATGACTTCATTTTCAAAATTCAGGTTTCCTAGATGCTTAAAGTCCAGCTCATGCCTATGCCTAGCTAGATGCTCAGTGACCGCCCAAGCTGTCTCTCATTTAGGGAGGACTCAGCATAGGGATCTTTTTCCTGGGCATGTGCTTTAGTCACTGGTCTATAAAAAAGGAGTGTTTTCTCTTCCACAGCATTTAACATGTAGCCTCATGGGCTAGGTGGGCTCTCAGGATGGAGTGGTTGATCTAAAGCAGGTGCCTTGCTGTTAAGCCCTGTGGGGACTCAGTGGTACATCTCCAGGCATCTGCAGAGCTTCAAACTCATCTTTTGAAGCTCTAATTTTAAGACTTGAGCGCTTATATCTTGATCCTGACCATTCCTCAGGGGAGGCAGATAATTCTCTTGCAAACACAGCCTTCAAGCGTGGCTGTGATCGCCATAGTGGCATATCAGCCACTGCAGGTGGGTCCTTCTGGATCTGTGTCGTGTGATGTATAGCACTGCTGACTTGGTAAATGTGGACTTTCTAGCAGAGTCTGGGTTAGATGAAAATTACAGAAGTGTGCTACCTTAGAATGAAAATTACATCTCTACCGGGACACATTTTTGTCTTTTTCTGAACTTCAACATCCTTCTTTCTTAAAATAGGGCATCTCGTAGCAGTAAATCTCCTCCTTATATACACAGCAAGCACAAGATAAAGCAAAATAATAGCCTCCCTCCACATGCTCTTGATTAATTCTTCCTCTGAAATTGGCAGTCTGCTTCTTGAAGACTTGCTTGCCAAGGTCTTGTTCACTTCAATATCACTCACTCTTCAAAGTGAATAAATGATTTGAAGAGGCATCATGTTTCCAAACATTAGTAGTTCAGGAACTTGATGAAAATTCTCTCAATTGGTAATTTCTTGTGGAAAAATTGGCATGGTTAACACTCAATATGGAGTGCATAGTTATCCTAGTGCTGATGGTACCAAACCATTTCAGACTGGAGGCAGAATTTGTGGCAGAACCATGGAAATTAATGGAATTACTGGAATCACAGCAATTTGCACCAATTGCAGCAATTTGCACCTGTTGTCCAAAATCACAATTTTCTTTTGCATAAACGTCCAGCCTGGAGTTACCAAGGCAGCGTTACCCTCAGCAGAGCAGAGCGATGGTCCTTAGGGGAAGTGGGATCTATTGCATTGTCAACACCTTTGCAGCAAAGTTGACAATCCGGTTAGTGTACTAAAGTACCATATTATTGTTCTGCATATTATGTTTTTGATTAGAAAAAATGTTATGCTTTGGCTCACCAGTAATGGCTATTCTTGCGATCTGGGCATCTGCAGTGGATATTTTATGTAACTGAGATTTAGAGGTATGGCTTTCCAGCCTCATACACTCTAATTTGTTGAGAACCGGAGCTAACAGAGGTCTGTTAGTCTTCAGATATGACACTAACCAGAGTAAAGTGGCAGAGGTATTGCCAAGTGCAATGCGTTATTTCCATTTACAGAAAATTGAAACTCTCACTATTAGGAGGCTAAAACATGAGTGGGCTATCTTTCTTTACTCTGGATGAGTTTGCAGTCCTTGAGCGTTCATGAGAACAGCCAGAACAAAGACTATAAGAGATAGGAGAAGTTTAGACAAGTCTAGCAAGTAACACTGGGAGACGATGGTTGTGAGGAGCAGCCAGAGCCAGACAAATTACTCTGGTGGGCTGGACACAACCCATGGTCTCCAGGTTGGAAATGCTTGGTTTAGAGCAGAAAGTTGTGAAGAGAGAATATCTTCTGGTTTTCTAACCTTTTCTTCTCATTTCCTCCTTGTTAATGACGAGGATGTACTCAAAGACACCTCCCATCGTGCCAGATGTCATGAAATGGGTGCCGTAGTCGTTGATGAATTTCGCATACATGCCATAGTTGTAGGTGTCCGGAAGCTCCCGCAGGGAGAGCAGCATGTCTTCATCCAAAACGATTTTGTCCCTTCTCATCTTGAAACGGGCTGTCTGCACCTTCGTCACACCTCTAATGAATCCAACGTCCTGCAGGTAAAGAAAAGAGGAGCTGCCACTCAACATTCAGTAAAAAAAAAAAGTCATTTCTAGTCCTTAGGTTTGCAGAGGAAAGCCTGAGTCTGTGACTGTCAGTGGATGTTAAAGGCGTGAAAACCAGCCCTGGTTTAAATGAAATCAGTGGTAATTCTTTTACAGGGAGTGTCTCTTTCTCGTGTGGTTATATGAGGTGGAGGGCAGAGCCGTGGGTTTGCATGCTATGGGTTTTTTTAATTTATGTGAGAATATGATCAGAATCAGGCTCCACATGATTCCCCTCCATCCTCCATTTCTGCTATTTCTTTTTTCTGCCTTCTTTTCCATGCTGTTTATTCCCTTTTGCTTTTTTCACAGCCTCAACCAGTGATGCAGAACAAGGGCAAGTCCAGCCCAGCCCAGCAGTGGGGGGATACTCTGGCCAGGAAGGTGCTGACGGGGAGGAGGATTTTCTGGATATACCACCAGATCCACGACTCCTCTTCTAGTTTGGCCATTGCCCCGGACAAGGCTTCAGTGCAACCAGAACAGCCCTTTAAATGATTCCTCCAATAATTGATCATCGTTTAGCTGCAAACATTGTGTGAGTCTAGACAAGGACACAGTAAATACTATAATGGTGCCAATTTCCAACAGCTTTTAAGGGCATTTCAACTCAGAACACCATCAAAGTAATTCTTCTTTATTGTTTTCTGTCAGCAGCCAAGAGAGAAGTAGAGATGGGGCATGGTAAATGTGGGAAATACCAGCATTCATGTTATTAGATTGGAAAGGGGTTGTCACAGCTACTCCATGATGTAAACTCACTGTGAGAAATACACCCTATTATCGGGTACTCTTTTTTCAGCATGGTATTTTAACCTCCTGTAAAAGGTAGCATATTTCCCCATCATAAGGCAGCTTGTATTAATTTGAACAAGATATATTTGCTACTGGAGATCATTCCCTGAGGACAACTGTTTTGATCAACATCTTGATATTTCCTCCTCCCTCATCATCATTTTAAGCATTTTTTTATTTATGTGCTTAATGTAGCCACGAAACAGGATAGGATGAGATGACATGTGTTGTGGTACTTCATAATTCAATTTTATTCCCACTCTCTGTTTGCTAAAATGTAATAAGAACAACAAACAGGATTACTAATGATCATACATTTGCAATTACATTAACAAATTAAGGTACAATTACTATGTGTTAAAAAAATGCAGTTGAGAGAATAAACTGCCATAAGTTACAGCCAGACCATGCGATGCACAGATGACATGATTGGAACATATGCATCATTGATTTACTTTTTTTTACCTTTGCAGTGTATTGTGTGAAATTCTTCAGGGATCCTTTGCCACGTGATAAAGTGAAGCCCAAAACTAACTGGAAAGGTAATTTTCGAGGCCCAATTCCAATGGTAAAGCCTCCTGTTACGGATTCATCACTTTTAAGGGCATCAAGCAAATCCTTTGAATCTTCATAAAACTCAAAAGCAAATCCAGAATCAGCATGAGCCTAAAATGAAAGGAGCAGACATTAATTTTTCAGGTACTTCCCTTCCTTTTTAATCTCTATTTCTTTAAGGAGCTGATGGTGCCTCTGCTGAAGCCCGTGATGCTCCTGACAGCACCGACACTGACTTCAGTGAATGTAGAATAAAGAATTTAGTCATGTGCCATTTCATTTGGAAATATGTGAGAAATGCAGATAAAGCCATGCGTTTTGCTTCATCCATCTCCAGGCAGGGGAAAGGTTTGTGTTTAGCCACTCAAAGCAGTGCCATAACAGGCAGAGCTGGTAATGGTGCCTATTGAGCTAGCTTGACGCTTCCCATTATAAATCCCTTCTTCCATTTCCTTACAGCTCTGCCAAATCCTAATGATTTGGAGTGAATTTTTTCTCTCCAGCCTGCTTCTGGATGAATTTATTTAGGAAAAAAATTCAACAGCAGTGATCCAGCCACTTGCGATGGCAACGCTAGAAAACAAACATTGTTTTGCCTGTGTTTTAGAGAAGTGACCTTTTCCTTGACAGCTCTACTTTGCAGGCATGTGGAATTGAGCAGCCTTGCTGAATCTGGTCTGTGCCATTTGCCATCTCTATAAAAAGCCGGCTAAATTGCAAACACTGAAAAAAACCATCTGACATCATCATCAGTGACTTCCTAGATCCTGGCGGGTAGAAGCTCCTAAGTCAAGATGCATATGGGGCATGCTTAAGCATCCCTCAGTGCCTGACCGTGGTGCAGATGTCCTTCCACTGCTAGCAGCAAATAAAGGGGAGAAGAAAATGTGGCCTGTGTGGTGGGTCTGTCTGGGTTCAAACTGGGGACTAAGGGGCACAGGGGAATCTGCTTGCTGCGAGGACATGAAAGCCACTTGCATTGAGCCTGCGGTTGTAATATTCCCCTGGAATAATGTGTTTTCATTCATTCATGTCAAAAAGCATGATAAATGTTTAACAGTGTGGCCAAGGCACCCACTTACGATGTGAGAGACCCAGGTTGAATCCCTGTTCTACTTAGTTTAGTCTCCAACATCAGATGTGACCCCCAAGGGTATAGGCATTGTGATACATGGTGATGGCTTTCAGGATCTTTGTCTCACTCAGAATTTGGATTTATGTCCCTTGTAGCCATGCCATAGACATAAACGCTTTCAAACTTTGAACTGGTAGCATTCTTCCCATTTTACACATGGCCAACTTCATCTCCAGAGAGGCAAGTGGCTTGCACAAGCTCTACAGCTCATTAATAGCAGAATTTTGAGAAAACCCATTTCTCTTGGCTCTGACTAGGCCAGAGTAAGCAGTGGGGATGCCTGGGTGATAAAGCATGTTAGTTCCTTGATGAGCTATAAAACAGCATTTATATCGTCGATTGCCTGTTGTCTTGGGGACAGCTGGAGAAAGATACCTTGAAAGATGACCTATAGTGAATGATAAAATGTACATAATATCTTTATAGGAAGTTTGGCTTTTAGCTGGGAAAACACTGCTAAATTTGACCACCTGAAGTACTTACTAGGAATTGGTATATGTGAAAGTTATAAGGTTTGCGGAAATACTTCTCGTCATCTCCATAGTACAGACGTTCAGACAGCTGGAGAAAGATACCTTGAAAGATGACCTATAGTGAATGATAAAATGTACATAATATCTTTATAGGAAGTTTGGCTTTTAGCTGGGAAAACACTGCTAAATTTGACCACCTGAAGTACTTACTAGGAATTGGTATATGTGAAAGTTATAAGGTTTGCGGAAATACTTCTCGTCATCTCCATAGTACAGACGTTCACATGCAGCGTCGTACTTGCTCCCGCCACACTCACCCCCCGCCACTCTCCATTGTAGACATACTCACAGTGGCCTCCAAAAAAATTAGGATCATATACATACTGGCTCTTTTCCTGTGTTAGGATATTGTAGCTTGGAAAGAAATAGCATTCAGAAAGTTATCCATAGCTCCAGTTTTATTTCCCCAATAGTCTCTGTCACTGTTTCTGTTCTCCTGACACTACAAGTTATCTATCTGTCTCTGACTTTGAATTTGTATAGCACCTAAAATATACGGTTCGGGTCTGTTCTCCTTGCTATCTCCTTCCCAAAGCTAACAGGAGGCAAACAGCCATTTTATTTCCAAGACACTGGCTTGGACTCATGTGCTAGAGATGGAAGAAATCAGTTAAATTGTCCAGTCCGTCCTGGCGAGTAGTTACGAAAGTCCCAAAGTCCTGGAATTCCTCCAGGTCCCCCATGAGTCTCTCACAGCTTAATGCATCTCACTGTCACAAAGTGTTTTCTGGCATTCCCTGTAATTGTTTCCTATCTTTATTTAATCTCCTTCCTTTTAATAATGGTCCCATTTCTCAGGGAGTTAGCACCCTCCCTAAACTTGCAGTCTGCTTGCGCTTTGCCAAGTCTCTTGCTTATTATTTCCTTACGCCTCTTTCTTCCTGCTCTCCAGCCATCACAGCTGCTGCCTTCTGAAATCCCGCCTGTTACTTAATATTCCCTGTAATTCCATGGCCCCAAATGAAAGCATTATTCAAACTAGACAGCAGCATTGCTCCTCTCAACAGGGAATCGTCTTTAAGACTAAGACAGTAAATGCTATTGCTTTTGTGTGTTCTGTGGGAGGAACACATCAGAGAGCAGTATTAAATGGGGTGCTCAGTGAAAATTAATATATGTCTTGAAAAACTTTTGATGGACTCTCCCAGGCCCTGGGCCAGAGAGACATTTGTCTCATGGACTCCAGAGAGCATTGGATCGAGCTGATGGGAAAGTTATCTAATGGGTGACTACATTCTCATACTGTAGCCCATGTTCTCCTAGTGAAACTAAGCAGTATCTCGGTTAAAACACAATATTTAAAACAAAAATGTCACAACAGACAATTTGCCTTTAAACTCGTTCTGGATTCCTCTTTTCCATGTATTACCTAACCAAAATTTGAAACTGAATACAGTAAAACTTTTTCATGGATAGGTGTATTTACCCTGCACATATTCATGTGGAGCTCAGGCGCTCTGCCTTGCATCTGTGCTCTGAAGTCCTAAATCCTGGAGTTATATCTTCTCCTTAAGGATGAAAGCCACCAGGATGCTGCATTTCCAAAGTCTACTGTTTCCTTTAATATATTGCTTTTATCAACTGGAGAAAGTTGGAAGATAACTAGACTCAGAGAACTGGGATATATTTTTACATGAGTATACAAAGGACACTCACAAGTACAGAGTAGCTGAGAGAGACCAAGGTCAGATAGTAAATTTGAGACAGAATTTGAAATAAAAGCTGGGATGAACCCTCCTGCCTCCCTTATTGCTACCCACGGTTGGGTGGGACAGTAGCTCTCTTTTGGGTTTTTGTACAGCACCCTATCAATTCATGGAGCACTGCTATTACTAAGGAAGAGCAATATAGAAAACAATACCATTTTGATCGTGAGAGTAGCAGCTATTGATTAATTACTCACCCTTGGGCTGCTTTTTCAGACCCTGGGACTGGAAACGGATGTTCACAAGGGCTTTCAATATCTTCATCCTCACAGTTATCCTCATCAGACCCATCTCTGCAGTCTGGCTCTCCGTTGCATACAAGTTGCCATTTAATACAACGACCTAAAGCGCACAGGTACAGGCGATCGCTTATCCGCCCTTCAGAAAACCTTTTTGGCAGCTTGCACTGATTGTGTTGTTTTCCACCCATATCTCAGAGCCACAAGAAGTCACGCTGGGTGTTAAATACAGCACTTTTGCGTTGGGAGCTTGCTTTTCCCAGTCCTTGGGGGCAGGTTTTCCTTTACAACCTGGAGCAAGCACGGCTTGGAGTCCAAGCCAGCCGCTCCCTTGGGCTCCCATGGGATGGGAATCAAGTAGAGGTCACCTCACTGGCCTGATTTTATTATCTACAGTCACGCTTTTGGAAAGGAGCTACAGGAAGCAATAGCTTCTCCGCTTGGCTTAGGGAAGTCAGCTCTGTCTGGTCAAAGTGCAGTTTTTCCTCTTCCTGTTGCAGGAGGTATTTGGGGATTTTATTGCAATAATTATAGCTTAAGAGTGGATGCTTGCAGGAAGGACAACTTGAAAGTGCTTTTGCTTCTGGGAGTGAGGAGAAAGCCTTGACATGATATTCGTGGCAGGAATCAATACACTTGCTACAACAGAGTGATGATGACCTGCTCCAGATAATGGAGCTGGTCACAGAGCTGGCGTGCATTTCTAAATTTCAATAGGATTTTCATTAAATGCTCAAGATGGGAGTTTGAGCCATTTGCGTAGAACAAAAATCAGGAAGGACAACTTGAAAGTGCTTTTGCTTCTGGGAGTGAGGAGAAAGCCTTGACATGATATTCGTGGCAGGAATCAATACACTTGCTACAACAGAGTGATGATGACCTGCTCCAGATAATGGAGCTGGTCACAGAGCTGGCGTGCATTTCTAAATTTCAATAGGATTTTCATTAAATGCTCAAGATGGGAGTTTGAGCCATTTGCGTAAAAACAAAAATCTGTCAAGACTAGGAACTTTCAGAGAACAGCCGTATTATATCCCAATTCTCAGAGCTGGGGATGGCTAAAAATAAATAAATCACCCCAACAGATTGCTAGTTGGATTCATGATTGAACTGTGTCTTTTGCAGGGGGAGAAAGTGGTGTGTTGTGGGAGTGGTGGTGCCCATGGAGGGGAGTGTGAGCATGTAGCACAGAAGTTGGAGCAGAATATTTCTACTCTCTTTGTTCCACTGAAAAATTAACCTTTTCCATGTCACACAGCCTTCTTTTCTATCCAAATCTAAGCGTAACGTGAATGATTTCTGTAAACGTGGGGAAAAAAAACAAAGATGGGGAAATTTCCTGCTTTCTCTTGCACTGGTTCATCACCCTGCTCATTGGGCTGAACACATTTTGGCAAAGCTCTGCCCATGGCAGGGGACTGAAATCATCCCAGGTCTGTCCAGCCAGGACCGAAACCTCCTTGGCAGTAGTTTGCGCCCAGTTCACTCACCTGTTTCCTTGCACCGAAAGTCCTTCCCGCAGCTGGGGGGTCCAGTGCATGTTGTCTCGGCATGGCAAGCTTGCTCGCCCCAGAGGTGCCCCGTGCATTGCTGCCCTGCAAACCCCGCCGGCTGCACCAGCCTCCGGTACTGGTGCTGAACCGCACAAGAGAGAAAAAGACTGCCAACACCTAAATTGTATCCCCCAAAGACATCACCTCTACAGGCTATAAAGCAATTACAGCTATCACTTTTATCTATATTGTTATTTTTCTGTGTAGTCCACAGGCTTTGCACATGACAAATAGAGAAGGGGAGTCAGCAGAGAGGTGGGAGCTCAGGAGATTTGCTTGAAGTTCATAAAAGTGAATTTGGGGGGGGCTGGAATGACTGTTTTAAAAAATATCTTCCCTACTTTATACCTTAGGAATAATATGGATTTTTTCCAGTTACACACACTTTGTCCTGGAATGTAACATGCTCAGATGGACACAGGCGCTAATTACAACACTGATCCTGCAACATTTCTGATGGATTATTAATGAGAACTGCTGCTCTTTAAACTAGGAAGAAAAAAAAGAAAAGGAAAGAAAGAAGAGCCAAATCATTTACTGATTATAAGTACAGGAACAAAAAAATGCAGGGATATAAACTCAGTAGAAAGCAAAATTATGACAGGTATTTGAAAATAAATTCTTGAATTATGAAGACATGTGAAATGATATAAAAAGCTGAGAACAGGAGCTGGTGAATGAAGGCTGCTTTTAATTTCTTTTCATTGGAATATTTGCATTCAGAATCAGGGGATACTTAATTAAATCTGAGATAGAAAAAGAAGAAAGTCTTGGGCAAATATTCTAGCCTGATTCTTCCACCGTTTGCCTTGATTTTGCATTTTGCTGTTCTGCTGCCTTAAATGAATTTATTCCCCAAGTTTACACCAAAGTAAAAGCCTCTCTAGCAGAGGAGTATCTCCATCATATTTGGATGAGTTTACTGCATGCTTCAGAATGATGAATATGTATAGTATATATAATTAATGTGTGTACATCATCATCACAGACACGTCTGAAGATAAATGAATACATTACAGTGGAGTCTTACTTTTCTCTCTTGGCAAGGAAAGCAATCTGTCCATTCTGACCACTGGCTCAGCTGACAGTCGACAGGAGCCGGAGAATTAACGCCTCTGCTGCTTCTTCTAAGGAGGGGAAGAGATAGCAGTCTAAGGTCTTTGAAGTTGTGTTTTAAGGATGGCTGGAGGCTAGCAGGGAGAAAATGATCTGTTTGTGTGTTTTTCCACCGGGAACCTATTTTGTAGGAAATGGGAAGCATCCCTTAGCAGGGGGGACTGTACTACCCGAGATGCCCCGTCCAAGTATTCACCATCAGAATTGGTCAGGGGCAGCAGGTGCAGGACCTGAGGATTTTGCCTTGGGTTTCCTGCTATCCCAAGAGATCCTAGCCCTTTCCTATAGGTAGATTGCAATAAAATATATGTACATCATATATGTAAGACCAAACACACTGAATAAACAAAAGGAATGTCAAGAAGAGACAGGTTTTAAGGAAAGGCTTCTTTTTTGGCTTTCTTCTCAGAAGCACATCACAAAGTCCAGGAGTAGTGATGTTTATCACCTTGGACCTGTTCTGAAATCTATTGATTTTGCTTTTTTTACACCATTGTGAACTCACAGTCAGTATTTTTCCAGACAAGTATGAAATCAGGGTCTGATTCCCATGGGCTTTGTGGAGTGGTGGGAATGGCTGCACCAACAGTGCTGAGAAGGCAAGGTACAAAGCCATGTTGACTATGGGAATTTGCTGGTTCACTATTTCTAAAAGGAAATCCATAAATTCTGAAAAGAGGGAAAAAACTAAAGGAAGACTATAAAAGCAGAAAATGGCAAGGGTTCTGTATCGCAATGGCCCTTGGATCACTCTCTGCGCATACAGTGAATTTCATTATTCAACAGCAAAAAAATACTTCTCTTGCCTCCCAGCCCAGTTGTTATGATCTCTATTTATGTCCCTACTCCTACAATCCTTATTTGTATAATGTGTTTCTTTGTCTTGAGGAGCAATCTGTGGTGTGTCAGTACAACTCTGTGTTTGCCACAGCCTTCAAAGCATTTTGAAGGGTTATTCTGAGCCAAATATTATTATTTTGGTGATTAACTAATGAGCAGTCTGTTTTACTTATGAGACTGCAGTCCAAAGAGAAATATTGATAATTAGCAGAGGTACGGAGCACATTGGGGATTCATCAGAGGCTGTAGAAGAAAGACTACTAAATGAAAGCCACAACAGCTCAGCAAGGGAGCCTGTGGATGCAGATCAGTGCCTGAGATAAAAAGCCACCGTGTCTCCAGGAAAACAACAGGACCCTGCAGACAAACACAGAGCTGGAGGACACGCATGTATTGATGCCTTTTCGCTCTGACAGGAGGATTTGTGGGCTGCATCCTTCAGCACTTCACAAAGTACTTAATTGGCTCACCTTCGATTGGATTTTACATTTACCTCTTCATTATTCTGCCTTGTTTGATAAGTTCATCAAACATCAAAAATCTTGTCTTTGTTCATTTTCAAAAGGGATTATCAGAATAAGCCTTCATAATTAAGTGTATCACTACCACATTTTTTTCCTTTCCGCCTTCTCCTTGTCTCCACATTCCAATTATCATTGATACCTTTTTTGATCCTTCTAAATCATATTTGCCTTTAGAACAAGCCTGAAATTAATAGCTGTAGAAAAAAAAACCAACTATTTTCCTATCATGACACTATAGCTTTAGAAAAAGGTAACTTGTTTATTCCCTTCCTTCAAAGCCTAAATGACACTCGTATAGGTTAATAATATTGTTCAGGGAAAAAAAATAGAGGCATGAGAATCTGGCTTGGATTGAAAATTGGGCTATAAACATGCACTTGTTAACTTCACATTGTCAGGTGCAAAATAATTATAATGAAAAAGAATATGAAATATATTTGCCCGTAAATCGTCCTGTATGGGGAATTCATTCCAAGTGCCCAAAACCAGTATGGTAATTTTGGTAAGGAAGTTTAAGAAGGCTTAATAGTCATCTCTAAAAGAAAAACCATTGTGCAAACAGTTCATATAAGAAGGAATTATGATGCCTAGCTTGGGCTTTGGACAACTGCCAATATTTTTTTTTTCTGGTAGCTGTTTATGGAAAGCACAGTGTGCACATGCCTCAAGTCAGGACAAAATTGATGGGCTGACTTACTTGCCTGTAATTTCTATATGTAAAGTTGGGGGGGAGGACAGACTTACCTCTGGGAAGGCAATGCCTCGAGCTCCCTGCATGCTGTAGCCGTGGCCTGACGTGCTGGTAAAGCCAGTGAGCATACAGAGAGAATCAGAGGAGAAAGCTGACACAGGCTCCACCGCATTGTTTTTCCATATGTAAATGTTTGCTACAGATCAGCTGCAAACAAAAGCTTTAGGCTTCAGGACGCCATGGGGCAAGCACTGCTAGAAGAAGCACGGAGCCCACCAGACTCCAAAACGCTGTGGTAAATCATTGACGACGGCACAGATCAAATCACAAAGAATCAGGACACATCCCGGAGGCCTTTGCCCTTTTGAAAACAAATTCCCAGTTTTCTGGCAAGGGAATATATTAAACTGTGCAACTGTTTCCACATTTAAGTCAATCAAGTCCTATTGCAGCAGCGTGTTTCTTGCCCAGCCTGCACTCTCCTTTTAATTTGAAGGAGGAGGAAACTCATTTTATTTCCCATAGTGACTTAACTGCAATTTTGGTGCGTCTGGTCGATGACAAGGGAAAAGCTTCCCAGTACAGCAAATTGAAGATTATTACAAAATTCTGTTATGAGGAACATGTGCCTTCCAGATACATCAAGGAAATGTCAGTTCAGCTTCTTCCCATTGCCATCCCTGTAAGATAGTGTCCCATCTCCAAAGCTAATGTAAGTTATCACCTGGTTTTTTGATGGCCCTACACAGTCACTGCAACACGAGAATCTAAATCTTTGTTTTCTAAACTGATTTGGGGTGAGGAAGATGCCCCCTAAATCTGAAATTGTGTCTTACCCATATGCTGTGCAAACCCATCTGTTAGTGGTGGCTCTAATGTTTTTAGCTGGTTGGGATCTTAACACAGAAGTAGTGGATGTGTACAGGTATAAAAAAGCAATACTATAGAAAGCAAGAACACCATGGGTTATTTATTATTAAGATAATAGTCACAAGATGAGAATATTTAGTTTTCATGTGCTGGAAGAAAGAAAAAATGGCCATTGGAAAGACACTTGGTTATGCTATAGCCCAAGTTGCCCCGTACCCATGTTGAGCTTGCACATAGCCTGCAAAATTCCGCCAGGGGCTCCTGGTTAGGCACAAAAATGCACAAGGAATCTGTAACTTCATTAAATATTAGTTAAAAAAAGAGTAAGAGATCTATGGAGACTTTTGTGTTCGAACAAGGGTCTATGCTTTTTCTTCTGCATAAGTGGGCTGAGATGCTTCTTGCAGAAATGAAGTGTTCCCAGTAGCAAACTGGAAGCTTGAACCTCAATAAATTCAAGAGAAAGTGTAATTATTGTAGGAAAATCTGTTCTTGGGTTATTACAGCTATTAAGCAGACAGTGAATTGTCCTCTGTCCACAAAAGACTGGGATAGAAGTGTCACTTTGTATATTTCCCAAATTAATTGCAAAGCTCATTTCAATAGCTGGTATTGTAAATTATCAAAATAAAAGGACCTCTTACCGTGTTATTTTAATGTAATTAAAGTTCAGAATGACCCTGGGGCTTGTCTTTGCTAAACACGAAGAAATGTAGCACATGGGTAAACTCTGTAGTGAAATGAAATGAAAACTGCCTTTTTGTGACCTTCGAGAGTATGTTAATGTAATCCCTTACCTACTAATGCACTTCAGATGAGTTCAGAAAGTCCTTCTCCTTTCTTCGCCTACACAAGAAGAGCTCAAATAAGGGTTTTAATATTTTTTTTTATGTACTATTAAACCTAAATTGCTTTTGCCTGGGAGAAAAGCAGGGGATTGAAACTGGCCTAAGGCGATCCCCACCGTTACCTCCCTATTACAGATTACAGCCTCTCTGCATGTTGCTGTTAAGACAGAACGACATGAAAAGGTTTTAGCAATGCTTATAAAGGTCTGGTGGGGATGGACCCCACTGTCCCCGTGGTGGGAGCCTCCCTGGCCATCTGCCAAATCTGTCTTCAGTCCAAACTTCTGCCGTCTTGCGATATAAATGGCTACTTTGCACAGTCAAGTGCCTCCTCAGAATCTAAGCAGGACTGTTGAAGCATTATATCTTTTCTGATAGCAGCATCAGAAACACACCATATATATAATGAAAGTTATTTGTGGCACGTCTCCCAGGTAAAAGGCTGGGCTGGTTTGTGCAATCAGGCACAACAACAACAATTTTGCACTGATAGGTGAGGTCGTTTGTGGGGAGGCGTGCAAGAGAGATTTAAGCGGCAAGCAAGGCACACCACGTTAGAGGTGAAATTGAAGAACCTTTCTCAAAGGTGTTATGTTCCAAAAGTGATATATATAAAAGTTATGGTTCCATTTATAATGTTATGAATTGAACTTGTCTAAAATGTGTGTTGGATCCTTGCCTCTAAACCTGAATTAATTCTCTGAACCTCTGGCTTGCAATGCTAGCCATGCTGTCAATAGCGATGCAGTCACCTTCAGGATGATGAGCCGTGAACTGAAGTCTTGGGGCTCTTCAAGAGCATGGAAATACGGGCTGTGAGCAGGCTGGGCTGAGCAGCGAGCTCGCTGCAGCAAAGCCTGGGTGGGAGTTTGCATCGTCACTTTGGGATTATTCCCATCGCAAAGCTCTTTTCCCCGACACTGAAGAACCTTTCACTGCCAACCTCTAATTAGAAGACACAAAACTCCTCATTTACAACTCTTACGTATCTAAAATCAGGAGCAGATTAACTCAGTGTAAACAAACTTGGGCACCCACTTTTCCCCTCTGATAGCAATACAGGATTTTGTTCCACTTCAAAAAGTCTCTGCTTCAAATGTCTTTGGCCCAACAAGGGGAATTAATTTCTGCCTGCAGAATGCATTGATCTTTTAAATAGCACCTGAACAGCACATTCGGTAACGTGGCTGCCTACACAAGCATAGCTCTAGGGTGAAGTTATATTACAAGAGCTAACGTAACATTGTTGTTGTCCAGCAATTTGCATTTGTACTTTCTTTATATGTAGATTTTTATTTTTACTATATTCATATGGTTTTTCTGCAGGGGATACAGTTACTTAAAATAAATATCCTTTTTTATGCCAATATTCTATGTATAACATTTTGTAGTACATTATTCATGCAATACTGTAAATCTGAATTTTGTTCCTGACTTGAAGACCATGAACATGTAATGACAGAGTCCTGTTCTTTTTTATTCTGTTCGACACACCATACCCCCAAAGTTGTACCCGAGCTTCTTGCTGTCAACGTGACCGACACCTGCCATGTGCTGTTTGTTCTCTCATGGTTCTCCAGCGAAAAGTGCAGAGCAGACAACCTTTCATTCAGTGGTGGTGGGGTGGTGTTTTTTTAAAAATATAGAGATTGTTGCAATGTACAGAGGTTATAGAGATGTTAGATATGGCAAGAGCAAGAAATTATGTCTAGCAATTGGAGCTCTGCCCTTGGAAAGTTTGCTGTTTCACACGCGCTTTTGCAGCACACATGGGCTTTCTCAGCTCATCCTCTCTGCAAGCGCTGGAGAGCTTTCTCTGCAGAGTAGCTTGGTAAAATAACTTCTGTTTTGCCAAGGAAGCAAAGCTGGTTACCAAGGTCTTAATCTCTGAACTTCAAAATCAAAATCCCACACAGATACCTTCAAGAGAAGGGTTTAGATTTGGAAGATGGCTTTATATTGTATAGCAAACAGAAGATGCGAGTAGAAGTATTAAGAAGGATAAGACAGATGTAATGTGTTTGCTGTAGTTTACGCCACTGAACAGATGCTCTTCGCTAGATGATGTTTCTGCAGTCTTGAAGGCCTCATGCCTGTGTGTGCTGCAATCCTGCAGGGCAAGGAAAGGATGCTGCAGGCTGTACCTGACCCTGGTCATCGTCCTCTGTGTCAGTGGGGTGACAGCAAACACTGCCTGCAGGTGCTGGCAGGAGTGGTCACTGTCACAGTGATGGTCCCACACCACAGGTAGCGGTCGTGTCCTGATAACAGGGCTGACCACCCTCTGCAACCACCAACATGCTTCTCCTCTGTGCACCAGTTGTGCATCTCATTTCCTGAGGTTCATCTGTTTTTCATCCCCAGCTTAAATTCTCCGGCCACTGAGTGCTCGCGGTGAGATGGTGCATTATAAGGACCAACAAAGCTATGTGTCATTTATGTGTATCGGGCACGTGTGCCAGTTACTGAACCCAGTGGCTGTGGAGAATTGTGGAAAACGTCCACCTAAGGACCAGAAGATGACCACAGCTCTAGTGCTGGACATGCCAGTCCTCATTTGGTGTCACTGAACACTGAACTGGTCTGATAACATACCTTCTACCAGAGTAAACAGCCTTAAACACACGAGCAATTATATGGGCTGTATTGCTAAAAAAGAAGTATGCACTTAAGTGTGGGATCAGGGCCATACTGCAGAGACAACCTTGTAGCTTAGAGAGATGAAAAACCTGAAACATTGCAAGGCTTTTAAATTTATTTTCTTGACTGCTACAGTGCTTCAATGGGGCTGATCTTAAAACTTCTGAAGGAGCCGCATGGGTACCTACATTGGCTCCTCCTAAACAACACTTTGTCCTGGCCAGTAAAAGAAAGTGTTAGCTTTTTGAATGCAGGGATCAATAATCCTACATTTTCTTAAATTTCTCGTTAATGCCAGTAATGCAAGACAGAGCGAGTGGCTCGATGGTGGAACAAGTGATCCTATCTCCCCCTCTGCTGGAAAACCATGATATGACCTCCTGGCAGAAAAAGGGTGAGATGTGCGGGGAACCGGGCTGGGTTTGCTGCTCTGGCCCTCCTGGGGACAGAATAAGGCATAAAAACTGAGCCGAAATCCCCCCTAGCACAAAGTTGTGCCCTGCTATCCACTTTTGCCCATTTTTCTGGGTTCTGAGGTGTTTTTCAGATATATGGACCCTACTGTGTTGCACCCAGGAGCGGCTATTTCCCTTGCTCTGTGCCCCATCTCCTTCCCCCAGTGCTGTCCCACATGCGGGGCCAGTAGCTGTGACAAGGGAAAATAACTTGTCAGACCGTACCCAATCTGTAATATTATGACACTGGGCGTTATCACCAATTATGTCATGGGCAATACCTGAATCTATTTGTCTTCCAAAGAAGACTGGATTGCCCAAAAATTTCCCTGGTCTTCCCCAGTCACGCTGCCCTGCCTTTCTAAAAGTCTGAAAGATTAGGAATAAATCATATTCCCAAGATCTGCTGTTGTTTCTGGTCTCTAGTAACACCTCTGTGAAATCCAAAAACCCCCAAAATCCCAAATCTGTATAATATACCTATACCGTATGACAAATCCCACCAGTCACTAAGTAGCTGAAAAGGCTAATGCAGGGAAAGTAAGTCTACTGAATGCTGTGCTTGCAGCCCTTGGACTGATGTGTCCATATAAGATACTAATTGCATCACTGCAAAAAACCCATCCAAATCATAAAATTTCAAATTTTTAAACAGGCTGAAATTGTTTGTTCTAGAGAGATTGTGCATGCTTAGGAAGTGTTTGGTGCTGTTGCTCTCAGTAGTGGTATTTGGTTTTGTTCGAGTTGGGGCTATGCCTGGGAACTCCCGTTCTGGGTCGGTGCCTCTGATACACAAACCCAGCCCAAACCCCAAGCTCCTGCTGCAGACTGCTGCCTGTTTAATAGCAGCAGTGGACAAGGTGGTCATTGTGTTTTGCTGGGACGTCGCTGTTCATGGCAATTTGCAGCTTGCTGGGGACCGATGGGAGGCACCAGCACTGCAGGGAGAGGTGGGGCAGGAGGGGAAGGGCTATCGAAGGGATCACCCGCATTCCATCCAGCATTTCAGGAAGGGTATAAAGTCCTGTTTTGTCATCTCCTGACATATCTGTCTAGTTTCCCTAAGGAAATTGTGCCATGTGGCCCATTAAAAGATGACTTATATAGAGCAGCACCAGCTCTTTACCATCAGTTGTTCCCCAGAAAGGTCCAGAGCCAGAGAAAAAAGTCGGCTTCCACTTTGGTGGTGTTTGATCTATACAGCACCACGGCTACACTGCGCTACCCGTGCAGTTATTATAGCTTGATGCGATTTATGGCAGCCCTGGGGCTGCTGTCAAAGGGAGGTGAGGCAAGTGGGGTCCCGCCAGGGCTAGCACTCACAATATGCATGTTTTAAAGAAACATTTGGCATTTCCTTTTTATTTTTAGAGCCCATATAGACGAATCTGCCCTGTCCTTTTCCGCAGGACCGTGGCTCTGAAGTCACAACCTCCCGGTTCTCCAACAGTGCTTTAATTCACAGCCCGTGTTCATACCTCTGGGCGGGTCATAAATCCTCCCCAGCTACCTGTACACAAAGACAGCATTTATTTTCATCACGTCGCGACTCCAGCCCTGGCTTGGGGGACTTCCCTGCCAACTCTCGGCTCGGTAGGACCCCTCTTTCTTCTCCAAGACCACCACACAGCAGGAGGGCTTTTCATGTGGCAAGAAACGAGACTCATGCTTCGAGTCATGTCTCCGATGAATGAGTCTTTTTTTCCCAATTTCTTTTCCTTTTTTTTCAGCTCTCCTCAAGCTTGGCTCTGGAAAGCAGGGTCAGGTTAGGCTGCGAGAGCATCGGTCCCACACCCAAGGGCATTAGGGATGCTTGGGGCAAGGCTTTCCTCAATGCCCATGTGCAGAGGGGGAATGTCCATCCGTAAGTCATGTATTGCACCCATTACCTTCAAATCAGTGGAGAGAAATGTGGGACACCTTCAGACAATCATACGCACACAGGTTGCTATCAGATCCTTCACATCACGGACATGCTTTACCAGTCCCTTTTCCCCTAATCTCAAGGCTTGCTATTGCTGTGGGGTTTCTTTTCCAGGCAGCTGTTTGGGAATGATATATGAGTGGTGCTGTGTCCTGGTACATGGGATTAGTCAGATGGTGTGATGGGTGAGTATTGCTCAGACTGCCGATGGCTCCCTGCCCACCCAGCCCCTATTGACAGATGCCTCTGAATACCACCCAGCACCCGCGCTCCATGCAGCAGCCATCTCTGCTCGAAGGCAAACATCAAGTGCTCCCGCAAAGAAAGAGAAAATAATATTTGATCAGTTATGGAGGGAAAAAGAAAGTCCTGGGGCTCTCAGTTCTCTTCTTGCCAAGCTAACCAGCCTTGCTCTTCCTGGGAGACGTGCTCTGTAAAAACATGGGCTCAATGTTTGGACAGATCCTTTCAGGCTGTTCTCCAGGGCAGAAATATCCAGTGATGGGAAAAATCTTGTTTGCCCTAATTTAACTGGTCTGTCCTTAGGACTCTCAGAAACAGCTCGAGAGTATTGCTCAGGCTGCCGATGGCTCCCTGCCCACCCAAGCCCTATTGACAGCTGCCTCTGAATACCACCCAGCACCCGCGCTCCATGCAGCAGCCATCTCTGCTCGAAGGCAAACATCAAGTGCTCCCGCAAAGAAAGAGAAAATAATATTTGATCAGTTATGGAGGGAAAAAGAAAGTCCTGGGGCTCTCAGTTCTCTTCTTGCCAAGCTAACCAGCCTTGCTCTTCCTGGGAGACGTGCTCTGTAAAAACATGGGCTCAATGTTTGGACAGATCCTTTCAGGCTGTTCTCCAGGGCAGAAATATCCAGTGATGGGAAAAATCTTGTTTGCCCTAATTTAACTGGTCTGTCCTTAGGACTCTCAGAAACAGCTCACCATGAAAAGGAGCTGCTTCACCAGGGAAAATGTGTGGGCTTCAGCAAGGATGACTGTTTTTGCTGGGCTCTGCTATCCAGAGGTGAAGAAAACACTTGGTTCCTCCAGGGAGATGTCTGTTTTAATCACCCCGAGGTCTCTGGATTCTGCTGGGGGAAGAACCTGGTGCAGGCTGGGCTGATGCAGTAGGGTGGGTATCACCCATGGGGAGACCTGCAAAGAGGTAGGGTAGGGATCATCGCCCCTGCATGGTGGGACTCCTCTGCTCTCCTCAGCTTCACTTGCCCCAGGTGTGAGAAGGGATCTGAGAACTGCCATGTATATGGACACCATATGGACATGGGTGCTGTAGAGGCACCCATGCCGAGGGGAAGTGCCATTCTTTCCCTCAAAAAGCAAACCAGACCCGATTCTTCCCTTTCTGAGCCCATCCAAAGCCTGCCGTGGTGTTGATATTTGTGGTTCAGGGAACCCATGAGTCAGGTCAAGGAAGTGTGGACAGGCAGGGCTGTGCTCCTGCAGGCTCAGCCCTGCCCAGGTGAGGCTCTCCCCGCCCTGGGGGCAGACCCATGCCTTGGCCCAGGTGTGTTTTTGGGCTTGCCCCGCCTCACCCGCCGCCGGTGGTCCTGTGGCAGCGGCAGAGACGGTCGACGGAGCAGGGAACAGCCAGGGCAGGCGCGGACCGGAGGCAGGGGCAGGGGAACATGCTGCCAGGCTGAACCGCTGGAGCCAGCACGGAACAGCGAAGGGATGGACGTGGTAACTGCTGGGGTGCTGCTACTTTCCACCCTCACCGCAGCAATGGGCTGCTCTCTCTCCTCTGCCCCCCAGCCTGGGTGAAATATTTGCTGCTTGATTTTCTGCTGCTGATTCGTAGCTTTGGGGCTGTTATCTCAATGAAGTTCCAGGAGCAGTTTAACCTTGGGGTTAGGTGCATGCTCTCGATGCTGCATTTGCTCTGCGTGGGGACCACAAAGGGACAGCTTTTCTGCCCCAAAGCAGGGGTTGAGGGGCTCCTGGTGCCTGGTTTCTTCCCGCCTCGCTCTGAGATGAGCTGTGGTTGCTACCTCTTAATTTAACAAAAAGTAGAGGTGGATTTTATTTATTTTTTTATTCCCCCGGAGAGGCCGGCGGGTTAATGAGTAGACGGTATCTGCAGCGTGCTCTCGTCAGCATGCCCGGGGTGCCTGGGCTTGGCTCCAGCTGCCCTGCTGTGGGGCAGAGGGCAGCACTGATTAAACATTTACCCACGGGAGCTCCCTTGGAAATCAAGATAAAGAATGGATGAAACCAGAAAAAATTCAGGAGGGGAACATGCAGTGCGTCCTCTCGGCTGTCCTGCATGTCACGTCTTGAGTGGGATTTTCTCTCCCAGTGTTGATTCGTTTCAGAAAAGCAACTGCAGAAAACTAATGAGAACTCAGATTCCTTTTGGTTAGTCCTCGGTATCAGCACAAACCTCCCACTGCTGCTCTTTCTAAAAGGTATCATTATCATAGGCTTAAGCTGAGCTTTATTCTGCTTCCTAGAATGATATTAATGTTAGAAGAACATTTTATTTATAGGGAGAAAATATGGAAAGTTTAGCTGTCCCCTGACTCTGTAATGCTCATAGCTTTCCGGCCAGTGGAAGTTTGTTTCCTTTTTATTCTCTCCCTCTCTCATTTTGCGTGGGCTTTTGCCAAATGTATTATTATTCACAGTGAATGATTTGGCCAGATGTAGCTATAATACACATTGTGAGCTTTTGGCAGTCCTTTAAATTTATTAGTGTATTCTCCCCACTTGTCAACTGGTCTAATTTTCAGGGGACTGCCCCTCCCCACTGTGCTGAACCCTCCCTGGGCTGGTGGGGCACTGGGACTGGGACTTCACGCGTGTCCTGCCGGCTGCAACCCACTCAGCACTGTGTTTAGGCTGAGCATCTCCCTGCGCTAGCTCAAGGTGCGCAGGTTGAGCTGGAGAGTTGCTTGGGTAGGTCTGTGGTTTGAAACGGTCCCAGCTCTGATGGAAAAATATCCTTGCAGAGACTGGGAGAACTCATTGCACCTCAGGGGGTCATGCTAAGCTCAGCCCTCTGTAAGGAAGCAGAGGCTGCAGAGGGAGAGAGGTGCGGGTGTGCAGGAGCTGGATGTGGGGTGCGACTTAACCCCATCCTCCCTGCAGCCACCGCTGCTCCTGGGCGGTTTGGTGTGCTCGTCCAGGGGCTGTACGTGTCCCTCCCACGCTGGGTCTGCTCGTGGCATTGGTGCCAATATCCCAGCGGGCTGCAAACTGGGGGAAACTATATTCTAGTGAAGGGCACTGAGAGTGCATTAAGCACAGATAACCTTCCCGTTAATTAGACAAATCATTTGAAGCTGCCATTTCAAGGCAAGAGGAATAACAACTTGAGAGGGGAAAAAGGGATTCTTGTATCCATCCCTCTTTAATGAAAGGTAGTGCCAAGCTAGTGACTGTCACAGCCATTTCTACACTACACACTACACTTGATCTTAGCCAAAAGGCCGAGAAGCTGTCACAGCCGTTTCTGTCACAGCCAGTGCCAAGGAGAGGCCTGACTGAAAACCCTGTTTCGCAGGAGTCTGTGTCACCTGTGGCATATTGAGACATGCGGGTACTTTTTCTTTTCTATTTTCTTTGTCTCTGAGGGCACTGATGAGGAACTATGTGCTACAGTAAAGAAAATCAGTAAGGAGAGGTAAACAGCATTGAACTCTCCAACTGTTGCTGCAGCACATGCAAAAGCTCGGTGCAATTGCATTAGGGCACCTCGCTGCTTTATTTCCTGTCTGGCATCGCTGGAGGAATCTGGTACATGTGGGATTATTTTTTTTCCAAAATCTGATTCATCTTCCGTATGCTTTTGAAAACTCCCATTCCCATCGGCTCGCCACTAGATTAGGCTGTCTGGGCAGCTTACACGGCATCACGCTGCTGACCACTAATATGAAATATAATTGGAGCAATTCAAACCTCTCCCCCAAGGGTTGGTTCTTTACATCATGCACTACCCTGTGAAAGTAATAAAGTCAGTGAAAGGGGTTATTCAAGAGAAATTGTCAGTGTTTAATAAATCGTGCAATTAAATGCAATAAAACCTCAGTATGCTATTCATCTGTTCTGCCTTAACACTTAAGGCTGGGGCTTTTTTCAGAATAACGAAGTTCTGTCCTAGATAATTTTTTCCAATTTCCTCATTAGACAGGTTCTCGTGAAGCCTTACAGTTCTCCGCACTGAACTAAGCTGCCAGAGTAGTGCACCTAATGTAATCATGGCATATAAAAAGTTATAGAGCAGTTCAAGGACTTAAGTAGCTCATAAATTTTTCTTCATATTTTCTCCCTAGTTCAGTTCAGGGCTGAATTTAAGCCACGATATTGCAGGCAAAAATTGTGGTCCCCTTTCTCCAGCATGGGACAGTGAGATGCCTGGGAACAAAGGCTTGAAACAAAACGTTCTTTAAGTGCCCTTTTAAACTGCACTGTCACTGATTAGCTCTCTTTATTCAAAATCACATATAACCTGGGGCCTGGTAACTGTATGGGAGAGGAATCGAGTATCTTAGCCAGTATTCATCACCTGGACTGGGAGGTGCTCTTGCTGTCATCTTGTGTGCTGTGCGATTGGTTTGTATGTCCTCTGCTTCCTGGGGTGGGAATAATGGCAAGGGGAGAAGCATCTGAAGAGCCATGGGGACCCTGAGCTGAACCAACACGGTGGAGGAAGAAGATTTTTGTCACAGGGGTCATTTGGAGCCCGCCAAGGAGGATGTTTGATGCTTCTCTTCCCATGGTGAAGTTTTCTAAAGGAGACAGGGGATGGACTGGGGATCTCCGGAGCAGCACCGGCCTCTCCCCTGGCTGGTGCTTGTGTACTGAAAATAAAGTGCAGCTTTCGTACCCAACAGGTGCATAGGCGGTATAGCAGCACCTCTGCTGGGAAGCTCTAACATTCATTTTAGTGTTTGCCTCCCTCCAGAGGGAGATTCTCCAACACTGGGTGACGTTGGGGAGCAGGAGCCACCTCCGCTGGTCTCGCTGGCTCTGCTTGGTTATGTTTCCACGCTCTGCTCCTGTGTTTTCCCCCTGTCTCAGCTCTGTTGCCTTTATCAGAAGTTATCTGTGAGCCTTTGGAGGATCCTTTGAATGAACTAATTCTTCTCTCCTGCTTTTAAATTTTCACTAGGCTCTCCATATCCTTGGTGACCAGGGTGGAGACTGCAGCCTCTTTCTCTCTGAAACGATCATGATTGTATAAATTGCCTGTTGCCACCTCTGAAAGCAGATGTTTTGTGCTCTCCTCTCTTCCCCCTCCCAGGAAGGTGTGACTGATTTCAGAGCCCTCCGAGCAAAATTTCAAAATGACTCCAACTTGGCCAACAAGCTGGTGCAGCCGCACAAGAAGCCTCCCACTGAAATCCCTCCTAAGCTGGGCTCTGGAGGTAATGCAGTGTCCAGCCCTCTGCCCTTGAGTAAGAGAGAAGTGATAATACTAAAACCCAAGGATGAACCTGCCCATCCTGCCTCCCAACCCTCTGCGCTCACCCAACGCGACCCCTTGGTGTGGTCTCGAGCCAAGTTGAGTTACATGGAGCTGATGGGGCACAACAAAGAGCACAAAGGCAACATCTCGGAGAAAGGGCTGAGTTCTCCCAAGAACAGTCCAGCGAAACCTCTGCCATCCTATTGCACTGACCAGCATGGATCAGCTCAAGCAGCTCCAGAGGGCCCTCCGCTCCCAAATTCTTTCCACCGTGCCCTACAGATCTGGGAAAACACTTTATCCTGCAGCGAGAAAGCAAGTGCAATGCTCCCAGCACAACGGGCAGCAAACTCATACGTGCACCCTTGCCCAGAGCAGAGGGTGACGTGTGCTCCGGCTGCATCGGGCGGCAGCAGGATGCGACCGTCTGGAAGCGAGCCCACACTGGACTTGCCTGCCCAGAAGAAGGATACTCTGCACGGCAGCGGGCTGGCTCTTCCCCAGGCTCTCAGAGGACACAGGGGCTCTGACGAAGCTGCTGCTGAGAGTGCAGCGGCAACTGTGTTCTGCCAGCTGGGTTATCGCACACCAAGAGAGCAACCTCAGCACCAGAAAGGTATAGTAAGCTATAATCTTAACAGTAAGCATATATATATATATATGCATATGAGCATATATGTGTATAGGTGCTCTAAAAGTGCAGGATACAGCAGCTGGAGAGAAAAGCTGTTATGAATTGGGACTCTTAAACAAGAGGCCAAACTGGCCCGTTGGAGTGCTCCCTTCCTTCTCTGGAGGTTCTGGAGATAAAAAATGGGCCTTAAACTACTGCTGAGCTTGGGTAAGGGGAGGGCTCCCCATGTCCACCAATTTTTTTTAAAACTGACTTTAAGAAATTGCCCAAATTTTAAGAATAGGTTGAAGGGTGAGGACAGGGGAGTATCTTTAGTTTTGGTCAGCTTTGGCCCTTCTCAATTACAAGGTAAATGTGACTATGCCGTGCTATTTGCTTTTCACACAGAAATATAAAGGCTTAGCTTTTCTGCAAAGACAGTTTAGTTCAAATTAAAATGGCTTAAACCTGACACACACACCCTCTGCACCCTCCCAGCTTTGCAAAAGGTCATATTTGAGCTCGGAGAGCATATTCTCCTTGCAATATTTCTTACAGAAACTGGTACTAGGAAACTCGAATGCTGCGAAGTTCCCCTTGCTAACGTCACATCGAGTGACGGGGCGCTGAAAAGATTAAGTCTTTGTTTACCCTGGAAAGCTACCTTGCTCACACTGTGTATGGAAAACTGCTGTGCCACTAAATCCTGGCAGATTAAACTGTTATCGGTACAGAAAATTAGGCTAGTATTTTATAATCCAGAGGAAGGGAGCTGTCAAGAGCTGAGGCCCCAACATGGTTAACTTTGTAAAAATCTGTAAAAATGGACATTTCCATTTATTTTTCCATTCTGGTAACATGGTAAGAGCCCCGCTGTGTAACGGGGATGCTGAAACTGGGAGGAAGCAGAGATGGTTAGAAATGTCTGTATAACAACTAATGATCCTACATGGATTTTTGCTTAAATGAGGGCTAATTGCTGCCTGTTCTTGTGCTTCTCTGGAGCAGAATTGGAGTCTCCCTTCTGCCAGCCTGGAGCAGGAAAATGCTCTCACAGCCCCGGGAGCAAGTGGCCAAGAATTAAACCTCTCCCTTCAGCTGAATCCCTGGGTCCTGCCCCTGGGAAGCCTGCAAGACCCCCAAAGTTTGATCTCAGTGCTTTCCAAAGCACCATGCCTTCAGTCCATGGAAGAAATGAAACAAGTAAGAGATTTCTAGTCTTTCTGCCCAAACCTGTTCTCCAGAAAATGAATAATAATTTGCGTTTATTGACATCTATAAAGCCACGATTCCAAGCACGTGGAAATAAGACATTGTTACTTGTTTCTAACATCTTCCTCAAACATTAAAAAGAGCCCAACAGTGTCAGTGAGACTGTTTGTTGCTCTTAATCTGGAAAAGGGATCTGGTTTTCCAGGTTGGCCGTCATCCCCCATGCAGAAACCCGCTTTCCTCCCAACTGCAGTGTGTTGTGAGTGGTTTACAGCTGGCTGTAAAGCAGCAGCAGCTGCGTAAGCAGCAAGCTGATCTTTATCGCTCCGCTTCAATGGGAAATGCCTTGACTCTGCAGCACACAACTGTGGGAAGGCACAATAAAATCAGAAGAAACTGGTTTGCTAATCCCTCCTTTCTCTTCTAAGTACAACAGAGGGCAATGTCGCTAAATGTTCCAACATCAAGAAATGCAAAAGTTCAGTTTCCCATAATAAAACCCTATTGATGTTGCATAATAGCATATTCTGGACTGTTTATTAAGCTGCTAAATGGTGTTTCTTTATAGATACAGGCTTAATTATAGCCAGATCTTTAGGCACAACTTTTGCTGAATTCAAAGGGAGCTGCTTTTCTAGGAAGGGCTCAGCTAAACTCTCTTTGGCTTTACTGTGCTGGTGCTTATTGGTCTGCCCTGGCCTTGATAAGAATAAGAGGGAAAGAGAGAGGTTTTCACTGAAACTCTTTTCTAACTTACTTGCCTTTTCTAAAGATATTAATTTGATGGAGGAAACTAGTTACCTTTATATGTCATCATCTCCACGCTCTCTCAATATTGCTCAATTATTGATCTCTAGAAAGCTTGAGGTTGTTGCCTGGAAACATGAAGTAATAACATATTAACATAGCCATATCCCCAGTTTCTGCTGGCAATCTTATTTCACGCCTGCCTTTGTGTGTGGTGTGCTGCCTCGAGGAAGGACCATCCCCATCACAACTCCCCGTTGCTGCAGCCTGTGTTCTGTAGGAGAGTGGTCTTGCCTTCAAACGATAATCCTCTGTGTGTTTGTGTGCAGCTGCTGACGAAGAGGATTACTTGACCCCTGAAAGGTGAGCGTGTGGCGAGGCAATGTGTGACTCATAGGCGATGGGACCGTCCCCATCCTGTGATGCTGAAGCATCCCTGTGCAGTCTGGAGGGAACGTCCCTCTCCCAGAGGCAGCGACTTGCTCCAGGGATTGTGCAAACCTACATGGGAAGCTCAAAGTTGGCTGGGATGACCTTCTCCTAAAGCAGAAAGATTCATTCCTATTTTCTCCTCTGGGCTTTTTGAGCAGCATGGAGAGCCCTGCCTGTGTGTCATTAGGTCTGGTTTACCTGGTCGGAGGGAAAACACTGCTGCTGCTTTGGTTGCACCCACTCGCTGCATGTTTTTCCCTTCCTGTTTTCCATGTACTCAAGCTTGGTGTTTTTAGAAAAGCAATGCTTTTGAGAACTGTTGCTGAAACAAAGCCCTGGTGTAACCAGCAGGTGTTGGGGTATTTTTGCCAGCAGTGGAGGAGCTTGCCAGGTACAGGAGCCACTGCCCCCCCTCCCCATCCCCAGGACTTCAGCTGTCTCCAGATCCTGAAGTGAGATTTTTATTAGGTGGTGGTCCAAACTCACTCACCAGAGGACATGAGCTGATCGGTTCAGCTTCTGATACCGCACGTGTCTGAAACAGCCCAAAAATCTTACAGACACAACTGTTTTTGTATACAAGGGGATCCCGACTTTTTCTGCTACGTCTCTGACTTGTCATGAGTGGTTGTGTAGTGGTCCTGGTTCTGTGCCACAAGAACAGCAAAAGTGGAGAAAAATATTCACATACATGTTTTGTCTTAGCTGCGGGAAATGGGAAACAGAATGGCTGAACCAAAGCAAAAAGAGACGAATTCTTAAAATACTTTCTGTGCCCAAACAATGAACTCTTGCAGCTAACGACACAGCAAGTTGTGCTTTTCACATCATGAGGTGTTCCTGACAGCGTTGGCTGGTGTTTTGTTTAACTTTTAACCAGTACTTGTCAGAAGAGAACTGGTCAAAAAATAACCAGCTCCAAAGCTGCCATGCACCACAAGGAAGCTGTCCTAGTAATACATTGCAGCAAGATTAGCTATCTTGCTCTAATACTTGTGATATGTTCTTTACAATAGGTCACTTGTTTAATATTAACTATGTGATAACTGGGGAAATGAATTAAATGAACTCCAGCATAAAAGCAAAATCATGGGGTTTTGGGGGCAGAAATTCCCCTCCCTGAAGCCCAGAGGTGGGAGCCTCACCTGTAATGAAGTCTGGTCTGTTAGAGACCCTGATGTAGTTGTTTGTGCCAACTGATCTTGAACTCTGATTCCTTGTTTGGGGATAAGCACTCTGCCTTCACTGATGCTAGTCAGGGATCCATCAACCCAGCTGTATTTCAGGTCCGGTGTAGCACCGTGGTATATGTAAAGGGCTGTCTGGTGTCCAGTTCCCAGGATGCTATTTTATCCCAGGGTTGTGCTGGGGAAGCGAAGGGTAGGGGGTTTTCCTGGTCTGCTCTTCCTCAAGGGATGGCACCAGGGACAAAATACCTGCTCGTGGTATTAATGTGATATGTATATGTGTCCCCCCTTCAGGGGGACCTATGTATCCAAAACATGCCGGGGGACCAGCAAGCCGACAGGCACTGCCCCCAGTGCTGGGTGGCTGCAGGGGAGAGCAGGGGGCTAGGGCAGCCTTTGGCATTAGCACAAGCTTCTGCTTGACTTTAGGTGTTGTTTTGTACTCTGATTTCACTACTGTTAAAATGCACCTTGAGTTTCTTGTTCCTCTTGTTCTGGTTTGCAACAATTACTTAGTCCTTACTTTGTTGACTCTGAGTTGTGACAGTAGGGTGATTCAAGGAAAACCAAACCCTCCCTAAGGTTTATTATAGACTTACTGTTAAAAGATGGAAGTTCTCACTATAAGTCTTCCTGATGCTCTTTCACCACCCTAGCCCATCCCCTGCATGTCTTGCAAGCTGTATCTTGTGCATTTGCCATTTCCCGGTACACTCCTGAGCTCCCGAAACATCTGCCACCATGGAAGGAGGGAAAGCCTCAGGGCTTTGCCTGGGTGCTCCGGGAAGGCTTGGATTTCTCTCTGCACCTATTCCCAAATGATGCTAATCTGAATTTCCGGAGGGGGAAAGGAAAAAGGAGAATGAGGAGATGGGGTCTGGGCTGGGAAGCCCAATACTTGAGGCTGTGTGGTGCTGGGGCTGTGACACCTTGCCTCCTCCCATGGCTGGCATGTGCCGCTCGCCGTGTCGGCATGGAGCGTGTCACTTGATACGCTTGGGAGCAGGACCTTTAAATGTACCCTCTAATACCTGTATTTTCCCCTTCCTGTTTCCTTAAGTGAGAAACAGCATGCCAAACAGGGCAAATGGGTTGTTACTAATTCTTAAGTAGCTGTAGTAGGTTTGAAAAATGCTGCACTCCAATTTCCTTGGACTTTTTGTTCTGTTTCTACTTGAGGGATTGCTGTAGGCAGAAGACCATAATCCCAGTATGAAGTCCCCTGACATGCTTTGAGCCCTATAAACACCGCCTGTCCTCCCAAAGGAAAAGCAGTGGGAGTGCGGAGTCGGGGGGGAGGCTTGGCTGAGCCCTACATCTGGCACAGGTCTCCTCTCCCTCTGAGGAATTCCTGATTTCACTTTGCTTTCTTGTAGGCTCAGTATCAAAGTGCTTGAATTCCTTGTCCTTAAGATGAATTTTTTTTTTTTCCAGACTTCTAAAAGGGCCAGAAAAAAAACCTCTTCTCTTTTTTTCTCTCATCTTTTTAGTGCTCAACTGGAAGAGCAGCACAGTTACAAAGAAACCCCGATGTACCTGAATCAGTCTGGGGACGCCGCAACCTTGTGTGTCATTGAAGGTACTTTGCAAGGCAAGACTGCTAGGTGAATTTCATGCTATCTGGGATAGAGCCTTTAAAAAAAGGAAATAATGTAGTTTCTTCAAGCTGAGAAAAGCAGCTGCGCATCGGTCGGGGTGACCAAAGATGACTGACTGTATTGACCCTTTGGGCACTGTCACTGTATGAGGACTTTGGGGCACAGACAAAAAGAAGTTAGCATTTTGGCAGTGAGATGTTGCTTACAGTAAAACTGCAGTGGCGAAAAGTCATGAGACACTACCCATGTAGAAGAGAAAGAAAAGAAGATAGTGAGGCAAACCTCAGCATCTTCTTGGGAACGGGTTTTTTTCAGGGTACAGAGCTTTTCCATCTCCATCACTGCTTTTTCCCAGTATAATTTTCTCTATCAGAGTTGCCACTGCTCTGCTTTTACTTTTTTCAAAGTTTTCCCTTTTTGGGGAGGTTAGTTTTTGCCTTGTGCATTGGTTTTCTCTCCCATTGGAACAGGAGCCAAGCAACTTCCTGGGGGGGACCTATAACAGCCCTTTTGGGTTTGCCCCAAGGGCTGTGAAAACTGTGGCCAGCCAAGCTTGATGCTGCAGTCCTCTGAATGTATGCTGACATTCAAATAGCAAATTGAAGGACCCTGGCCAGCAGGACACAGTGAATGTACCACGGTGAATGTGTGCCTGGATGCTGAGCATGTAGGCTGAAGTTGGGTTTTGCAACTTAAAGTGCAGTGACTCCAACATGGACTAAAAAGTAATATTTGTTCACAAATATCTTTTCTAGTACCTAAGGCAGAGCCTCAAGAACACAAGGTAAGTCTCCTCACAGCTGGTTTTGATCTTTTAGGCTTGACTGTACCATACATATCATGCTTTCCTATCTTAGAAATTTTTAATATCTGTATTTCTTATCTGCCAAGTATTTCTTTATGTGTGTTGTCTGTGAAGACTCTCAAAAAATAAATAAGAAATTGCAGAGGGGACACGAACACTAATGAGGTTTCCAAACACACTAGGGAAGAGAGTCAGTTCCCTTGACTTCCTCTGCAAACAAGTAAGGAAGTGGTAACACCATCTGGACATTGGTGGTAGACCAAGTAAGTGTCAACCACCAATATCAGGATCATGAATTCTTGGAGGAAAAATCCACTGAATTGTTCTGGAATTTCCTGTTAAAGGTGGGCTGGTGCTGGTAATCCCTCTGTGAAGGCATAAAAGCAAAATTGAGCCAGGTTCCTTGTCACGGCAGCGTGCTTCGAGCTTTGGCTTGTAAGAGAGGGCAACTGTTGTGGGCACGACTGTACGGGCTTTCATCCCCTGCTGCAGGGATATCTCTGCTGCAAACTATGACCTGACTCTTTTCATTTTACCCTGGCTACAAAGGGGATGGCAGTTCACCTTGGCAGTGGAGGTATCGTGCAATGAAGGCAGGATAATGAATTGCACAGGGCAGGAATTGCTACAGCTGTCTCTAGAGAAGACCTGCTTGGCTGCATGGTCGAGCTCGCAGTGGGTAGCTGGGCTGATAGCACACATCAGCTTGTGCCAGGACATGAT
Source organism: Aptenodytes forsteri (assembly GCF_000699145.1). Lineage (NCBI taxonomy): Eukaryota > Metazoa > Chordata > Aves > Sphenisciformes > Spheniscidae > Aptenodytes > Aptenodytes forsteri. The sequence continues at coordinate 10,661,284 of NW_008796165.1, read as the reverse complement.
CATGTCCTGGGTATCAGTTCTGGCTCTGCTAAAAGAGGGGAAACTACTCTTCAGAAAACGTTGAACTCCACTTTCAAGTCCTGACTTGCAAAGCAATCAAATTGTCCAGGAAATAGCAGAGGTTTCCAAATGCACTTATCTATGCATGATTTGCAGAGAGGTTCTCTGGCTCAGCTCTAGTCTTATTTTATGGTAGGTTGGAAAATCTTTATTTGTTAAAAAAAACTTCCTTCTCTTCTGTAAGCTCTCCAACCTGTAATTGCTTTCATTCTGACCAGTAGCTTCATTGGCCTGATCCCTTGGACTGTTACATTATCCCTATATAGTTTGTCAATATGTGTATCCCCTGTCCTGCAAAGTAGAGGAAATATCCTTCTCTGATGACTATTCCAAATGTAAAATGCTTCTGGGCTTTCTAAAGAAATATTTCTTTAAATACTAGATGGCAGTTGAGGCCTTGTATAAAAGTTTGAATGTTGAAAAAAGCACAGTGGCTGAAGGCTTTCCTCTTCTTTATTCTAGAAACAGAAGACTTTTCTCTTTGCCAAATCCAGGTAATTTCCTTTCCTTTCTCTCAAGCTTCTTCTAACCCCACAACTAACTCAGGTTAGGGTTAGAATATTGTAACACTCAGTAAATAGAAAGAAATTTCATATATTTCATGACCAGGACAATGTAGACGATGATGCTCTTCTGTGTCAGCACTCATGGTTTCTAAGATTGTTTTCATTCTAAAGCATATCTGGAGGGGAGATTTTCTTCTCTCCTCTGGCACACAAGAAAATACATTGTCTTTTCCTACTGAAACCTGAACTCTTTCAGTATAAGAAGGGAGAGGTATGAGGCTCTCAAACTGAGACACCCGGTTCCAGGTCCAAAACTGTGGTAAGGCAAGGTCCACACTGAATTTCACCCCATAAATGTCACATTTCAAACTCCTTGCAGTGTATAATTACTGTCACTGGCTGAAGGCTGTTTTTTTGCTGGGGATTGAAGAATCATGTAATAAAAGGGGGTCACTTCAGTGGGAAATGTTGTGATGCTGGAAAAAAGGCATCAAGTTCTGCCTCCTGTTGCTGTATCTTCTTCCCTAAATCGCAATATAGTATGGTGAGAGGCACACCTTGTGAGCCAGGTACTGCTGCTGACAAATGGATCTAGCTTGTCCATTCCTGCTACTAGAAAACAATCCTCTTAGTTTGTCTCTTTTCCAAGAGTGATTGCTATTACCTGAAGTAACCAGTGGCCTTTAGATTTGGATTTGCCCTTACTGTTAGTACTGGTGATGTTTTTGGTATCTACCTCATTCAAAGGGAAAATGAGCTGCTTATTTGGGCACAGTCATAAAGCAGTCTGTTTGTGACTTTGCTAAAGTGTCTCTGTTCTGAGATCCCTCTCATTTCTGAAATTTTCTGTCCTGGAAGAGCTATAATAGAGGATGAAAAAGAGGGAAAACCAAATCTTGAAAGAGAGAAACAGGAAGCAAAGAAAATTTTCAAGGTATCGTATCCTTGAGATTACTTTTAATAATTACTGTAGGATGTCTCTTCTCCTTCTGTCCTCCCTCTCTTCGGGAAACAGTTGAAATTTGAGTCCTTAATCACATGTTTTTTTCTGCCTTCTCTTTTGCCTGCTCATTGCTCAGCTGCTACTGCCTAAAAGGCAGGTAGTGCTGCCAAGCAGCACCTATGTCTACCGGAAATCCCTGATGGAAAAGGGAGTGAAACTGTTTTAAGTCCACAGAAAGATAACTTATATTCTTATAGATGTATATATGTAAGTTATATTAACTTATATTAGAAAGTTGTTTCTAAAGACTGTGTTGACCAAACCAAATGTCTGATCTCAGACAGGTGGAAGTGAATACATATGTCCCGCTGGCCAAACCAAGGAAGATGGTAGAAGTGGGATGAAGGTGCTGCAAGCAAAGCAGGATGTGACCAGTACCCAGACTGCAAAGCATCCTACCCGACAAGGGCTGGCAAAAGACGGAGCGGAGCTCTGTGAGTATCTCATTGTGCTGTTGAGTGTTTCCTCAATCCTCAGTCCCATCTGTTGCCCAAATGTCTCTTCCATATGGGAAATGATGTTAAATTTGGATGCAACTCTTGGACCAATTTAGTTAAACCAGGGCAAAAGGTTGCACGCGCATTTGTATTCTGGTCTGAACCATTTATTTTGGCTTTGCAAATAGCTTCCTAAGTTGGTTAACCATCTGCATAACTCAAACCGAGGTGTTTGTTTTTCTAGCAGATTGCCCTTATCCGAGAGAGCTGAAATCCGTCTCCTCTGCTTCTCGTAATTTATTGAGTCTCAGAAAAGGGTTTGGCTGAGGCTTGTGGTAGAAACACACATGAGCAGGATGAGACCCTGAAGTCTCCCCCTGTCCCTTATTAAGATGGATGATGGCTCCTTGATCCATCTTCTTAGTAGTTCTAGTGAGCCTTTTTCTGACTTTGGGCTCCTTCTGTCACAATGCTCTGAGATAGGGTCCGGAGCTGGTGATATGCACCTTAGCTGCACAATTAAACCCAGTCATGTCTCCTCTGTAAACACTGTTTTGCAACTTCAGGTATAAGCGTGCATTGGCTCTGTTTTGCGAAGGTTTGCTCCTGCCTCTGCAAGGCGTTAGTGTGATATGGCAGGATTTCAAAGGTGAAAGAGAGAAGAGTAGCTCTGCTGGGCTCTGCGGACAGATCAGGAGTGTGAAGGAGAAAGTGTAAATTGACTGTGGCTGTGGTTGTTGTTATTGGTGTGATCCTCTTTTTTTTTTTTAATTTTCAATTACTTCATAATAATTTTCTGGTTTGGTTGGAGTTTGTTTTTGTAAGAAATCTTGCTGGTTTGCTTGACCTTTGAACAGCTGGAGGTAATTTCTGTTGGGATTTTTTTTTTTTTAATGGTACTCATGGTGAGCCTCCTGCTGTTGCTACATCAGAGAGGCTGATTCGGAGAATTGTTTGGGTCCCCCCCCACCACCACCACCACCTCCCCCATCCTTTTCTTCTTCATGGGGGTTTGAATGTTTTGCAGAAATTTTGGTCATTAACTAGACCATATTGTGGTGGTCCATGTTTCTGGTGAGACCTACTGCGTGCACCCGTGTTCATTGTCTGCTTTTATTTGTGTGGCTGCATTTCTACATTACTCCAACTCTCTTAAATCAGTTTTAAGGATATAATATTGCCGTTTAACAGAGCCCTCCAGTAATAATCTTTTTCTAACCTCATGAGGTGCAACTGTCATGCTCTATTCCAGCCCTTGGTGGAATACATCTCTGGGATACTCTCCCTCCTTGTCTCCTTTCCAAGATGTTGATTTACAGGTCTATTCCCAATGGACTGGCCTGTTATTTGGATCTTAGCATCTCCACCAACCATGCTAAGCTCTCCCTTCAGTCACTTCTGTGAACATCCGTGAATAGTCTCTTGGGATGTTTTCTGGTGAGGAGCATTTGGGTCAGAGCTGCCACAACTGAGAATCTTGATGGATGTTTTAATTTTTTTCAACCTAAAATATTTTAAAATGTTAAATGTTTTAAAACTTAAATTCTTTTAAAATTCTTTGCTTTTCTTTCTCAAAGTGGCTCAGAGCAGAGGCTTTCCTAGACTGCTGGAATGGGAAGTATGTCTGTAGGCTCTGATTTGTTGTGGCTTCAGCTGTACCCTCAACAGCTGTCCTTGCCCTGAGAGAAGTTCCTCAGAAAAGCTTCTAAAGCAAAGGTCCTCCCTCATTTCCAGTGCGCTACGTTTATGTTGGTGCTCCAACGCCAGGGGTAGAAAGAACAGCCTTGAACCAGAACACTTGGCAGTCTCTGCAGGCACCAGAGGATATATATGATGACGTTGAGGAAATGCAAGATAGACTGTGAGTATGGACCTGGGCTTTTTGCAATGGCTGTGTCTATGAATGTCTTTTAAAAACTACGCTGCAGCCCATCCCCATGTAATACTTCTGTCTTCTAGCAGCCACACATCAGATGCCTCAAGTCCGTTTGCTTCAGCCAGCAGTAAGTGCAGCACATGGGGAAGCTCGAACGGGAGCTGCTTTTAATTTGGGCTGGTCCCTGGGAGATGATGTGAATAGCTTCATTTAACTTTCAACATCTGTAGTGTCTCCTGGCCTGGTTGCTCTAAATTCCCATTAAAACCAGTGGGGAGCAATACATGTGTCTAGCATGGAATTCGTATGAGCAACCTTGAAACCTCTGTAAGAGTAAAATGTAATGGCCTGGGTGCAATTTGTCCAGCAAACCTCACCTCATTGCTACTGAACGTGGATTGTGATAATGGCATGCCTTGGTTTTAAGTTTCAGGAAACAGCTACGAAGAAACATATGATGATGTTGAGATTGGGGGTGATAATTCAGCAAAAACGGAGTAAGTTGCAATTTCTTAGCCTGTATTTTGAAATACTGAAGTACTGGCTGGAAGCCTTTTTTTTTCCTAATGCAACTGAAGAAAAGTTGTTGTATGGGTGTGTTTTTCCCCCCTCTTCCTTCCTCTTTCCCCTTTGGCTGACACTTAGAGAGAAAAAATAGTTACCAAAATTAAATCCCGAAGCAGTGAGGCCTTTCTGTTAGAGCTTGTAGCACTCTCCATCCATCGAAGTACTCCCCTTACAGACCTCTCCTTGCATAAAATACATAGGACGGTCTTGCTAGCCTTCTCTTGATCAAAAGCGTTGCTCAGTTGTAGCTAAGAAATGGCACCTTTTTTTGTGTGCCAAAAGAGGTAATGCTCAAGGGACAAATGGGGACGTTATCCCCATAAAAAGGGACAAAATGCTCACATTTCAGATCATAGAAGGTTGGAAAGCTGAAAGAAGCCCAGGCTGACATGCTGTAACTAACTTGCAGCCTGCTCTTTTTTATATAGCTTCTCAAGATATTTGCTTCCACAGGGTGTGTTATAAAAGCAATGAGTTTTGCAGCCTCAGGTTTATAAGTTGCCTGAGCTTCCCAAATGGATTAAGAGGTGAAACGTGAAGTTAGTTGTGTTTTTACTTATTAGCTTTGTGTGGTTCCCTACCCTCATGCAGTAATAGATTTCCTGCATCCCTTTGTAAGAATCAGACACAGCCTTTGGGAACAGCATATGGGCTGGGGATGCTGCACACAATTGCTTCGAGTGCATCTGGTGGCTCTGTTCTAAGGAGCAGTGTGGGAGGAATAATAAGGTGTTGCTGTACATCTGCTTTTCCCTTACGGATATGAGACTTGTACTGGCTTGCATCTGGATTCAAGTCTAGCTTATGCATGCATGTAAAGCCTGCGTGTGTCGGAGAGGGGAAAAAGGTATGGGAAACCTGAAACCCTGGAGGTGACTGGGCGCTTATTAAAAGGTGAAAGTGTCATTTCTCTGCAAATTGTCCATGGGAGTTGAGTGGTGGAGGTGCACGAGCTTCCCAGGCCAGAGTGTGGTGTGCTGGCATCCGCATCTGGCTCCCGGCCGGCCCTTTTTTTTCCCCCCCCCCCAGCTGGGAAGGGTACCAGTGCCTCTTCTGTGCCTCTCTGCACATGGGTGCTCGATAGCAGCAGACGTTAAACTCTTGCTAATTCACAGAGGAGTAGTGTGTCTTGCTGGGTTTGCAAGGGAATTTCATGAGAAAGCTAAGGTTGGGACCAAATTCACGGGGTTCAGAGGTCAGTATCTTAATCCCCAAACCAGTCTTTATGTAATCTTTCTATTGATCCCACATGCAAGATTAGGTGTGCTGATACACATAAAGTATTTTTAATAGTATTTGCATGTGGGTAATGTCCCCCATGTGAGGATCTTGGTTCTTTGCAGATACTTTATTAGAAAATCTCTGTGTAGCTTTGCAACCCCCCATAAGCTTCAGAGAGGAGTGTGTGTAGTGGAACGTCCTTCTCAAAAGCGTACACGACAGAAATGTGTGATGAAGGGTGGCACAGACAGATGCTCCTGATGTCCTCCTTTAATGTACATTGCATGCTTCTGGGGAATTTTTGTCCCTTTCGTCAGGAATTTTTACTCCAAATAAACCTGGATCATTCTGTAGTTGTTGGGTCAGAGGAGGACAACTTCAATTAACACAGAAAAGTTTAAAGCTAAGCAAAGATTTGAGCTTGGACTTTATAATTAAGCACCTTTTGCTGTGTTGGTGCCTATTCCATTGAATCCATCATTCATCCGCATGATGCTGTTAAGGCTTAAAGCCTACTGCTGAGCTGAGGTCTAAGGTCTGCTGACCTTCCTTTACCTGCTTCAGGATCTCTGGGGCTACGAGAATTGCAACTCTCACATACTTCAGTGCCTAGTGCGTCTTTAATTTAAAATCTGTTTCTTTTTTGTACAGAACAGAAAAACAAAAGAGATTTGGAAACTTGTTTAAGATAGAAAAGTTGAAGCTGAATAATATCAGGTTCAAGGAAAACTTAAGGTAAGAAAATGTTGGTTGTCCAACCCCTTTCCCTCCAAACCCGAGCATTCATATTTGCAATAATTTGAGAGCAGGCAGTCTAGGAGTAAGGAATGCAGCTTTATTGGGAAAGTTATGCCAAAAGTGCTTCTATCAACTCATTAGGAGCTGCTATGGCAGATGTGGCCAGTGGTTCATCAGTGCAGCTTCTCTGAAGTCTCTGGCATCAGGAATCTACAGCAGTGTCCAAGTTTTCATAGGCTTTCTGCTGCCTTTGGTACCTTTCTGATACCTCAGCATGATGCAGGTACACAAGGGAACATAGAAATGTGATACCTGCTGCCTAGACCTGTGAGCCAGGATTAGGTAAAGGCTTCCTGATGTGGCTCTTGAGGGTTGAGTTTTTTCATTCCAAGTACCATTTATAGTCAAGCTGGCAACAGTATCTGCTGAAGAAGGTTATTATTGACTTAGACTGTAGTCTAAGAAGTTAGGATAGAGGATATTGTATAACTTCCTATAGTGCCCTTTCAGCTGCTCTTACTTTAATATTCAAAATCCTGGTTAAGGTTCCATGGAAACTGCCTTTTCCTCAAGTGCACAGTAGCTGCCTGCAGAACCTGTCCTCCATCGCCGCCAGCGTGTGCCTCACCCTGTGCACAGTACCTGAAGGCCAGGAAAATGCTACTTTTTCTTATTTCTTTGGAAATTCCAGATTAACCCTTTCCTCTGTTATATGAGGAAAGTTTGTTTTACTTAAAAACCTTTTCACACTAGGTGCTCTGCCATGACAGTGGCTCCTCCCTGCATTACTGCTAAATATCATTATAGGGAAGGAGCCACCAGGTTTCATGCCATTCTCCTGTTGCATAGAACCCTTAAAGCTCCCGCAGGGATCTTAGATATCTATAATCATTGTCACTTTTAAATTCCTGGGCCCATGATATTGGCAAACTACAAGAAGGGAATTACTACTGACTACAGTTACCAACTGTCCATCAACCCTCTAGCTATTGGGAAGGGGTGTAGGGATGGGCAAGAGGAGGGTGCTTTTGCCAATTTGGACTGTCCTTTGGATGCAATGTAGACCTTTCATAATCTGCTTGATGAACACAGGGCTCTTGTTGCTGCCAGAGGATGAAGATGCTTATTTAGCAAGGGATGTAATTCTGGCAAATGCTGTTGGTGTCACAGAGCCCGTGCACCTAGACTTGCCTCCCTCACTTCAGTAGCAAGCACTGCATGCTTCCAGCTTGTCGGTGCTCATGGCTTTTTGGGCGATGCTGATGTGCAAACTTGTTTCTAAAAGCCTCTTTCTATCCGCAGATTGTTTTCCATTTCGGTACCAAATTTAGGTAAGCAACATACATGTATCTGGCTCTTGGGGATTTGTGTGTGTGTATGAAGAGGCAAATGTATTGCACATTAGAAAATCAACTTTAGGCATCGTGCCTTTCTCCAAGTCACGTAATGTGGCAGTGTTAACTTTGAAGACTTGATAGAGATTTATGCTTCATTTGAGGGTGGGTTTTTTGCTTATTTTTGGGTGGTTTTCTTTGAAGAGGAGCATTCCTCTTGCAGTTCTGAATATATTTAGGAAGGCAATGTGTGAAGCAGTCCATGCTGAGCCACTGCTTGCAGGCTGGCAGTGGTTTTTAACAGCCAGCTGCGCTTCAGCAGCTCTCTGTAAGACGTTGCTGCTTATCGCTGCCTGCTGGAGGGACAAGTTCATGCCTATGTAAATGGGGGTGGATGCAAAAACTGTCCCCACTAATCAAGCCTTGAGCAGGTGCTGGAGTGAACATACCCATGTCCTCGGGATGGAAATCCTGCCCAGGCTGGCTGCAGTGCGAAGCTGAGGCTTTACTGCTGCTCCTGCTCCATCCCTGGAGCTGGATGGCCAAACCCATCCAGAAAACTGCCCATAAACACAACTAACAAACCCAAGCATCCTGCCCTGTGCTGGAGTTTTGGCTGGTTTTCAGAGTCCTGAGGATCTTCCTGTCACATTGCCTTGGCCCCTTTGGTTGAGCAACCAGCAGTAGCCCTAATTTTCCTCTGCAATGTATTACTCTGAGTACCGGACTCAGAATGACATCTCCTAATAATTTTCTCTGCTGCGTTTTGGTTGACAGCGGCTGTTTCCCAGGAGGACATGGTGTACGACGATGTTGAGGTGGGGCAGAGAGAGCTGAGGTGAGGAGGGTGCCCTCTCCTGGGGCTGGCCTTGGGCCAAGGAGATGTTCCTCTTGGCACAAACCTGTGATCTGGGGAGCCTGTGGTACTGCAAGCCACCAAGGGTCATGAGCTGGTCAGGACACAGTCCTCTGGAGATGGTCCAGGTGCCCTCTCCATGTGTGTTTAATTTGGCAAGTAGCATCCCGCAAAATGTTTCTTCGATGTTACCTAGTTAGTGCCAGAGACGTGAAAAGGAGAGAGCTGCTCCCTCAAACATGTGAAAATTCAGATAGTTTTCCTAAGGAAGAAAAACTCCGGCTCCCAGACCCAATAATCAGCCCCATCCTGGCAAGCTCCTTGTCAGAAAAATTACTTTTAATAGGAACAGCATGTCTCAATGTCTTGCTGCCAGATGATTGTGGTGGCAGTGCGTGCTGGTATAAATCGCAACAAGTGTTTGCGTTTCAGTGGTGGTTGTGGGGTGAGACAGAGAGAAAAATCATGACATTGTAGGTACACAGGTTTGGGGAGGGGACACGGTCTGCTGGAAAACTTGAATTTCTGTGTGGCTCTTTCCCCTCCTCTCAGAGAGAAGGACGACAAGCACAAAACCTGGATGCCAAAATTTCTGATGGCAAAAGAGGATAAGGACCAAAGGAAAAGCAGTGGTGGCACGGAAAGGTCTTGATTTTCATTCTGTGTTTTCCCACGTTGTCAAACTTTGTATGCGTGTCTCTGAAGTCATTTGCAGGAGCGGGATGCCCCTGATTGAGCACACATTTTGTGCTGGCTCCTGCTCCATGGTCCTTTCCCTTTGAATCCAGCTTTCAGGAAACTTCACAAAAAATATCTTGAGGGCAAAACAAACTCTTGGATCTGAGCTCTATGCGAGCAGGGGATACCCTGAGGGTCTCATCCTGAAGTTGTATCATGTCTTCCCACTTAGCCGAGACAAAAAGGTGCTACTTGCTATACATTTGGCTGCTTTTCTGCCATGCTCAGGCCCATTCCTTCTTCAATTGTGCCTTGATTAAATATATGGTCTGTGTGGATCAGCTACTGCTACTTTGGCGAGAGCACTGTTTTTAGAAGCCCTGGACACAGCATAGTAATTGCCTGTGTGTTCCCATTGCCCTTATTTTAAAGTATTGATTTCTTGGATCTTCTTTTTCCAGTTGGGTTTATTGCATTGCCTCTTGCTGTACCATTAGTGCATAAAAGCAAAAAGAAAACTTTTTCTTATCCGTGCTGCAAAAATTCTCATGGAAATAGGAGTTTTCATTTCCCTTTTAGATCAGAAAAATGTGCATTGAAATGAGCTTTTTCATGACCCAATACCCAGAACTTCAAACAAATGCAAATCAGAGATACATCTTCTGGGTTCTCACCACAGAGTTCCTGCATGGGGTTGCTCAAACACTGCTTGTTGTGTTGCGCAAAGTCATGTGTATAATTTTACAGACTATCAGGAAGCCAATGTGATTTCATCTGTTCTTCAGAGATTGCAGGTCCTGCAGGCTGAGACTGCCAAGGAGGAATTTCTTCACAGCTTAAAAGTCCCTAATTTCTGCTCTTGTTTCCCCTCCTCTTAATTTTAAGTGCGTGAAAGTTAGCCAAGGGTGAATAATTTATTGCAAGTGGGTGTTTTTGTTTGTTTGGTTGGTTTTTTTCTTGTCTTAGTTTTAAAATGAATGCCACAGCTGGAATTTCATGTATAAACCAGAAAGACTGGCATGTCCATACCCAGGGAATGCCCCAGCATGCATGGCCATTGCTCCCCTTAAGCCAGTTATAAGACCTTGGTTTTCCCTTTACAGTGCCATATAAATGTCCGCTTGGGTGACTTTCTTCTCCATGTGCCAAAAAAGCAAGAAAGATCTGGAGAGCTGTGTCAAGCCCCACTTCCATAAATGACTCAGGATGAGAGTTATCTGGGGACCCTTTATGTCTGAATATAAATAAAACCAGGAGACAAATTGCTGGGGAAAAGTGAATTGTTGACTTCTATAAAAACATGACTGATTTGAAACACTTGATAGAGAATTTATTTGTTCCTGTGCTGCTTACAGAGAAAACAGTTATTCCAAATGGAGATACAAAATGGCTCAAGTTATGCTCACCAACAGATTCGAGTTGTATATTCATCCTTATCTGAAAAATAGCAATGTGAATGGTGTGCTTTGCTCTTCCAAGAGTTCATTGCAGACAAGGCTAGAGTTAGGCTCTGGGTTGCATTTCTCAATGTGCCAGGGGTTATTTAAATGGAGCTCAGAAGTGTGTGTGTGTCTCTCTCTCTCGATGCAGAAATATCTTCAAAGTCAAGAAGAGCAATGCCGAAAAAAGCAAGAAGATGGAAAAAGAAGAAAAGTTTTTTAGAGAAACATTTATGGTACGTGTCTATTTTTAGAGAATTAGCTGTGTCAGAGGAGGAAAGCAACTATGTGTCATGCTTAAGAGATGCACAGTGGAAAAGCTGTTGGTCTTTAGCTATGCTGGGAAAGATGTCCAACTGACCTGCTGCCTTCTCCCCTAATCTGATCTTCATCATGGGGATTGCTGGGGTTTTTTCCCCCTCTTCAGCCCCAAACAAAGTCTCACAACCATCCTGAAATCTCTTCTCTCCATCCCTGCCCGCTGCCCTTAAAGACATCACACACGAGCGTAGAACAACTCGTGCTTTTATTTCTTCTCTGCAGTATGACAAGGAGATCAATGTCATCAACACAGCCACTGCCGAGTGCTCGGTCCCCAGTAAGAGGAGAGTTGATCTCCCAGTCACAGCAGGAGAGCGGCTGGACATTATCGATGTCACAGAGGGCAACGCAGTGATTTGCCGCAATTCGGAGGGCAGATGTAAGTTTGCAGAAAGTCTCTGGCACGGGTGGTCACTTTGCAATGCAGTTTTGAGGGGCAAATCGGCTTCACAAGCAACACTGTGTTATTTGTGCTTAGCCACTATGACTTCATTTGCTCAGGAGATTACTAATTTACTTCTTTTTTTCCCCTTCTCTCAGATGGGTATGTTCTAGTGGAGCACTTGAACTTCAGGTAAACTCAGATTTTATTTATGATGATGCATATTTTCTTCTCCTTCCTGTGTATAGATACTTGAGATCTGGAGAAATGTACTTAAAACTTCTGAAGGCAGGGGAAGGTTAATGTAAACAGCCAGTATTAAATATTAAATAAGTATTTCCAGTTTTAGTCTGCTCTTCTGCTGTTATACAGGTTTCCAATCCAACTGCAGCTAAAAAAAGCCCCGTCCAGTCATGACTTCTGTAAATTGGAGATTCTTGACTTGCCTTCAGATAAGCCATATTAATTCACATCTGCTGCAAACATGGGCCACTCGGTGTGCATTGCCTTGCCAAAACACACCCTTAAATCCCCTGCTGCAATAGAATTTCCTCGATGCTCATGCATAATTGATACAAATGAACCTCCTATTGCCCAGGTGCCCATTGCTGTGAAACTCTCTTTTTTTTGAGACAGACAGTACTAACTGCCCCGAGAGCTGCTCTCCCCCAGAGCATCCCTGAAGGTCTCTTTTGTGCTTCCCACATCCGTGAGAGTCCACGTTGGTCAACTGTGGAGAGCTGATGTGAATGTAAATAAAGTTTTATTTTTTACACTTATACTATTAAACGTGTAAGAGACGTTTCCTTTTTTTGTCTGCTATTTAGAGCATGTCTTCACTGATTATCTCAACATTAGTTATTTTCAGTATTTCTCTTTTTGGAGTACCTTGTTGGTCAGCTCTGAAATAGCCATACCATTTCTGCGTTTGCATGAAAAAAAAAATGCAGTTTAGTTGCTTCATCTCGTTACTGTCTGTTTTAGGTGCTGGAATTGCAAGACTCCCCAAAAGATTTGCTCTTTAAAAAGCAAACCATATAAATATGAACTGGTTTTGGTCTTGACAAAAGTATTGGGACAAGAAGTATGTACTGGTTAAATATATAAAATAGTGGAAAACTTGATTCATTTCTTTAAAAAAAACCACATTAGAAAAGAGTTAAAAAAGCATTCAGTCAAAATTTACTTTATTTTTGTAAGCTAAGTTAGGTATCCCAGATATGTAAAGGCTGACTTCGGGCTCCCCCTGACTCACAGCGGCAGGCAGTTACCCAACAGTTGCCCCTGTGTTCAGGCTATTCTCCGCTGTGGGCCTGGAGGATGATTGCTTATTTTAAGAAAAACGCTCCTAAATGTAGGAAAAGAAATATAAATTGCTAATGGCTTCTCCTCGGTGTATCCAGTGGATGCCTTTTCAAAAGCAGAAAAACGTGGATAGGGTTTGGCTCTGGAAGAAAAAAAAACTTAAATATGACTGTAGCGTACAGCTTCTGCCCCTCCCCGGCACACTTTAAAAGCCCGTATCAGTTTGCTCATAAATATCCTAAAAATGTAGATGGTTTAATTAGAAATTATTAAATGTTCCAGGCTTAAGAAAACACAGCAAAATAAAAGCGCTGTTTGCCACACAACCATTTCAAAGCTGGCATAGAAGACATCAGAAAAAAACAGAGCAAATATTTAACATTTACTTTTAAGTCTGTACAGGCATTCTTATTTATTTTACCATGTGGTTACTATTAAGTGCATTGGCCTGCATCCATCCTTGCAATAAAAAAATAAATAAAACAATCCCCTGTAAGCATGCGCAGCTTTGCAGGCTTGCCAGCCCAAATATTTAGACTTCTCTAGCGGAGATGGAGTGTTCGGGGAGCTAAGTGCGTGTTTGGCTTCAGAGCAGGCTAGGATGTGCGCTATGTCCTTCACCTACAGACTTTGTGGGGAATTATCCCAATGGAAGTTGTGGAGACGGTTTACCTGGGGAGCTTTTTTCCATGGCAATGTTTAGGATTGATCCTGTGAAGAAAACACCCCCTTCCTTGACTCCTTCCTCATCCTCCTCCCCATCCAGCACTAGCTCAGAGGTCCTGAAGTCTATTAATCACACGCTCTGTAAGCACTATAGGCAAATCTTGTATTAGCCCCATGTGCTAGTTCTCTTTTGTCTCCTAAGGAAGTTATTCAACAATTTTTTTCTTTTTTTAAAATTAAGTTTAAAACAAAAATCTCCCCATATATCCTGCAATATACGTGATCGGGCCCTGATCCCGGTGCAATTACGCACAGTCCTTGTGGGGTTGCGACCCAGCTCGATGCGAAACACAACCTTCTGCACTGGCATTGGCAGCTGACAACGCAAGGATGCCTTGCAACGCACTTAAAACTATTCTTCTTCATGGACAGATTCCAACGCATGTACAGAAGGAAAGCGCTTGATATAGGATGACTCAATACAAAAATGCTTTACATATAGCAACTTAGATTTCCTCAATTAAACCACAGGTTGGCTATATTTAGGTCAAGATACTGGTCAGGAAATTAAATTCTTCTTTTTTTCTTTTATAGCCTTGCTGGTAGATCCTAAACACATCAAAACTTGAAGTAATTCTCATGTGAATTTTAAACCCCATTCCTCCATGTTCCTTCTCAAAATGGAGATCATCATGATAACCGTTCTGATTTGCTGAATCTGAGGGAGAACTGAAACTTCTTAGAAGCCAATTCTGTACCACATAAATTGTGTAAATGGGAGACTGGAGCAGTCACTGCAGCTTTGTGCTTTAGCTGGATGTACATCCCTCTGCATCCCAGGCATATATGAGCTAAGTCCCCAGTTTTTCCCCCCAAGCACCTTTCTTGCAATGAAAGGTTGTTTTTGCACGATATTTTTAAAATCCTTCTCTCCGTGCTTTTGCATAAGGAGTCAAGATCTGAGTCAGCACAGGTCCATCAGCTCTGCTGGATTCACGTTAATACACAAGAAAACCTTTGGGCATGGCTCCTGGTACGTATTTTGGGTTGGGAAAGCTGTTTCTGTTGTTCAGGTATATATTTTAATCCCCCTCCCTGCCCCTTTGCCACCTCAAGCCCTGGGGGAATCCACGGCCCCGCAGCTGGGATGTGCCGGGAGCATCTCCAGAGGGAAACTCTACCAGCCAACCCCAGCCTGCAAAAAGGGACTGTGCAGTAAGTAAGTTTTAAGGATTTGTTGCTCTCGTCTCTTTTCATCTCTGAGTTTATTAAAGTGCAAACGTCAACCATGGAGACAGCTATCACATGCAGTGCAGTACACCGAGAAACACTTTCCACACCATAAATGGAAGGTAAGAGGCTTCGTTGTGATTATCTAATGCAGTTACTTGCACAAAGGACAAAACTGAACCTAGGCTCTGTGCCCTTCCACAACAGCTAGCAAGTATTAAAGCAATTAATTTAAAAACAAAACCTTCTCCAGTCCATCAGTTGACAAAATAGAAAGTACCAAGAAGGATGGAGTATTTATAGAGCTCAGGATTTTTTTTCTGAGCTTCATGTTAATGATACGTTTGAAGGGATGCTTATACTCAGAGCTTTTAGAAGTTCAGTATTTTAACAAAAAAAAAAGATAAATACATATCATAAATACTCCTTATAGTACAAACAAAAAATTGCAATGGACTAGTCCAGTTCATCTCTCTCATCAAGCTGAAGTTTGTCTGCCCAAAGATGCTGGGCCACAGACACTACAGTTATCCTGGGATTCAGTTTTGCTTTGTGCTCTAAAAGAAAAAAAAACGAATGCATTGAGGTACAAAACACGTGAATATAACATGATACAGAACACATGAACATGCTTTCCGCAACAAGAATAAATATTACCATGTCTACAGTATCTACTTCACAGCTTCGTGAGATGAGGATAAATAAACTATTTCAAAACTTGAAAAAAAACATACGAGAGAAGTCTTACAAATAAACTTTGATTTTAAAATTAAGGCAGCTTCAGCAGGAATTTCAAGGCTTTTGTTGAAAACAGACTTTTTGTAACACCAAAAGTGTACTCATGCTTTGCAGCTAGAGCTCTGATTTACCGTCCAGTTCTCCTAACTTTGATGATCAAAACGAGCAAAGAAATATACGTGCATCACATACACGTAATACCAGCTTTGCTCTCTGCAAAACTCAGTGTTCGGTCAATAGGTGTAATGTGGGAATTCTGAAAACCAGTTAATCTCTCAGGCATGGGAGTGAGGTACCTCTGAATAAATCATTAACTTCATGTCCAAGAGGCAGACTGGAAATTCAGAATTACAGGAAGCTGTTGCTTTTTTATAAGTGAATGACGAAAAGGAATATATAAGGGAAGGGCTAAGGGAGCCAAAGGAAAGCACTAAATGGAAAGCCCATACCAAAGTAAGACCTTAAGAAAGGGGACTCTAGTAGGTACATCATATGCTTGAAACAAAAACAGATCCTAAAACTTTCCAGTAAAATACTGCAGGAGCTGAAGCAGGGATTTGTTTGGCTCATCCGAAGGGATGGATGTGCGATTATTCTCCCCCCTCTCCTCTCAGCTAATAAAAGGGTGAAGCCAAATAATTGCACAACAAACGGTACTTCAAGTATTTAGAAACATGGCCTGCATGTCTCACCGGTGGGATTCTGCATAAACTGGGGGATTTGTGCACCTCGTGAAATAAAGCTGTGACTTCCAGCAGTCCTAATGTATGTCGAAGGCACAATTTCATGTCCTGCGTATAGGTCTCTCTTCCTTCTATATGGGTGCACACAAGATGACTGACGATAAAGAGCAGTAAAATGAAAAGGAGTAGACAAAATGGTTATTTTGTTTGAACTTCATCTATTCCAATACAAATGGCATTATAATCACACGCAAAAAATGTATATACAACAGATACTAACTGGTTGCTTCATTTTTTACAACACTGCCCATACCCCTGTGCTTCCACACCTTATGAAATGCTAAATTGGACACACATGCTGAAGGTGCATTTCTGACCCATCAAGAGAAAAAAAATCCCGCTGCCTTCACCTGCTCAGCCCTGACTCCTGAAAATAAAACTGCCCCAAACCCCGTTGGCACCAGGGCTTCAGCCAGGGAGGGTGGGAGGGCAGGATGCTTGTGGCTCCTGATGCCACCTCTCCTCCCTGTCCCAGACGGGGCCGTGCTGGGTCCAATGGGGTCAGCTAAGCTACTCCTGGGCTTTACCTAGAAGAGGGTGTAAAAATATCATCCCTTTTCTCTGGGTCCTCTCGCATGCCGGGATTAGTGTGTGCGATGGCAGGCGTCCAGGACACACACCTACCCTGCTGGGCTATTAAAACTGAGGCCAATGACAGGGATGCTACCTACATATTTTTTTTTATATGTATATATGTATGCATATATAATATATACATATATATATATATTTGCCAGCTAGTATAGTACAAGCTATATCTGAATTAACTCATCCAGGAGCTGGAGGTTAATGCTGGAGCCTAACTGAACTCGATCCTTTGCATATTGTCTCTCTCCCACTCAGGCTGAAGCAAAGTTTGGGTGAGTTTGTGGCTTGCAAAGCACAGCGGTCCCGTGGCTTTTTTTGA